>NW_026635494.1:1200000-1765325 GCF_028554395.1 Pezoporus wallicus | reverse complement strand
GCCAGCGCACACGGACCGGCGCGGACGCCATGTAAGATGTCCGCGGGAGGCCGCGTGATCGCGCGGTGCATGATGGGAGTTGTAGTCCTGCGTGATGGGGTTGATCACGTGGTCGCGCTCGGGCAGTATGGCGGCCGGACGCCAAGCGGTGGAGCTATTAAATGCATTTACGTGTGGGATAACAGCACTAAATCGCTTCAGTTTGACTTACTCTAAGCTTTAATTCCCTCTCGCTTTATTATTTCAGACAAAATGTCGAAGGGGCCAGCTGTCGGAATCGATCTTGGCACCACCTACTCCTGTGTTGGTGTATTCCAACATGGGAAGGTGGAAATCATTGCCAACGATCAGGGTAACCGGACCACGCCAAGTTACGTGGCCTTCACAGACACAGAGAGGTTGATCGGCGATGCTGCAAAGAACCAAGTTGCAATGAACCCAACCAATACAGTGTTCGGTAAGGCTGTAGGATTTCTATACTTTACATACAGAAGCTTAATATGGTGATAGTAGATGATCCTTGGTTACAAGAAATACTGAGAGCACAGTTAGAGTGTTCCTGTAGGCAATTAAAATGTCTTCTAATCTGAATAATACAACTGCATTACTAATAGCATTTACTGAAAACATAACTAAAAGTATGTGCCTTCCAGTTAATCTGTTGGTACTGCAGGTTGTTCTTGGCATTCAGTGTTAGGTGGCCTTGACTAAGTACCTTAGTCTGATTCTTAGGCTGCTCTGTGGTTTATGGTGCAGCACTTGTAGCATTTCTGTGGTGGGTGTGTGATGATGCTGACAAGCTTGTACATACCCAAGAGGGGAAACACGGCAGCTGGGTCTTGACAGGACAGTAACAATTACTGTTCTGGATGAACGTTTTTAATATGGTCAACTGTCCTTTTTCCAGATGCAAAACGGTTGATTGGACGTCGATTTGATGATTCTGTTGTCCAGTCTGATATGAAGCACTGGCCCTTCACTGTGGTGAATGATGCTGGCAGACCAAAAGTGCAGGTGGAATACAAAGGCGAGACAAAGAGCTTCTACCCAGAAGAAATTTCTTCCATGGTTTTAACCAAAATGAAGGAAATTGCAGAAGCCTACCTTGGGAAGGTGAGTTTAGGACATCACTGAAAGGTAATAATTGTGCACGTCTGAGTGGTAAAGCTACATAACTTCTTTGCTTGCTTCTTCTATAGACTGTCACCAATGCTGTAGTGACTGTCCCAGCCTATTTCAACGACTCTCAGCGTCAGGCTACAAAAGATGCTGGAACCATTGCAGGGCTCAATGTCCTGCGAATTATCAATGAGCCAACAGCTGCTGCAATAGCCTATGGTCTGGACAAGAAGGTATCGTAGTAGTGCAATGACTGTTTATGATGTACTAGCAAACTTGCTAAGCTAGTGGTAGAAAATGGAATTGCATTGTGAAAATTGATCTCTTTCCAGGTTGGTGCTGAAAGGAATGTTCTCATCTTCGACCTTGGAGGTGGCACCTTTGATGTGTCCATTCTGACTATCGAAGATGGTATCTTCGAGGTGAAATCCACTGCAGGTGACACCCACTTGGGTGGAGAAGACTTTGACAACCGCATGGTGAACCACTTCATTGCCGAGTTCAAGCGCAAGCACAAGAAGGACATCAGTGAGAACAAGCGTGCAGTTCGTCGCCTCCGCACCGCGTGCGAGCGTGCCAAGCGTACTCTGTCCTCTAGCACGCAGGCCAGTATTGAAATAGACTCTCTCTATGAGGGCATTGACTTCTACACATCCATCACCAGAGCTCGCTTTGAAGAGCTGAACGCTGACCTGTTCCGTGGCACCCTGGATCCAGTGGAGAAGGCTCTGCGGGATGCCAAGCTCGACAAGTCCCAGATCCATGACATCGTGCTGGTTGGTGGCTCTACTCGTATCCCAAAGATTCAGAAACTCCTGCAGGATTTCTTCAATGGCAAAGAGCTGAACAAGAGCATCAACCCTGATGAAGCTGTGGCTTACGGTGCAGGTAATGACGAATGATCATGATCTGTGTGCTGAAACTGCTGGATGGTGGTGTTAAGCTTGGTACTACCTGAACTGAAGTATCTCAGCAGTACCGTTGTAGGCCATAGGTCTTCCTGAATTAGGAAGGCTTTTCAAAGCAGTAAGAAGATTACATTGACTTGCAATGATGAATCAGGTTCCAAAGCCATTCGTAGTTTCCACCAGAAGTCTACTAATGATGGCCAAAACCTTCCTTGGATGTCTGAGCGAGCCATGGGCTTAACTGGGGTGGGCAGTGTATGTGTTGCAGGTCTCTTAATGGCTTGTTTTCTCTCCCCCCAGCTGTTCAGGCTGCTATTCTGTCTGGAGACAAGTCTGAGAATGTCCAGGATCTGCTGCTGTTGGATGTGACTCCCCTGTCTCTTGGTATTGAGACGGCTGGAGGTGTCATGACAGTCCTGATCAAACGGAACACCACCATCCCCACCAAGCAGACTCAGACATTCACCACTTATTCAGACAACCAGCCTGGTGTGCTGATCCAGGTAAGCAAGCAACACTGGGGCGAACTGGTAACATGCTCACATAATTATAAGCCTTTGTCAATGCCTCAAGAAGGTAAATTTTGGGCTGGAGGTGTTGTGTTGCAGTTTGTTTGCCAGTGAATAACCTGGTTGCTGTGATGAAAGTGTTTCCAAAGCCATTCGTAGTTTCCACCAGAAGTCGAAAGACTTGTGTTGGTCCAAGTACCTTCCTTGGATGTCTGAGCGACCATGTCACTTCAGGATAAAATTGTCATGAGAACACAGTATCATAATGATGTGTGGTTAAAACTTGCAACTTAATTTGCTGGTTTTTCTTGGTAGGTATATGAGGGAGAACGTGCCATGACTAAGGACAACAACTTGCTGGGCAAGTTTGAGCTGACTGGTATCCCCCCTGCTCCCAGAGGTGTACCTCAGATTGAAGTAACCTTTGATATTGATGCCAATGGCATCCTGAATGTGTCTGCTGTGGATAAGAGCACTGGCAAGGAGAACAAGATCACGATCACAAATGACAAGGGTAAGGATCCATCTGTTTCTGAGGGTGGGAAGCTGCTGTAATCAATCTCTTCCTCGCAGTGGTTGACTGTAAAACTGATCTCAAATGTCTCTGTGTTGTGCAGGCCGGCTGAGCAAGGAAGACATCGAGCGCATGGTTCAGGAAGCAGAGAAATACAAAGCAGAAGATGAGAAACAGCGTGACAAAGTGTCTTCTAAGAACTCCCTGGAGTCTTACGCATTCAATATGAAAGCTACTGTTGAAGATGAGAAGCTCCAGGGCAAGATCTCTGATGAGGACAAGCAGAAAATCCTGGACAAATGCAATGAAATCATCAACTGGCTGGACAAGAACCAGGTATGTTGTATTCCATGTTCGGTCAGTGTTTCCACTGGGCTACCAAGAAAAACTTGGGAAGCTGGAGGAGAACTGGTTGCTGTGATGAAAGTGTTTCCAAAGCCATTCGTAGTTTCCACCAGAAGTCGAAAGACTTGTGTTGGTCCAAGTACCTTCCTTGGATGTCTGAGCGACCGCAGCTTGCAAACACACAGCTTTCAATTCCTCCTCATTCACACAGGCACAGCTGTAGCTTTAAAGTCTATACTTGCTTCACTTCAAGTGAGGTCCTGCTGCAAGGGCAGTGTAAGCTCCAGGAGTGATCTGAGGGAGTTGTAAGCAAGAAATGTTCTTGTGCCTAGGTTAGTGGGTCTCTTCAAATATGTAAGCCAGGTAGTGATGTTAACTTTCAGACTGGATCCAAGTAATGTGAGCAACAGATACTGAGCTTTTGTCCTTCTTCTGTAGACCGCTGAGAAGGAGGAGTTTGAGCACCAGCAGAAAGAGCTGGAGAAGGTCTGCAACCCCATCATCACCAAGCTGTACCAGAGTGCAGGAGGAATGCCTGGTGGGATGCCTGGTGGATTCCCTGGTGGTGGAGCTCCTCCATCTGGCGGAGCTTCTTCTGGACCAACCATCGAGGAGGTAGACTAAAGATGCTGGGAGCTGCATTCCACTAGCAGTTAGTATTGGAGGAATCCCCAGGTTGGGGGTTAGCTTGAAGGACCCAAACCTGTAGTCACATCTGGGTTTATTTTGCCAGACTAAAACTCCATAACTGAGCTGCTGTAAAAAATAAAATCTTAAAAGATGTTAAAATTTTCTGGGCATTTTAAATACTTGAACCATGTGCACAGGAGCGGAGATGAAGATCATTGCACTTTACTGTAAACAAGTGGAAATGCAATTCATGTCCTAAAGAATAAAAACTATTTAATGGGCATCACAATGTTTCTCTCCTCACTTTTTGTACATCCTGACCAGTGTGAAAAGAATAAATACACTTAATGGTAAATAAAGAATGTTGGAGGTGCAGCAGCTTTTCAGCCCCTTCCCTCTATCTCAAGGTAGGTAATTGTAACTGCCAGTGCAGAGCTGGTTTTGCTAGATAGCTCCTGCTGTAATGAAAGGTGCTTAGTAGTTTGCAACACGTTTATTCTTTGAAGTACACAGCCACCAACTGCACAGAAACACCTTTCCTGTAATAAAGGACATCACCTAAACAAGCCTGCATTAAATGCATTGGTAACTGCCACCTTTCCAGAGACCTTGCAGAGCTAATTACTCAATCTATAATAACCCACACTGTCCCTAACATTAGGTATAGGGCTACAGACTGGTTAGTCTTTTGGGCCTGGAATCGTTCATCAGCTCGAGGTTTCTCCCCTGAGGGAGGCCAAGTGCAGAGGTGGCCCTTCATTTAATGAAGTCTGCTGGGATGTGGTTTTGGGTAGCCTCGAGGGATAATAAGCAGCTATTCTGTTGCTTATTAGTTACAGTATAATTAGTACATGTATTGTGCTCTATATAATACCAGCACACAGTGGAGTGGCAATTTTCATAGTCCTGAGTCTAGACCATGATACCCAACACAATACATTGCATATTCTGCGTTCCTAGTACATTCTAGATTCAAAACAATCAGCAATTCAGTGTCTGTATTTCAGGTTGAAGTAGTCTGAGCAAATTCTTTCTCAGCACTGATGAATTTAGGGACTTACCATTGTTTTCATTAACAGTGCTTAACCAAAGGGAAGAAATGATTCTCCGGTAGCTTAGTGCTCATTTTACTGTGTCAAAAGTGCATTTTCCCTGGTTGGATGGCTTTAGAGGGCTGCTGAAATGCAGACAGGAGCAGTTGAGAGTATTAAAATGCTTTGTATATCATTTCAGCAAGGAGGGCTGTTTTCACATATGTAGGAGAATGACACTGCAAACTGCAGGAGCTTCTGTGCTGCCGTGCCTTTTACTTTCCAACCTCTTTGCCACAGCATCAGTGCTCCCACTGAAGACTTGTGTACTGGAGTGGCAATGTTCATTAAGTCATGACTGCAGGCCATAAAAATCATCACTGGAATAATAGAACATTTCAGCTGCAAAGGACTTAGATGTGATCACTAAGGGCATTGACAGGTGTGGGCCATCAGCCCCTCTTGAGGAAGCCTGTTCCAGGGTTTGAAATGCTTCCTTGTATCTAATCTGAACCTTTCCTGGTGCTGCCCTAAAGCTCTCATCAATCCTGTCACTATATCCTGGAGAAAAGAGATGAACGTTTCCCACGCCCCTGCAGTGGGATATTCCCGTTTTACTGGAGTGTTGTGGCACCTCCAGGTACAGCATCATCAGCACACTTAGAATCCAGCATCCAGGCAAGGATGAAAGCACTATACAGGATAGAGCCCTGAGGAAGGCTGCTGGTGGCTGATGCCCAGCCCTGCTGTTTGACTGGTCCTTCCCTTAGGGCACCGTGTAGTTGCTTTGCTGTCACTGCGTTGCCAGGTGCCTGTTCCGACGATAATGATGGAGCTGTGGAGCCTGCGGTGCTGGCAGTGTTAGGCCACCGGATGGCAGCACCTGATCACCGATTGGCGTAGCTACCTTCTGTTGGTTGCCCCTTTCCAGGAGCATTAAATCCCCTCCAAAATATTTATGGCATTTAACTCCATACATAGCTTGAATTACTTTTTCCTCCCATTTCTTTATTTGTTAGTAAACGAGGAAATTTTGAAAAAGATTTGTAAAGAAAACTTGTGATTTTCTGTTACAAGTTTCCATTAGTTAACACAGATTGGGCAGTAGGTCACCTGATGAGGACCGTTATAAAATGGGCCAGCAGCTGTGTAGCTCTCGTGATTCTCTGCTGTGGGCTGGTAATGCTGCTGCTCTGGGTGCAAGAACAGAGGCAAAGACAGAAATGCAGGTAACATCTATACACCTTTATTCTGTGCACCTCTTGAGGGTCTTGTTTTCTTCCAAAGCAGCAGGATTTTAATGTGATAAGGAGGAACCCTTGCAGGTAACACAGATGCACTGCACAGCCTGTTCATAAGGTAGGGATTAGTTAAAGGTTTTGGTTTAGAAGCTCAGAAGCCTGCTTGGACACTGCTAACTCCTTTTGGGGTGTCTTCACCAAGGAGAATTAGATCTTTTTTCATGTGTTCTGGTGTCTGTTTTCAGAGGTAAAGAGCGCTGTGGCTGTTCAATAGAGCAGGCAAGGAATATGTTACTGGTTTGCCCCTGTAAAAGCTCCTGCTTTGGAGTATTACCAAATTCCTCTGTGTCTTTGTGTGTGAGAGAGATGCAGAATGCATTTAGGTTTTGATAACACAGGCATGGAGGTATGCAGCTTAAGTTTGGGCTTGAAGGAGATTGGTCCTGTGCTCAGTGACTGCTACTGAGGGAGGGCAACCTGTGTGTGCTCTTGGAGTCAGACTCTGTTTCCTACACATGCTGCAGAATGCAAAGGGAAAGAGCTTCGAAGATGCTCTCACAGTTTATTGAAGAATAAAGCATTACTGAGGAACGGTTTGTTGGGGTTAAACATTCATGTTTTGCAAGTAAACCCAGGGTTATAATCCACTATAGCCTTAAGGATCATTAACTAAGCTGTGCTTGCCTTTTCTCCCTTGGAGAAGAGGGAACTCCTTAACCCCCAACAGGTGCAAAGGTGCTGTTAACTCTCCCAAACAATCCTTGGAGACTCACACACACGAATAAAGAGTAAACAGACGTCAGGAAAAGCAAGAGCTGGGTGGTCAGTGCTGGCTATCAACAGCTGGTTGTAAGGCAAGGACATGAATCAGGGCTGTGATTTATAGGGCTTGCTGTAAAAGCCAAATGCGGCTAACCCAGGCGAGCACACAGCCTGCTCACACTGAGCCTCGGTGCTTGTCTCCTCTCTCTGGTCAAGTGCCTGTTTTTTCATCACACGATTGACTTTGTGGCTGCTTTTTTCAGGCTGAAAGACAGGAGCGCTTGCTGGAGGAGGCAGTCAATGCAGAGGTCCTGGGGCCTTGAGAAAGGAAGGATTAATAGGTTTGCTGCCTTTGAGCTGTGCACCCGATAAAGGCTTTCACTAGCAGCAGCAAGGCAGCCAGGCCCTCAACCTCAGATCAGCAATGCCTTCAAGGCTGTTTCCACTAGCTCTAAAGGATAATACAACCTGTGGTAGGGAGATGCACAGGCAGATGTGGTACAGACTGGTTTACGAGCTTTGGCAGAAGATGGGGCAAATCTTTGGCCGTATCTGCCTGTGTTTCATGTATCATGGGGAATTCTTTGCCATTTAGAAGCAGCAACAGCACCTAAGCCTGGTTACATCCAATCACTTCTGGATTGATTAGTAACACTGCTTTTAGTTAGCAGGCAAATAGGTCCTCAGCAGCCCTTTGCTCAGCCCTCCTCATGCTCCTTCTGCTCTTCTTCCACTATCCCACATCATCATCATCATCCCTTTTCTGTTGATGTTTCAGCAATGCCAAATCCTATTGTTGGGAATGATTTCCCACTGGGCGGTAGTTTATTTCTGTCATCAAATCTCTGCTGAAGTCTTTAGACATGAAATATTTAGCCCGATACCAGCAAACCGCACATAGTGTTAACGTGTCACAAGCTGCCTGGAGACAGCATTAGGCTGTAATTTGAAAGTGAGTGAAGTGATAATGCCATGCCCACTGCTTTTGTGAGCGTGCATTAATGCATCTTTTGCCAGGGCTGCTCATTGACAGCAAATCGACTCCTGCTAATAGTATACAGGAGGGTGGCAAAATTGGGGGTGATGCAGAAAATAAAGCATATTGACCAGCCAACTGCAGCGCCTCAGTAGCCTTTAATCTATTATTGCCCTTGATGGGGATGTTTTAATGCAACTTTACTGTCAATTGCATTTATAGTCCCGCACTCTGCCTGCTGGGGAGCACTGTGAAAATGGCAGAACTTGGATCATGCTGTTGCTTAGAGCTCATAGTTATTGATTATGGCCGGGCTCAGGAGTCTGGGTTATAATTGTTTCATTAAACCATTTAATGGTTATCAAATATGAACCCTTGTACCATTCCATTTAGGAAATGTAGCAAGCTTTAAGTTTGATTGCTAATCCATGTTGATCTTATTTTCCTTAAATTGGCCGATGCTCCCAAGTGGTCGCTGCTCCCGTGCCTAAGCTCTCTTGTGTATTGATCCCGGGAGAGCCGCTCTCTCGTGGCACAAGTAGATGGGTTTGTATGTGAGTGAATCTGCCTTAACGGGTCATCCCAAATGGTAACTGGATGCCTGGTTCCCTTTCTGAGCTGTTTTTGCTATGGTGGAGTCACTCCCAGACTGCCATGGTGGAGAAGGCACTCAGTTTATAGCTGACCTTTTGTGCCTCAGTTTCCCATTTGATCAATTTGGGGTTTAGGGATTAAAAGAAGCAGTTACTATGACCAAAATCCTCCCCTTATTCAAAGTCAGGCTGTTAATGCCTGTAAAGGAGGCAGGAAATTCCTCTTCCAAAGTGTTCTTGATGGGTTTTTAAGAGAATGAGAATAATCACGTTGTTTTTTCTCACACAGCCACAGTATGACTGCATCCCACTTGGTCCCAAATGTTTGAGGCACGCTTAAAAGCATGATAGGCAAAACACAGTCTGTTGCTGCATCTTCTGACACAGAGCATTTGCCTCTCTTCCCTGGGTATGTTATCCTCGACATGGCAGCTTAGAGCATCTTGTGTTACAGGATAGCGCAGGGGCATGGTAGAAATGAGGTGGGCTTTGAGGGGGGGTTGCTCTTGGCTCCTGAGCCTTTAGAGGTGCAAGGGCTGTTCCTGGCTGTTCCTAAATTCCTCTTCGTGTCACCTTTCCTCCTTGCGAGCAGCAGATGAAGTCAGGGTTCAAGACCCATAGGAACCAAAGGAACTGCGGGACTCTCATCAGCTGCCCCAGGACCCCCTCCTGCCCTTTCTCACACCCCGGTGCCTTTCAAACATCACCCAGACCTCACGATTGATATGTGGATAAAACCGGATGAACCCCAGCCTAGGGAGGGAGGGGGAGGAAGTATCTCGGCATGCATTTGTATTCCGGCTCCATTGAAAGCCTCTAGTCATTGGCACCTTTTCATTAAAACCCTGGATGCCCTGGAAAAGCTATATCTTAATTTGAACAAACTGATTCCTTTCGTCCATGGGCAGGCGATGGAGTTTCTGCAGAGTCCGTTATCAGTATTCTGTGCTGCCTTCTGGCAGCTGCTCATTTTATGTTGCCTCAACCTGTGCTGACCTCATTTTCTAGCACAGAGCAGAGAAGGATTTGGTAAAAATTAGTTATATTAGTAGCTCCCGATACAGCCAGTTTATTTGTGATATGACAAATATTTCAGCCATTAGGATCTTTCCATCTCTTAGCAGCTTAAATGCACTCACTTATATTCCAAATCACTGCTTAATTTAAAAGCCTATTTGTCTAGATTGTTGCAGGCATGAAAAAAACTGCAGAACACTTACCCTTTCAAATAGGCCTGTAGCACAACTGGATTTGTGCCTGTGATTGGATCTCTCGCTCCATAACTTTACACTCAGCAAAGCCACAGACTAATCACTTAGTGCACGGCAGAAGCACATCAATTCCACGGAGGAAGAGCGGGCGCGATGCTGAGGATGCGGAGGCTGGATTGCTGCATCCTCCCCTCCGTGCAGTGATTCACTGGCTGTGCCTCAGTTTCCCCACAGACGGCATTGCTGGCTTTTTGGAGCTGCTCCATCACCCGTCGGTTTGGGAATACTGTGTGTGTTAGCACCAGAAAATCACTGCAGGGGTAGGGAAGGGCAGGAGGGGTACAAAGCTACCCTGATAGTTGGTCAAGCAGGCAGCAGATAGGGGTTGGTTCAATGCTTACAGGAGCTTTCATGTTTCCTGTGACCTGAACACATAGACTCATGGCAATGCCTAATGTCTTCAACCTTGCTGGCCTCTTAATCCTACAGTTCAGGGAAGGATGGAGCCACAAGAGAGATGCTGGGATGCTCCATCCCTACTGTTGTGCCTCCTTGAACTCCTCCTCGTATCCAACCAGGCCGTTTCTGTGGCTTTTTTCCACCCCCAGGAGGCCTGAATGTTTCTTTTAGAGACTGGCATGTTTTGATGGGTTGGAGATGAAACTCCAGGGTTGCTTTAAGGAGCACACACTGGCTCTTGCAGTAAGATCCCAGGAGCTGCTGAAACTCCTGCAGTGTGAAGGGGGCCAGGTCTGCTGGGCAGGCTGGGCTGCCCTTGCTCTCTCCCTCTGTGCATTCCTCTGGGGAATGCTCTTCTGCTGGAGCTCTAATGGACACGTTTCAATTCATGGGTAGTAGTTGTTTAATGCTAGCAAAAGGGAGCACTGTCAAAGACTTAGCGTCCCTTGTCGAAGGGATGAGCTCTGGTTTAAGTGGTAGTGAAGAATCCACAGGTAGGTTCTGTGATGCATTTGCTGCCTTTTCTGCCAGCCCTGTTTTACCCTCTTGGCAGGTCTGCAAACCTCCCTCCCCTTCCAGGAGCTCCTCATCTGCCCCTGGATCTCATCTAGCCTCGTTGGGATTAGATGCAGTAGACATTTCCCTTTGCCCCTTAGGTGATGATGGGTCTATTTGCAAGGAAGAAGGGATCCACATGTTAACCCAGCTAATATCTGCCTCCAGGGCTCCACACAGGGAACAGCTTCCACGCCTGTTATTCCTTCTTCTGGTTTTCCATAGCCTCCTCCCAAGTAGGTAGCTGTTGTTTCTGGATCACACCTTGCAGCTTTGCAGGGCAAACAGTGCTAGATTTGATGGAGTACAGAGCAATGAAAGCAAAGGAATTCACCAGCTCTAAAAGGCAACTGCTGAAAGTGTCGTTCGCTTTGGAGGGAAGGATTTTTGCTTGTGGTGTTAGTCCCTTGGGCTCACAGGCATTGCCTGCTGCTGGTAGTTTCGTACAGCATCCTTCATGGTAATTCTGCACAGCATCCTTTATGGTAATTCTGCATAGCATCCTTTATGGTTGTGAAGAAGTAAGAAAAGGAATTTAAAAGTAAGATGTTGCTCACATGTAATCTCTGGTTTTGACTGTGTGAGCTGGGATGTCTGACATCTCTAAAGGTAAGCTCTCTCAAAATGTCTACTTTAACAGAATGTTATGGCAGAGGACTCTGACTAAGAATAATTACCCCAAGGTAACTGGGTCTTGATAAACTCTCCTGCATCCTTCACAAGTAAGGAGTTATGATGGAGACATATTTAATTGCTTGTCGAGGCCAGAGGGAACTGTAATTCCTTGCTTAGTTTCACTATTCAACTTGCAAGACTCTAGGAGTTCCAATGCTGATGGAAGTGTATCGATTTTCCTCTATATTGAATGCTTCCAAAAAGAAAACCTCAACAAAAAGACCCAACCCACCTCCTGGGATGCAAGTCCCATGGTTCCAATTAAAATCACCTGTTAACTTAAAAAGGTCTCTTTTTAAAAAGGGTTTAAAAGATTTTCATTTAATTGATTCCATGTAAAATGCCCTTTACAATTACCACTATAAACTACTTGTTTCCCACTGAGTAAGACCCAATTTGAGATGTTTATCAAGACTTTGCACTCTTTCCACACTCCATACTGAGTTCTTAAATTCCTTATTGACAGCTTGCATCTGTCAGCAATGGATATTTTTAGTTTGTTGCAAGAAAGCTTTTAAAAGGCTGTAATGGCTTGATTTTGTCTCTGTGGTCTCAAGCGATAAATCAGCTCTGAATGGCCTCATAAGTGTGGGCAGCACTGGGTGCCCTTTATTTCAGAGCAGTAAAATGATGTGATTTAACACATTTCTTCTTTCCTTCCTCTGAGTATTCCCATAAAGGTAGTGTTGTTTGGTGCAAAGATCACATCCCCTCCTTTTCCTTCTCTTTTTTGTGTGTGTCTTACTATAAACTTCATGTTTCAAGGCCAGGTTGGATGGAGTCTTGGGTGGCATGGTTTAGTGTGAGGTGTCCCTGCCTATAGCAGGGGGGTTAGAATTAGATGATCTTAAGGTCCTTTCCAACCCTACCTGTTCTATGATTCTTCACAACTGATAAACAGTGTGGCACTGATTTGGTTCTGCTGAAGCTTTGATTGTGGGGCTTATGTAGAACTTCATCCTTAAAAGGCTGACACCCCCCCCCCCCCTCCAATTTGAGGCAAGCATGCTTTTATTAGGAGACAACAGTTTGTTATTGGAACACTGGTGATCTGAGATTAAACTCTGGCTCCTCTCTGCCCTCCAGAAAGACCCTGTTAGTGCTGCTCAGCAGTAATGCCACGATTTCTCTTCAATAAAAGACACTTAGATTCACCTCGCATGCTTAAACCCAGCCCATCTCTCTGACCCAGGTTTACTGCTAATCAAACAGCCTCATAAATTACCCCAATTACAGTTTCACAGACACAGAGTTTGTTTCCACGCTTGCAATCAAAACTCTATCTGGAGCAGTGGAGAGATGTTAGCTTACAGCCCCTGCCACAGACATCCTAATTACAAAGCACAACAGGTTAAAGTGGCCAGCACAAAGGTGATAAATAGAGGTGTAATTATGGGTTATTGTAGGAACTTAATTAGGATAGCTGTAATTAGCCTATTTTTCCCGATCTTCGTTTAGCAGCTAACAAAATCAAATGGAAAATATTCTAATTTGAAAGGCCTTCTCCACATAGAGTTACTAGAAGAGACTTAATTACTCATTGATAACTATGAGGTGGAGGAGAAATCACTTCTTTTGTGCCAGTAGTAATAAAAGCAAGGCTGCTAGCCAAAAAAAAACCATATCCAGCAGGTTTAACCCTGGAATTTAGGTTTCAATCCATGTACAAAGCCGGGAGTCACCTTCACTTTAGTGAAGCTTAAGCTGGAAAACAGCATCTAAACTTCCAGGGAAAGGTCTTGTTTCTCTTTTCAGAGCCTGGGGAAGGCTGAGCACCACTGAGGAGAGCATGGGGTCTTGGTGCTTTCCTGCCCAGCAGGTATCTCCATCTGCTTGGCGTTCAGAGGCAGCTTAGGGAGCATCTGAATAGGTTTAAACACCAGGGACTGAAGACACCAGGGTCTTACCAAGGAAAAGGGCAAGTTTTAAGAGGCATGTTTCTAGATGGATGTTTAGCAATAAAGGGGCATGGAGAAGAGCAGTTTTTAGTTCAGGTGCTCAGGCTCTAATTCATCTTTCTTCTGTTTGTATTGCAATATCTGTGCCCTCAGAGCCTCCTTAAAGCTCTGGAAGTGCCCTGGAGCTGGTGGTAGGCTGGTGTGGTAATGGCAGCACCAAAAGCCCACTTGTGTGGGATATCCAGCCTTCTGGACAAGGAAAAACTGCCAGGATGCTCAGTTTCCTTCAGGTTAAATAAAATACCCAACTCCCTGATCCCTGCTGGTGTGGTGGGAGCAGGCACAGCCCACACTGAACATAGTGGGTTTTGGGGTGTTTAAAGAGCCCCCTCCTGCTAACATCCCTGTGGATTAGGTTGCTCATTTACTGGGCTTGAAAACATTTCCCTGTTCACAAGCTAAACAGATGAGACTCTAAGATTCCTCTCTTTCTTGTTCATTTAGGGGTGAAAAATTGCCAGCAAGAATTCAATTAGCATCATATCTGCTTAACCCGGGCTGCGCTGAGCGCCTTCCTATACCCATACTTCCACTGCATCGTCTTCACAATAGCAGCATCTGCTTTATTATGAGCTGCCTAATTGATTCTGACATGCTCAGTTATTATATGTTAACAATGTCCTCCAGGGTGAATAGTTAGAGGGGAAGGGAGGGGCACTCACAAAGATGTTTTTCTTCTGTTTCTTGGGCCTCCTTTCAGCATTAAACGCTGCGGCTGACCTATTGCATTGCCTTATTCACAGAAAGGTCCCTAACTTCTGGACCTAACTTGCAAATGCTGGTGGCAAATTTCCCTCTGGAAGCTTGGTTTTCCTTTTCCATTAGCTTTAAATGGTGTGGAACGGGCTGACAGGTATGAAAATTAAAGCCACCTTTATCATTTTTCCTCACAGTGTATGTGGCAGGAAAAGGCAGTCTCCAGCTCAGCAAAGGCAGTTAGAAACCCCAGGCACCATCTGAAGCTCTCAAAGCACTCTATACAACATTCAAAGCTATCACTGCTTTGGAGAGGGTATGAGGCCAGCAGTTATTGCTATTCTGTGGGAATTGTAAACATATCCCGAGTTTTCCTTCTGCGAAAATAGGAGTTGCTGTGTGCTGAGGAATGAAGCTTATGATTAGGATGGCATTGCTGATAGAGAGCATCTAAACATCGTGGTGATTATGGGAGCAGGAATTGGAGAGGAGTTCAGACCCATGCCTTTCCAGGTGGGAAGTTAGGGAGCAGGGAGATGGATGAGGAGAGCTCTTGAGCTGGCTGCCGGTCCTACTTAGTACAAAGCTATTTGCAAGGCAGTGTTGTTACCCTAATCCTTGCCAGTCTTATAATGTGGTTTGATTTACACTTGCGCTCTAACTTCTGTCTTCATTTATAACTGCTGCAGAGGCACCCTTGTAAATCATGTTAGACCCCTCCAGCTTTCAGAGGGCTCAGACCAAAGCTTATGCAGGGTTGGTTGCTCCAATGCCTAAGCCAGGAATGATGCTGAAGCCCAATGTTCATGAAGCTGCCTTGTTTGAGCACCTCCTTGTCCCCTGGGGATGTGACAACTGTCTACCCTCATGGGATGAAGATAGCAAGCTGCCACCATCCTCTTCAGCCTGTTCACTGCTAGGTAAGATCCATTAGTGGCTTTTAAAAGGTGCTAATTCTCTCCCACAGTTTAGGGTGGGAAGTGAAAGAAATGGAACTGGGCTTTGCTGCAGCCCTGCAGGATGTGCTAGAAGTGACTCTTGACTCTTGTTTGTTTCTCCATTGAGCAGGGAGCTGTGTTTGAATCCACTGCTCATTACAGGCACTGCCAATTGATGCTGCATATTGACCAGGCCCTTCACATCACGGCGATGGGAAGTGGCTTGAATTTTGTCAGAGTAACTTATTAGGGAGCATTAATAAGACTTGTTACCCTAATTGAAACAAATACTTCAATAAAAATCAAGGCTTCAGACATTAATGGATGTGCGTGTGGGAGAGGGAAGAGCACACGAGTAACCGGGCTTCCTGTCCTTTTAGGATTGGATAGCAATAACCCTACCACGATGACAGCTAAATTAGAGAAGATGGCTTTCCATAATTTCTCCAAACAATCACTTAATGGGAGCGGTATAATTCCGTGAAATAGGTGAATGGAGCACTGATCCATTTTATGGAACCATCAATAAACTAAACCTTGCCTGCTTTTAAGATTAAACTGAAAAAAAAAGGGTAAAAAAAAAAAAGAGGGGGGAAAAAAGCCTACGAGCAGGGAAGGGAGAAAAAAAAAAAAGAGTATTTATCTTTACACATAAAATTTGTGTGCTAGTAAAGTGCAGGCAGTGACAGGAATTTCAATTATTTAATCAAAAAGAAAATGAAAGTGGCTTTAAGTGTTGTGATTTGAGCCAGTGAAATCTAATGTGGGCTCACATTGAATATGAGGAAAATGGGAAGAAAATTAAAGCTGCTCCTACTTAAATCATGTGGTTACAAATGGTAAATTAGTTTCTCGATGTTTTCATTTAAGTGTTTAAGTGGAAGGTTTTATTCTTAATGTAGTGTTGTGACTCAGAATAAAAACCTTATCTGTCTCTATAGCTTTTTTTCTTCCCCCCTCCGTGCTGCTGCCTTAGAAGGCAAAAGGGGAAAAAGCTGCAGCAATATTAGACTGCTTTTGTTAAAATTGGGAGGCAATATGCTTTCACCACAAGCTCATTAAGGTAATAGATGAATAATGTCTATTAAAAATGCACTAGGCTAAATGAATTTAATGTGTGTTGGGAAGGAAATTGCATTTGCCCGAGGATGCAAACTGGAAAATTCTCCTTTTTGCACTTACTTGGAGACTCGAGGACTGATCTCGGTTGGAAATGCACAGCCGAGCCCACACGCAAGCGTGCGCACACGCGTCTCCTGTTGGGACCCTGTGAGAAAGATGCACAAGGTTATGATAATCTAAGGCATGATATGTTGTTTCTCGTAATTGTGCTGCTGTTTTCCTCCGTTCAAGCTTATGGCTCTTGACCTGTTGGACTTGTAGGTTTAATTTTCCATCTGTAATAACAAACAGCAAGTTAATTTGCAACGATGGCTGTAGGCTGTTGAATGCCAAGTCTTGATTCCCTCTCCCTAAAGTCAAAAGAAAACTAAAGCACGTTTTGGCATTGAACAAATCCTTTCTTTGCATTGGTGAGCCTAGTGATTCCATTGCGCTGATCATTTCTAACATCAGCTTTGGAAAGCAGATAATATATTTATGAACTAGGAAGCTCCACAACTCCTTATTAAGGTATTATCTAAAAGGAAGCTAAACCCAGAGCAAAATAGAATCAAACTTGTGTGCCCCATAAGTAAAGAATCAGTCTGTGCAGTTTTCCATCATGCTTCTCCTAAAAGAAATGCCAGACTTTGTATGTAGTGATTTGTCTACTGGGGGGTGTGGGGAGGGGGAGCTGGTCCTTGGAAAACTCGACATACAGAAGTCTTTTTTCTTATCCAGAATGCATTTATCCCGTATAGAAAACTCTTTAGCATGCACGCAAGATGCAAAACTGATGCCATAGTCCAGTTATGTCTGTCAGGAAGTTGCTGCTCCTCTTAGACGCACTGATAGACTCTAACAGTTAATTAAAGATGATCCTATAGTGCTGTCCTGTTGCTTGAATAGGCCCTGGCCATACATCCCCCGTCCCCCTGAGGAACCTCGCTTTCTCCAGTAACTGAAGAGGGAGCCTGTTAGCTGTGTTAGGTGCCAACACTTTGACAGCAGGGAATGGCTGGAAGGGGATCCCTGCTTTCTTTCAGCATGAAAAACCATGGTCAACTTTTCAGCTGCAGTTCTCTCCCCAGCTACTGCACCCTCCTGTGAGCTAACTCCTGTGCTTTTGCCACACCAGACCCTAAAGAAGCGATGGGGATTTGGGGGAGCGAGGGGTCAGTGTGGATCCTCCAGCCTCACACTGCAATAATGAAGTCCCTGCCTTCTGTTCAGTCACTTACTTGTGAAGCGTTTTGGGAAAGTGCATGTTTGGAACTGCTGATCGTCCAGCCAGTGTGACTGAAAAGGGCTCCTCTGCTGCAACCTTACCATGGTAAGGGGAAAGAGGAGAGTTAGAAAGGGATGTGCAAGCCTCAGGGTCTTTTAGCACGAAATCATATTAAAATGGGATATCAGAAAGAGTGAGGAATAGCTGGACTGAACCAAATATTGCAGAACTAACTAAATTGAGTTTATCCTTTGAGGTGTGGTAAAACCACAGAAGTTGCTCAGAGAAGCTGTGGCTGCCCCATCCCTGGCAGTGTTCAAGGCCAGGCTGGACCAACCTGCCCTAGTGGAAGGTGTCCCTGCCCATGGCAGGGGGTTGGAACTGGATGAGCTTTAAGGTCCCTTCCAACCCAAACCATTTTAGGATTCTATGATCATCCAAATATTAACTTACTAATTTATTATGAGGCATCTGCCTGAATTACTTGTTTCAGGTGACCAAGCACACTTTAACATTTCCATTTAAAAATAACATTGACAAACGTGACAAAGTATTTTTAACATTGGACTATATTCTCTTACATCAGATCGCCATTTGAATACCATTTCCAAATGTAATTTCCACTTTTAAGGCATTATTTGAAGATGCATTTGTGAGATGTTGACTGGATTCTATCCGTTTTCCCCCAGACCTGTCATCCACTTCTGGAGTGCTTAAAATAAAGTGCACAGATACAGAGTAAGCTGAAACAGTCAAGAAGCTATATAATATAAAAATGCTTCGAGTAAAGTGTGTTACTCAGATCTTTCTAAAGTACATTTCTCCCTTTATTCTGAAGGCCACAGCACAGACAACTCTGACTAATGCAAGTAATGGAACCAATCTCTTCCTTTGATCATCAAAAAGGTTATCTTTTAGTAAACTAGGTCCAACTAGTTTTGCAATCATGTTTGGAGCAAACATGAAAGGAAAAGGTTTAATTATCTTTCACTAAAGAATGATTCCTCTTCTTTTAACAAAATAATCAGCTAAGACAGCATCACTTTGTGACCGTCACCGTGCATGTGACACGCATGGAGTGAGAGATGAGTGTACACATTTGTGTACACCTTCAATCTCAGTGTAAGAGGATATAACAGTTTGCGTGTAAGGCAGGATGTTGAGACTTGTTCTGAGCGGTTTATAAAGCTGCTCCAGTAGAAATTGACCTTTTAATTGAGGGCTGAATGATATTTACAACAGCTTAGTGTAGAGTTTGTAAATAATCACAGATCTTCAGTCATAATATACAGATGAATAGAGAAGCTTGGTAGAGATAGGAGGAAAGTGGCTCATTCACCTGATTTCTAAGCATTTATTTCTTACGTACATATTGTGATGTTCCAAATATAATATAAAGAGTTAGAAGACTGGTACTGTTATTGCACAGGCTCCCTGGGTTCAATGTCTTCTCTAAATTCAATACTGTAGTTACTGGCTGAAACTCTGATTTAGGTGATTCAGAGGGTGAGACTGGGTGTCATAGCAGCTTCCCCTGACCTTGGAATGCATCGTTTGTGTGGTTTTTACTTTTAAGGCCTCCAAATGAGACACTTTAAAGCCGGGAAGTAAAGAGAGGGATTGAAAAGCAGCAAAGTATTTGTGTCATTTAGATATGTATGAGCCATTGGCTTTTGTATAAGTTACTTCTGTTTTCTGCCAATACTATATTCAGAGTATTCCTCTAAGTAGAAAAGGCATATGGGGTTTTCAAGAGGAACGTGGAGCTACAGAAAGAGTATGAGAAATAATCAAAGGAAAAAGACAACGGTAGGAAAACAATGGGACTAAAATAAAGGTTGAATGGATGAGACAGGGGGATTATCCTGCCCCGAAGGTTAAAAACAAGGATGTACAAGGTTCATATGTCACGAAATTAGGGAAACAAGGGAGGTTCTGAGTCATTAAAGCAAAGAAGTGAATCAAACTGTCGAGTTGTGCAGATGATTGTAACACAGCTGGAATGAAAGGAAGCAAATAAGCATTAAAGTGCAGAAGGCAGCAGCAAAGCAGTGGCTACGGCAGCAAGAATGGATTTTTCTGAGAGCAAAGGATTAGCGGAGATCCCAAAGTACAGATGGTCTTGGGTGAAATAATCACCTTCGCCTCGAGGGAGTAAGCAAGGCCCATGGGCTGGTCGCACGATGAGGAGGAATTGATATGTAACCAAATGAAGAGAAGAGTAATTGAAAGCTGGTCCCAGGGAAACTTCTAAGCCTCCCTCCCCATTTCTGACTCACTGAAAAGGAAGCGAGCAGGAATAATCTCGCTGTGGTCTGGAGCAGCACAGATAACCCTGCTGAAGTTGGAAACGTATATTAGGTAACTAAAAAGATCCGAGGTCTTAAAAGAGTCGCTGTTTTAGGGGAAGCCTTTAGACCAAACCTATAGACATTAACACAGTCATTGTCTTTTTGCAAGCACCCTGCCTTCAGACATTCTCAGGATTATCAGATAACGAGGCAAAATTTCAGTACAGAGATAACATTCTGGGTTTAGGAATGCACTCTCTGAGCCCATGCATAGATAGCTGGGTTCGGGAGCCCTGTGAGGGATCTACAGTCTAAGCTCTTACTCTTTAGATATTGTTTTGCCGGTCATTGATGCCATATCTGGTTTTATCCCTGACATTCTTGCTGTTATTGGTAATGATACAAGCCTCAAAATACTTTCCTGTGTCAATCACTTCTTAATGTGGTTCCCTTGCATCAGCAACACTCCCGTCTCCCCCTGTGCTTTTTACCTAGAACTGTAGCCCTGAAATTACAGTGATGTTTGTGGTAGATTCAGTGACTCTGTCAGAATAACACAGACCCAGCTTTTAACCACTGTCTTGGGGTACAACCAACAGGCTGATTACTTCTCTGTTTCACATTCTGACTTCATCTCAGCTACACGTGATGGAGAATGCCAGTCCATAGGCTACCTTTCGTGGCAGCAAAAGCCAAGGGGTGGCAGAGTTATGAGCCTTGGAAGACCTGGATGGATCTTCTGGTGCTGCCATCAACCCTGGTTAGGAGGTAAACTCCTCTTTGACACTCTTTCTCCTCCCACCTTCTCTCAGCCCATCCTGAAACAGCCTACCAGGTGCTGTAATAGGCAGCCCATCCACTGAGTCTTCCTTGAAGTTGAGCTGGTGGCAAGGCATGCTTGCGAACACTGAAACGCCAGTAAAGGCTTCTAGTGCAGACCTCAGTCCCAAAGGGGCTTCCCACCACTGCCTTGATGTTATGTCAGTTAAGCTGGGGGTATAGAATCTGTCATCATGAACCCAGCATCCCTGCTCCCAGGAGCCATGATTTTCCATGAGGAGTTTGCAGGGTGCTGGGAGACCTGTGGAGAAATGGGAGATGTGGGCAAAGAAAGTTAGGAAGGGGCTGCAGTGAAAGACAGGAGTGTTTTTAGCTCTGGGCAAAGGCACCCTGTTCCTTCAGGATGGGAAGTGGTTTTGCCTGAAGCATCACGCATGGAACACTCTCCATTAAGCCATGCTTTGTGTTCAAAAGACCTCTCTCTATGTTATGTGTGTGGCTACTCCAACTGAGCTCTTCAGACCTCTTTCCTGCAGCCAGGCTCCCATTTTGATCATATTGAGGCTGTCTGGTTTTAATTTAACCCTTCCTTTTTGAGTGGATTCGTCTTGAAAGGCATGAAAAGGCTGGGCTCCCAAGCTACCTTACCTCTTCAAGAGCCAAGGGAAGGTAAGTGCATGTATTTTTAAACCGCACCAAATTTATCCTTAATGCAACATGCTGAAATAAAGCCTTTAACATCAACAGAGCTGCACCAACCTTTTAAATGACCCCCTCGGTTTTAAGTCAAATAAATTTCTGGTTTCCTAGGCAAAATTCTCCTGTAATAGCTTCAAATGATCTTAAGTGTGCAAGTAATGACAACCAGTGGTTATGTAAGCAAAGCACACGTGTATTATTAAATCGTTAAAGGGGGTGCGTGTCTATACATACAGGGGGGTTATGTGTGCCTCTGTTATGCTACCAGCGAAGTGTATAAAGCTCTTTTAGCCATTAGAAATAGTGTGTATTATTGAAGGGACAACAAGCTAACTCCATTGTTGTGTGGCTACCTGGCTTCACAGACACGTGCCCCTGCAGGAGCCCTGTTCGGGGTTCCAGGCTGAGACGTTATGCAGTCCCACAATGTGTTGGAGGGAGGACGCGAGAGCGCAGCATCAATGGGTAATTCGGCTGCCCCCTCCATGGGAAGGGAAACACACGGTGAGTAAAGCAGCCAAACCTGCTGCTTCTCCCTGCCTTGCACTGAGCCCAGTCCATCCTGTTCTCCCACCCTTAGCTCATCTTCTACCCAGGTTTGGGGAAGTTTCTGCCAAATCTGGGTAAAAGCGGTGGCACTGCCTCAAAGGGGGACCCTGCTCCGTTGAAAGGAGGCTACAAAGGTTTTATTTGAAGACCTGACTCACCCGTGTGTTTGGCAGCAAATGGAACTGTTACATAGAAGTACCTATGTGTGCATGTGTTTGGCAGCCAGTAAAAAGGGCTAATCCTGGGGATGGATGCAGCCAGGGTTGAGAGCGTTTTAGGGTCTCGGGGTGGGATCCATACTGCTGGATCCCCATCACTACGCTTTTATGGCAGAAAAGACCAAAAAGGGGAAAGAGAGGTGAGAGGTTTGTTGGGCAAAGATGCTAACAATGCGGATGGTGGGAAGCGCCCGGCACCCGCTTCCTGTCACAAAGTCGTGAAACGTGAAGTTTAAATAGTCCCTGGGTGTGAGGACTGCAGTGGGAGCCCCTCTGGATGTGGCTGTCAGCAGGTAAACGCTTGCCTGAGTCCTAAAGCCCAATCTGGCTGAAGTAATATGTCTTTAATCTTTCAGATCTCCTTTAAATACATACATACACACACCCCAGTGATGAGTAAAGCCTCAGACACACACACACCCCCCCCCCCCCCCCCGGAGAGGCAATCCCAGCTGATGAAATGGCCAGTCAAGCAGCTTACATGCCCCGGGCCGCTCTCCCTCCGTTAACAAGGTGGGCATTAGACCCATTTCATCACTGTTAATTCATTTGCTTTACTCATTTGCTCCTCAGAGAAAGTTGTTAGCCTGTTGTATTTTTAACACCACCCCACCCCCGTCCCGGGCCAAATTCCCGGCTGATGCTGCAATGGGCGTTTTGGGAGGGGATCCTGCAACAGGTTTGTTATTGGGTTTTAACTTTAGGGGGGTTTCCTGGAGAAAAATAGGGAATTTTGTGGCAACACAAGGGGAGGCAGCAAGCCCCGTCCCTCCCGGAGCGCTCCTGCCTCTGTGGCACCCGCTGATGTTTAGATATATACATATATATGTGTATATCCATGCGTGGAAGCGAAGCGGCTGTAACACGCACTGCCTTTATATAAAGGCTCCCGTGGCTTCTCCCGGTGAGGCATCGGGCACCGCTGGAAAAGCCGAGTTCCGCCTTCATTAAAGCCGGAGGATTGCCATTTCTATTCTTTTGAAGGTTTCCCCCCATCTATTTGCCATTTACCAGCTCATCCATATGGAAGACATGGCTTACACTTCCCTGAGAACTGTACTTTTAGGACTAATTGATTCTGGTAATTAATTTGTTCTACCTGCTGGATCAGATGGAAATGCTGTCCATGTGCCCAAGGATTAGCACTTGCCTTTCTAACATCTTTCTTAATTATCTAATAGCATGGGTTGCGCGAATTCTGCCTCTATTAGAACACTTTTACTATTAACGGTAGTGATTGGAATTGTGATGGCAACTCGATTTCAACAAATTAGAGCTTAAAATCGGGAGATGAAGGAGAAGCGCCTTCTTTTAATTTCCCTGAGTTTAACATCAATAATTAGAGCAATTTTCTGCGATGCGCACCGAAATTATCTCGGCTATGATGTGGCGTATCACCCTCATTTTAGCAAATTGACTCCGGGGAAATGAATGTTACAGATTACGGGGGGGGGGAATAGAAGACAAACAGAAAAGGAGAGTTAGCACAACACTGAGTGGGGAATGGACGGGAACAAAACCCCAGCGGGGTTATAACTTGAGCGGAAGGGACAAACTGCAAGGGACAAGTTAGGAGCGGAGCGTGGGGGGCAGCTCAGCAAAGCGCAGTGATTTATCCCCCCCCCCCCAAGTTTTTGCCTTTACAAAAGCAAGAGGATAAAACACTTGTGTTTGGGAAAAAGCTCCGACTCCACCGCTCGCACCGGGGCTGAGAGTGGGTTGCGCTGCGCTGCGGGGCTGAGGTGCGGTGCGCCGGGGGCAGACTGCGCGTCCCCCCCTCCCCGAACCCCAAGCGGCTCCGCGTCCCCTGCGCGGTTTGGGTGGCCCGGAGGGCCCGTTCCCCCCGCCCGGCCGATGGCGATTGGTTCGCCGGAGACCCCCCTTTCTCCCGCGCCTCAAAGGCGCGCATCTCCCCGCACAGCCCGAGCCCGCCCGCATCGCATCCCCCGGCTCTTCCCTTCATTTCTGGCTGGGGGGGCATATTTATTTTTAATTGTTATTATCGCTATTTATTTTTTCTCCCTTTTTAAAAAAATATAATTTATTCATTGTTATAATTATTTCTATTTATCACCCCCGGCCCCGCGGCTTCCTCGCCCCCTGCATCCCTCTTTCTCAGCGCGCCTCGCTCCCTTCCCTGCTGCCCAAGGGGACCACAACCGAAATGAACCTCAACTTCACCTCGCCAGTGCACCCCGTCTCCGCGCCTAGGCCCACATCCTTCTTCATCGAGGACATCCTGCTGCACAAGCCCAAGCCCTTGCGGGAGGTGGCTCCCGAGCACTTCCCCGGCTCCTTGGCCTCTCGCGTCCCCCTCTTGGACTATGGGTACCCCCTGATGCCAACCCCGACCCTCCTGGCGCCTCACCCGCACCCTGCTCTGCACAAGCCGGAGCATCACCATCACCCCTATTTCCTCACCACCTCGGGTAAGTGCAGCCCTTCGCGGGAAGGAACCTGCGGAGTTTGTGGCCAGGCGGACCCGGGTGGGGAAAAGAGGCCACAGCCCCGGACGGGACAAGCCCCTCCGGGCATCTTTCTGCATCCTTCACCTGGATCCGGGCTGCGGTTTCCCGCTTCGTTATCAGGGAAAGGAGCGCACGGAGCTGCAGGTTGCCATCCATCCAATTGCCCGATATCTCGAGGGTCTCCTTCTCTTTCCATTTATATTCCATTTATTACTTTTAATTACTTTTATTTTCTGACCGATAACATCTCTTTTTCCTTGCGTTATCCCTCCAGACAGTGCCCGGGCTTTGATTTTTCCACCTCCAGCAGCACCGCTAGGGCTGCTCTGGCTCCGCATCCAGGGGCCGGGAGAGAGGCTCCTCCTGCCCGGCTGGAACCCGGGGCTTTGCCATCCTTCCCCGGGCTCTGAAGGGAAAGAAGGAAGGAAGGAAACAAATCCTCCTCCAAAGTTCCTCACCGGGCATCCCAAGTGAGATGGGAAGTTGCGCAGCCGTGGAGCCGGGAGGATCGTTTTCCTCCCAGCCTTTTCCAGCGCTGTCCTCGGTTTTCCTACTTTCTTTTCGTTGTGGTTCGATTGCCAGGAGAGTGAAGGTTTTTCTGTCCGGGCTGACCGCTCCGGCTCTGCTTAAGAGAGCACTGCTCAGGCTGCCTTTGCGTTGCTTGGGAAGGGTTCAGCAGGGGCGAAAAGCTTTGTTTTTAGAGCAAGAAAATCCCCTAAATCGATAAAACGACCTTAAAAACGATGTAAACGAAAAAGTCATTAAAAGCTAAGGGAGGCAGGGGGAGAGCCCAGCTCCGGGAGCTGCAGCCCACCCGGGTCTCGGCCGTGTGTCCCTCCAGGAATGCCGGTGCCAGCCCTCTTCCAGCCCCACGCTCACGCCGAGCTGCCCGGGAAGCATTGCCGCCGCCGCAAAGCCCGCACCGTTTTCTCCGACTCGCAGCTCTCCGGCTTGGAGAAGAGGTTTGAGATCCAGCGGTACCTCTCCACGCCCGAGCGGGTGGAGCTGGCCACGGCGCTCAGCCTCTCCGAGACCCAGGTACCGGGCGGAGAGACCGGTGTCTGCCCCATTCCCGTATCCCATGTGGCATCCTCACCTTTTCCTTCTCGTTTCTCTTTACCGTTATTATTTTCCCCCTCCTGATGCTCTCCCCAGGTGAAAACGTGGTTCCAGAACCGGCGGATGAAGCACAAAAAACAGCTGCGGAAAACCCAGGAGGATCCCAAGCACCCCGGAAGCGAGGAGAACCGGGAGCAGAGCTCCCCCGAACCCGAGCTGCCAGAGGCGGCCGGCACCGACCCTCGCAAGGGCCCTCCAGGCCCATTCCTGCTCCAGGACCCCGAGGATGAGGTGGACATCCTGGAGGAGGGGGACCTCTGCGCCGGTCCCCATCGCCTCTAGTTGCGCAGGGGCCCGGGGCGGCTTTGGCCCGGCCCGGCAAACTGCCCCTATCTCCCAGCCCTGAGCAGTGCCAGAGGGGAGGGGATCACGTTTTGGGGAGGAGGTGGTGATGCGGGAGGAGGCAGTGATGCTCCGCGGTACCGTCGGCTGCCCCTCGGTATCAGCCCTAGAAGTCTAGTGAGGCAGAGCGGAATAAGGCGAGTTCCCTTTTAAGTTTCCCCTTTTCCCTACGAAATATGGGACTTCTCTCCGTTCCCCCAGCTTTCCTCGGTTTTGAAATAAATGTGCACCCGTGGCAGCGTGTTGTGGTTACTGGGAGCGGCGGGCAGGTCGGGTTTATCCCGGATTTATCCCGGGCAGAGCTTCCAGGACACGCACATCCTCCAAAAAAAAAAAACAAACAACCCCAAGGAAAACAATTATGGAAACGCCTTCCAAAGAAACAGGTAAGACAAAAACTACCGTTTGTTTAATCCGATATAGGGAGGGGAAAGGGGGAGCACCACGAATAACTCGATCATTGCTCGGAGCAGACGCAATCCCAGCGAGCAAAAGAGAACCGCTTGGAGAGCCACCTGCACCGGTGATTTCAGCCTGATTCCTTCCCGGCCTCCAGGTGCGAATCACCATTCGGATACTCCTCTTTTCCTCCCAAAGATGCCCCAGAGCAGCGTTTGGCTCCTGTTTTCCCCTTGCCTGCGTTTGCTCCAAAGCCTCCCTGAGCTCCGTGTTGCAGCCGCCGCTTTGCCTTTATCTTCTTGCCAGGGAAATGCTTTTAATTTCCAGGTAAATTAAGATATTTTAAATGCTATTTTTTCCCCCCCCCCCCCCCCCGGCGAGCTGCTGGTTTGGGAGCGAGGTGGAGGCCCCTCGTTTCCAATGGGAAAAACTGGGGTTTTCCTCGGGAAAATCCTGGAGGAGAGGCTGTGCTTGCTCAGACGTTGGCTGCGCAGCCCCTGCTGCACCAGCAACCGGATGCCGCGTCGGTGTCTCCTTCGGTTATTTAATCCTGTTTTCCTAGCTTTGTTTTTAATTTGGTGTCATGGGCACTTTTGGTGGTTTTTTTTGGATTATGGGATATGCGGTTTTGCGAGGAAAAAATCTGCTTAATATATAAAATACAGATTATTGTCCTGTGTAAGTTTGCTTCCTTTTCGTGGGTTTCCCTTTATGCTTTTTACCCGTGAAATAATAAACATCACACTTTAGGGAGGGAAAAATACCAAATACCCAACTGTCTGCCCATCAAATGGCTGGTTATTTTTCACATGGTCTTTATAATTACTTCCTGAACAAGCATTTTAATCATAAAACTTTGTAAAACGCCAACCATCTCCCTAGAAATGATAATTCAGAAGGCAAAGCAATCAATTTCCCCCTAAAACCTTGGTGTGGTTTGGAGCATGGTAGAGAGCTAAGCACAGGTGCAGCAGGACATTTCACATTGCTCTCTGGAAATGCTTCTCCTGTCTCTCCCCTTCTCTCATCACCTACTCCGGAGGTGATGGAAACTGTCTGGAAACCCTTTCAGTTCCATGCCATCCTTCACTTGCATCTGTACTCAGTTATCCAACAAGTATTTGGTTCCTTTTGCTCTGTCAGCCTCCCCCTGATCTCATGTTTCATCAGGAACTATTAAAAGTGATATAAAAGAGAAGCTCTAACATGATATTTAGTGATGTTTTCTCTCTGACCATGTCTAAAGCTGCTGTTCATGGCGTGGTATCGATACCCATCTCAGGGCCGATAACGCTCTGCTGCTGGGGTCCTTTGGTAATAGGGTTGGGCAGCAAGGTATTTAGAGAAATCCCTTTATTTTAGCGAAAGGGAACACTAGGAGGATGTATAAAGATGTAATAATCTAAAACAATTGCACCTGAATGAAAAGGGAGATTAAAAATCCTGTCTCATTACATTGGTGTGTGCGATTTCTTTTTACTTGTGTAAGGAATTGCTTGTTCTCTCTATTATTAAAGGCAAAGGTGTGTAAAAATGCTCTGTGCTGGAAAAAACTCAAAGAAAAAAAAGGCAGGAGAAAGTAAAAAGCAGAAGATGAAGTGAGAGAATGGGGCAGAGATGTGCAAAAGCAACTTTTCCCTCCTCTGTCCATTTACACTGCTCTTTGGCAAGGCATCTAGTGGATGTAGAGAAAGTAGTGGTGTCAGCCTGTGGGCACTGCCAGGCTCTGCCCTCCCAACACTGCTCAAGGAGTGGGATCAAATGCTGTGTCACCAGGCAGGTCCCACCTCACCAACCACCCCAAAAGTCAGTGCTCATCTCCTCTGCAGTAGCAGGGCCTGGGGCATCTGCGCATTGACAATGGTTATAGTCTGATGGTGGTTCCCAAGGAGGGAAGGATCCTGGGATTCAGGTGTAGGCACATCCAGGAACAAGGTCTGCAGCACAGAGTGCCCCAATGCAGGCAGTGCTGCAGACGATAGTGAATGAGGTCAGGACAGGTAAACCCCACAGGTACCCTCACCTCAGTCCCCTGGGCAGGGCTGGGTTCATGGGACCCAGGTTTCTCTGAGACACAGAAGTGTGACAAAGATCCCATTCCCCTTTCTGCCACCAGCATTATCACACTCAGGATGCGCCAGGACTATGAAGAAGGGTCAGAATATGACTCAGATAACACTTAAGTCTGCTGCCTCTCCCCTGCCGCTACGGGAACTTTCTCCTTCACAAAGAATTTATGCTGGTCAACGAAATCAAATCAAATCCACCCTCTCTTCCCCTCTCTGTATGTCCAGGCACCTTGGCTAACATTTAAGATTCCAATTATGTTTGAAATGAAAGCCACTGATGGCTATCAACCTCAGTGACAAGTGCATACAGAATGTGAACCATGCAACCCGAGGAAAGGACACTGCCCTGGTATGCGCTGAGCCTTGCAGTTAATGGGAGAAGGCTTTGGGAACAGGCTGCTTATCCCATCAAGTTTGATGCAAACAAGGGCAAATGAGACGGGGAAGAAAACAGCCCCTACCTGAGACATCTCCTCCCTTTAGAATAAGTGAAATGTGGTTTTATTCATCCAGTGACGAGTGCTGACTTTCTCCTGCTTTCCCCAAGAAGCTTAAGGAGTAGGGGAGATTGTTTAGAGCTCTTTTATATTTATGTGGGGGGGGGGAAATGCTGAGTAGAAGTAGCTTGCAGGAAATCTTGGTGGATTTCCTATTTTTCAAGAATTTTCATCAAAATCCTTCCTTTTTCTTTTTCCAAATGGAAGTGTTTCCTGTTAATTAATTTGAACAGCCGAGTGGTTAATGGTTGCTGTTGATTTCATTAAAGAAAATCACAAAACGCTGCATAAAATAATTCTATGAACCTTTGCTCTCTGTTTTGATTTTGAGTGTTTTCCTGTCTGCTGCCCTTAACATCACTGACTTTCATGGGACTTTAAAGCAGTGCTGACCACTCAATTGCTTTCCTAAAAAGACTCGCTGTTCTCTGGTGTGGTGTATCTTGTTGGATCTGCTTTGACTGCTGGAACAAACCCTTCAGTGCTCCTATGACACACAGAAAGCTAGCCCTATGGTGCTACCTGCAGCTGCCCGCTCTGCTCTCCTGATTATGCAAAGCTCTTGCTGAGCTGCTGGGTGCTTCTTTAGCATCTGCTCTATCCAGGTTTTGGGCTCAGCATCACTTCTGTTCAGAGCAGGCTCTTCTGTAAGGCAGGCTGCTGTAACTCACCCTCACCAGCTGTCACCAGTGGAGGTTCACTGCCTGTCTCCATCACTGGGGTTTTGTCCACCTAGAACTCTTTCTCACACCACACAGGCAGTCACCAGAGCTGGTCCTTTCTTCACATGCCTGCTTCTTCTCATGCAAAGGGCACTTAGGTTTGGACAACATGCAAAAATAATGATAATTAAAAAAGGCATATTCTTTCTGCTATTGTAATTTAATGCAGAACTGGTTCCTGGTGCTAATGATCAAATGCTTGGCTCATTGGCTGTTTGGACATTCCAGCTTGTTCATGCCTGTTTGAAGGATTCAATGACTGCAGGAGTTAGGCATCATTTTGTCTAGTTTACAGTCCTCATCTTTGCCAGTGTGTCTTTAGAGATGTAATGATGGAACATGGTTGATTTAATGTTTTTAACTGTTAAACTAATATGCTTCTGTCAGTCAGCAGCCTATAAGCCAGACTTTCATACCTTTTGTGAGATGATGGTGGGAAGCCAACGTCAGTTACCTTCGAAAGAAATGTGATGGTGGTTTCATTGCAGCAGCATTGCTCCTAAGTAGAAGTGAAGGTGGTTTCAGCTTCTATCCTTCCTGAACCTAAAATACCAAGAAGTGGCAGTAGAAAGAGCCTGCCAAGTAAATGTTGAGTTCTATTGGGTGGCTTACACAATTCCTGCCCCTGTGAAGGCAGCCTGTGCTCACGGTAACGCTGTGATAGCTGGAGCCGTGGGACTACATCAGGCAGGTTCTACTCCAGCTCAGTCTCTCCCTGAATACTTAATGCAAAATTCAAGGCCTATTTCTTATTTAAATTCCTTGCCTTCCTAATTTGAAAGACATTAAGTTTTGGCCTTTGCTTTTAAGCAGATGGATGCTCATCATTTACTTGTATGGTCCCTTTTTGTGCCACCGTATCTGTTAGGTGCCGGGAAAATTTGCATTAGTATTGAAGCAGATCAAAAGATTTTCTTTCCACATATGCTGCAAATAATGTCTTTTTTTTTTTTATCACAATCTGTGTTCATAGAAAAAACCTATAACACCCCCCCCCCCCGATATCATATACGTGGCTTCTAGTTAGCATGGGTTTAGTATGTGAATGTTTCCTAAAAGTTCATTGTCTATTAAAGCCCCCCAAATGGAACACACCACCCACCTGGAAAGATCACCCTCATTTCTGGGAGCTCTAAGAGGCAGTCGGATGACAGATAGGGAGGAAGGTGATCAATTAAGACATTAAGCATTTTGCACCACATGGACACATCTGCATGTCAGCCAAATAATAAGGCCATCAGCTCATTTTCAGAGGGCTGTTGCCTACTTCAACTCAATCCTCAGATCAAAGAGGAAATGTCTGCTTGCATTTTCTAATCAGAAAAGGGATGCTAATTTAGGTTCCTTAATGTGTGGTGATAAGAGACTTCTTCAATTAACTGAATTCTATAGCTCAGAAAATAAAAAAAAGGGGGATACAAAGGGAGTCAGGCTGGAAAGGCAGAAGTTCTCATTAAATCAAAGGTCCAATATTCATTACCTCCAGCATCTGGGGCTAAACACTAAACATGGAGATCATCAAAGGGGGTTTAATGGGTTAAATTGAGAATATAATCTAATTAAAATATTAGATACGAGTAAATAGCTCTTTGATATTCATCTGAAGGTTTCATTAAAATAGGTACTTGAGGTTTGTATTAAGGGGGGATTATCACTTTTAAGCAGAAACAACAAGTTGAGGTTCCCTAATAAGAAATGCTTCAAAGTGTAACCATTTGGTTTAAAATATAGAAGTAGAAAAGCAGCAACTGGCAGAGCATGGTACCATTTACCCAGTCTCGCTTGATGGATCAGACCACAGGCATGCACGGTCTACAGCAAGGGGGCAAGTGATGTTCCCAAAGGCGAGCAGAAAGCAGGCTGAGGCAGAGGACAGTTTGGTTCCAGAAGATGCAGGGGCCATTTGGAGGTGTCTGTTGCTGCACTTCCATATGCTTCTTCCACCAGATTTCCCCCCAAAGCTTATGTATGTGACAAACTTGTGCCTGCAAAGTCTAATGGTCCCTGGGGTGGGTCAGGCGGGCTTTAAGGAAAGGAACATGTCCTTTTCCCATCATGGAGAGACACAGTATATTGATCACTTTGACTGGAGATGCTAACACACTTTCAGGAGGGCTGAGGTATCCTGAGGACTATAGGATCTAGATGAATTCCCCCCAGGACTCTCTAAAATGAAAGATATATGTAAGACTTTTCCAGCAATATATTTCATACCTCCAATGCCTTGACTTCACTGTACAACTACCGTAAAATCATCTTTCTGGTGAGACATCCAGCCCCTGTTAACCCAGCAATGTGTTAAGTCTTAATGCATTTCTAGCTTTTACCTTTGACTAAAAGTACATCTAGAAAGAGAGAAAGCCATTTCATAGATATTCCCTCTTTTATTCCCCATCTTTCCTTTCCATTGTGAGCCTCCTTCAGGGAGACCCAAACCTTTTTTTCCCCTCAAAGACTAATTCTCTTTCCTCCCATTCAAGAGGGGACCTAATAAATTGGATAAAGCAATTACATGTAATCACGAGGTGGTTGGGTTTTTTTGTGTGTGTGTGTTTGCACTTTTTCTTTCCCTTTTAACTAGCCTATTTGCTAAGATTTTAGTGCTTTTTCTCCAAAATTCCCTTGCTGTGTGTTCTAATCACATTTCACATGTTGACTTAATTCATCATTTACTAAGTTAAAGAAATGGAAGCATCATAAGCAACCCATCTGTTTGTTGTTATTTTGATAGATTTTAATCTGTTAAAAGCCGTTTCCTCTCAAACATGTAGCTCTCAATTATCCTTAGTTACTCAGTGTATTTTCCAACTGCTTCTGGCTAATAACAGATTGTCTGCATCATCAGCCAGGGCTTGTTTTGAATTCTCTTGCCCCAGATGAAGCTTCAAAATCTGGGTCTTGCTGTGACAGCTATTCACTAACAGATAACAGAGTAACAGTTGAGTAATGAGTATTGTGCCATTACCCACTGCCATGTTTGGTGCACTTCAAGAACAGAAACATCGCTGGTAGTAAAATCATCAAGTGAAACTGATGTTTATTGGTAATGCTTTGTAGGTATGCCCATATGCTTGAAACGCCTAAAAATGCTCCGTCTGTGACAAGCCAACAGGTGATTAGTCTGAAAGAACAGAATGGGAAATCATACGTGATGCTCAGAGCTCATAACTAAATGGTTAAGATAGCTTAGCCTTGAAGATGTCCCGAGTAATTTCAAAACACTTTTAAGATATGAAGGTTTTTGAAAGCAGCTACAACTTGCTTCTCCTTCTGGTGTCTGTCCTGCAAAGTTTCCAAGGATGCAATCTGAGGCAGAATGCCTCCTTTTAAAGTCTGTGGCAGAGCTCTTTCTTCCTTCACCTTTTCAGCTGATTGTTTTGTTGTGAAAGTCTTTGGTCTAGGAATCTTCTTAGCATATTCCAGTGCCTAAAACCAGGAAAATTGGGATAATTAATCAAGAGAAAACCTGATCAATACTTCCAAGAAAAGGTAGGTATTTCTGTATTGAGTTAAATCTAGTTCTCCTAATTCCCAGTCTTGTTTCTGACAGTGTTCAATACTAGATGTTTCAGTAGCTACTGCAAGAAACCTCTGGAGTGGGCAAATCACCACCTCAGGGTGATTTGCTTTCTGACACCACTGGAGAGCACCTTAAATACTGAAGCAGTATTTTTTCTTCCAAACAGATACCTGTAAGAGGGTCAAATAGCACAGAATGATGCATGGAACCGGAAGGCAGAGGGAATGGGAACAGTGCTACAAAAATCCTGAAACCGGGAGCACCCTGGTTTAACCTGGGACCCCCAAAACCCACATAAGTGGTTTATGTGAGGCTTGGAAATAAACACAAGTAACTTGGTGATTAAACTGATATTAAATGCCAAAACTTGTTTCCTGGAGCCTGCAGTTCTCCTTCATCACTGTGGAGGAATAGCTGTTAGCATGCAGACGAGCTCCTGCAGAACTGATGGATATATACTATTTCCAGAGCTTTATTATTTCCTGCAATATAGAAAAGGTGCTGCCTTTGCTTGTTTACGTGTGCCACTGTCATGTAGTCAGTCGTTGCTCATTTGGGCTATTTTTGAAGGCAGGTGAAGGCTAAAGCGATGTTGTAGGGGCTTGAAAAATAAGACCAATTACTGTAGCTATGCAACTGAAGTGAAAAGAGTTTGTGAGTGAGACTGACAGGCAGGTGGATAATAGACTAACAAGAGGATATCTGTGGTCCATTAGAAGAGTGCACTCTGCAGTAGTGAGGCCTCTAAGGCTGATGTGAAGCAGAGCATGTGCTGCACTGGGTAATGTTCCTAGGAGGGTCCCACTCGCCTTTGTTCCCACCCTTTCCCCAGGAAACCATCACTAGCTGTTTAAGCCACGTGGAGTGCTGGTAGCTGGATGGAGTACTGCTCTTTTGCCATTTGGTACACCCTCACGAAGAGCAAGGCAGATGCATGGACTGAAGGCTGTCGTTGGCAAAGAAATCAGCAACTACATCTACAGCCATAACAGAATAGATGAGCACTTACCAGGATCCCATAAGTCCTTAGAGTTGATAAAAGGAAGATCAAAATGGAGAAACCATGTTAGCCTACAGTGAGTTAAATTTATGCTTTTTCTTTATGCATAGGCCAGAACCTCTCCCTGCATGCATTTTAAAGGGACTCTGTTCTTACCTTCTGTCTTGACACTGAAGTTACGACCTGGGGTTTTGTAGGTAACCTCTGAACTGAAGCAATGCTTCTCATGTTGCGTTCCTTAATCTGCTTTGCATATTCCTTTTGTTGCTTCAACTTCTCTTTCTGACAAAGGCAAAAAGTGCATGGTTAATGAAGTATCTCCCTGGATCCATCAATGAGACACTTTCCCACTGGAGACTTCCATTTACACCTCTGTTGCTGTTTAACCTGGCTATGCTATTGATCATTTCTCAGCAGAACACAACAGGAAGCCCTGATAAATGGCACAGCTTTCTTAGTCACTTTTTGTTTTTAAGAGCTTTGCCTTGGACCATATTGAGGATAGAGCTCAAGAGAATTGTGACAGGTTTAAACATTCTTTATTTTGAATGTTTAAATCTATCTGTTCAGTTCTAAAATGGCTGTGCTAATTTCTGACAGCTTTTGCAATGACTTTTGCAAGGAAGAAGAAGAAAATACAGGGGCAATTACTCCAAAGGGATGATCATTTTACCATTGTTCCTTCCTACTGTACAATGTCTGTATAAAGAATGCCATATAAAGCACCTCTTGTTACATTAATAGCATCTCAAGGCATGCAGGATGGAGTTTGCAGCACCTTCGATGTACAGCTGCTACCAGACCCTCATTACCAGCAGAAAACAGGCCAAGAGATACCAATTGCTCAGGTACTTCTCCTGAACAATCTGTTTCCATTTCAACAGGGTAACGCACATCCAGCTATTTCATTCTTGTCTTAACTTCTTTTACTTCCACTTTGGAGGTTAGGCAAACCTTCTACATTGGGAATGAGACCGCAATTAAGCCTCATGAGTGTATAACTTACTCGTGCAATTAGCCCTGGTGAATCTTGTCAACTACTCACTTTTTCTGGCACTACAAAATTAAAGGGTTAAAATGATCCACAACACAGTTGTCTTTCCTCCTACCCAATCTCCCTTCAGGATCTCAAGCTAGACCTACAGTCAAGGACATAAAGTCCTTCTCAGCAGAGATTTCTCTGCCGTTCTCCTCTCTTTGCACAACTGAAAAGCGGATCATACAATAGGGACTGCTTACTTTCTCTTTGATTGCCTCGTAGTCAGGTCCAAGGCCTCCAAGCTTCACATTCAGATTTATGTAGGCTTTTGTGGTACACGGCTAAAAAACAAAGAGCAGTGGTAGGTTTTCCATGATATGGTTTCACAGGGAGCACAATTCAAGCAAGGCTTGTAGTGGACATCCAAGATAAGAGCAGGATGCAACTTGTAGTCTCAGTCTTACCTCTGGCGTGTCTCATTTTAAGGATTGTAAATGACCACAATGATTGAGTTAATTGCACAAGTCAAATTACACTGTATTTCCTTTGAATCTAGGTGGGTAATTGCCAATTATCCAAATCAAAAAGCAATAGTTTCTCAGTCAAAAAGGTGATCTTTTATGAGCTTTATTTTTAAACAGCTTGAAGTGACTCATTTGACTGTTATTAGAATGAAACCGCCAAGAAACTGTTACAAAGAAAAGCAGATAAAAGTACCCAATTTGGGTAACAATAATTAGGCAGTTGTTATTAGGGATAGTAACCTTGCTTTGTTCTCAAGACTGCAATGGGAAATCGTTCACTGGGAGTTGAAATATACATGCCTTGCACCACAGCAAAAGCTTTACAAGTGCATAGGGAAGACTGAAGGTGAGTGATGAGTGATGCCATTTCAGTACTTCATGACACTACTATAAGGATCCCAGTACTTCTATAATCTTTTTAGTCTCTTCCAAATATGCTAGACTAACCTTTAGAAGTGGACTGAAAACTTGTCAGTGGAAACCCATTGTGACAGCTCTGTAGTAACTTCAATCCCAGAGTAATGCAGAAACAGCAAGAAATCTATGTGCAAATAAAACATGCATTTCTTCGAAGGGCACTTTCAAGTTTAACTCAGCTGCAGAGATGCACTATTTGATGTTGTTTTTTGTATCTATTATCCCTATTCTTTTGTGATACATTTACACATAACTTCTAAGTGTTAATGAATTAGCTGTCTACAAACAAATCAGGGTTTCCTCACTTCATGCAGTGAGCATGAATTCATTTGTTCATTAGGAAAAGCTGGATATTTCTGTGAGCAGAAACAGTCTTACTCTTGTAGCATTCCCCACATACAAAGCGTGAGAAAGCTACTGAAAATACAGGACAGAAACAATGGTTTGAAGTGGGGGGAACAGCAAGGGAAGGAAATCTGCCCTTCAGTTACTATCATAATCCAGCTAATTCTTCTCAAAAGCATTCAAGCAGCAATACACAAACTGCCTCCTAGATGAGACACATGAGTAATTATTCCAGCTTAGTTTGTCTGCCCTGAGACTTGGGGCTAACTTCTTAAACATTTAATTTGTCATGGACACAGGGGTATCTTTATGCTGTTCCACTGTGTCTGTGTTAACTGGTTGCTGAATGAAACTGGACACACAGAAAAGACAAAAGGAACCAAGTTTTAATAAGGACCAAAATGGAATCATCAGGAGACTTGTAATAATGTTTATGCTGTTAGCTTTACAAATCCTCTAAGTTTGTTGTTGTTCACTTTGATTCCCTTGGAAACCAGGAGATCTGAGTTGGATAGCAAATGAGCGTGACCAGGATAATGGTTCGCTCAGATCTGAGGGCTGGCTACCTGCTGCTTTATATAAATAGCTTTATTCTAAATCATTTTATCACTGGATAACTTAAAGGACAAACACTGCTCTGTGTGTTCTTAGAGCTAATCAAGACTGAAAGTGACATAGGGAGAGGTGGTGGTAAACTGCTTTGCTCTTTAGACTAAAATGATTGTAGTGTCTGTTTCCACCTTTGTTCCTTGGGTTTTAGTGTTCTGGGCAAGGCAGTGTCTGTCAGTGTGCTTTCTGTAACATGAACTATTTCTCAGTCCCCATTCCTTTTAAGGTTTTTGGATTATTAAGGAAACAAATCAATCAGAGGGGAAATAGAACTGTAAAGCCATCCAATCCACACCTATTTGCTTACCTTCTTTCTGACTTTGGGCTGGTTTTGCTTTTCCATCTGCATGAGATATTCTTCTGAGTAGCTCTGGGTTGTTTTCACTTGATTTCCTTTAACACTCTCTGGATCTGCCTCTGAAACACTTTCTAGCTGTGGGTTTATGGGTGGAAGTAGGCTGAAGAAGTGCCTGTCAGCTAAGCGGGCTTCTGTCAAAGGAGTCTCTTCTTGGTGATATCGCTCCATCGTTGGTGCAAACTGGGAGGTTGTACAAGGGGCTGTTGGTGAACTGTGAATAGAAGGTTGAGGCAGCCTAAAAAATAAAGAAGGGGATGAATAAGTATCTTATATAGCAGGTAGCTCAACAAGCAATCTGTACAGGGAATGATCCTTGTGTTCTGGGAACATGATGGTGGAAAGATGGGTATTCCATAACGACTGACGGTGCCTAATGGGATGACAAGACATCTTCTGACAAGCGCACGTAGGGATAGGACGAGGGGCAATGGCTTTAAACTGACATAAAGGAGATTTAAATTAGACATTAGGAAGAAGTTCTTCCCTGGGTGGATGGCACATGATTTTATACTTTGGCCTTTAAAACATTTACTTGTCCATTTCTATGTTTTCTGGACATCATAGTGTTATGATATTACTGTTTCAACACTTACATCCTTACCCTAAACTACTGATAACAGTTCTGATACCTTTTATCCACACAAATGTGTCTTTTGCAACCCTGAGGCGACTCTTGATCCTTCACCAGTTCTTGAAAATTGGCATTAAAAGTAGATGAAATATTCCTCTGATTTGGATGTCCTTGACCATTGGTACTGTTATCTCTTGCAAAGAGCTGCACAGTGGCATGGTTGTGTAGATGTTGCTGGCCTCGTGGAAATCCATTTGGACAATTAGGCTGATATTTCCAGTTCTCCTTGCTGGTATAGGCTGGAGATATAGCCTCTGCTGGGTGATATGTATGTGATTTTGAATGAAAAGGATAGCTAAAGGTGGTAAAATCCTGCTTGACAAGATGTCTTGAACTCAGGGAATTATTGAAGCAAGTATCTGAATTTGCTGCTGTATTAGCGTCAGGGCCAACAGAAGGACTTGGATGCAGCGTGCTGCTGTCGCCTTGCTCCACTGCCTGTGTGGGAGAGGTCTGAGATCCTGGTATTTGGCGGTGCCAAGGCCTCAGTTCTGCTGGTCTTCCTGGCTGTTGCTGGCTGTCATTCCTTGGGATAGCTCTCCCTTTGAGTCTCTGGTTGGATTTTGTGTTATTTCTCTGGTAGGACTTCAGTGGGTGAGTCTAAAACATGTTAACAGAAGCAGGGTGATTTTCAGTGGTTGCTATTTTATATGTTCATTAAGACCAACAATATACAAGCGTACTGGTAAATTTGCCTGTCACAATACCTTTCATGTAGCTGTATCTTAAACCTCATCAAAATTAACTGATTACATGCTGTTTTGACTGGATTATATCATGTTCTATGGTTTTCATTCAAGACAACATTCTTATTTATAACAGACTGATGTCAGTGATTGAAATGATTTCATTTCTAAACCAAAACCTCCCCCCTGCACTGTATCCTGCAAAACATTAGCCAAATGATAGGAAACAACACAAGAATTTAAACGCACCAGGACTACTGTTTAGAGCTAAACTGACATACTCTAAACCTGGAGTTTAAGATTTGTCATGTTCCAATTACAGCATCAGGTGTTGCTCATTTTGAGGAAAGACATGGCTTTCCTTCTAGGGAATATACAAATCCATTCTGAGTCCATTTAATCTTTGTCAGCTCTAAAATCCTCCGTTTCATCCTCCTGTCTCTCTCTAGGGTTCTTTTGTTAGCAGCACTTGCAATCACTCCATAGCATATGCACTCAGAGTAACTACTTAATGGTAGTATTAAATCTACATACAGACCACAGTGTTTTGGTGAAAGCCAAAAAAAGCACTGGGGAATCTTGACTCCTGGTGCCAGGATGATGATTTGTTATCTCGACCTCTGCTGTATCGATTAATGTTCTGGCATATTGTGCCCTAGTCAAAAGCATCAACTGCTGCCAAACTGGGACCAGGCCAATGTTTTCTCATTTAAACAGAATGAGCAGCCCTGTAAAATACCCTCCTCATTCTCAAATACCACATATAAAGCACATCTCTCTCAGTGGACAGCAGCATAAAGTCATGTTTGTTCTTCATAGAATTGCAGCTTCCAGTCTTAGGGGAATTTAAGCAGTCTGCCTGATTCACTTCAAACACTTGTAATACAAAGACAGTAACTAGGTTTTCCAATAATAATCCCAGTTAGCTTGAAGTTCTGGTTCTGGGTTCTTGGTTTTTCATCAGTGATGATAACCTGGTCTCTTCTGTTGCTCCAAAAACTACTCCACTGCATTGGTTTGAAAGCATAAAGCATATCTATAGACCTATGCATACAGAGGAGGTCAGTACAACTTTGCCTACAGATAACATTTTCCATTTTATGGTAACTTCTTTATGGTCATGAGGATTTTAGGGGACAATTAATATAGCAGTAGTTAAGTTCTAGCTCAGAATCCTCATGAGCCATCACAGACAGGTACCAGTTTGTGTGTCTATATTATTATCAACCAAATAATGTTGTAAACAGGTAAGATTCTTTGGGCTCAGGATTTCTTGGAATTTGAGCTCTATTTTGACTTTAAATAATTCAATATATAAAGCAGCATATACATTAGATTTTGGTGATTGCCTACTGACACATATCTAAGGATTTATTGTCAATAATTGATACTTTGAATTTAATTATATTACAGCTTTAAATATTCAAACTTCAATGCTTCTATGTGTATATTATCATGTTATGTCAAAACTTAACCTTGAGATGCTGTGCTTTCAGGTACCATTTGTCTTCAGGCTCGATTTTCACAGTCTGGAATGGTAGGACCCTCTTAACTGGTTCCTCATCAACAACTTTAGGATCTGTAACCTGAAAAACCAAGAATGTTTATGGCCACAGCCCAACCAGTTGTAAGGATTTAAAAGTCTTGAGGAAAGAATGAGAAATAATTTGTCTCCTATTAAAGACAAAATGGTAAAGTTAGTCAGTATAGAATAGAAAAGAAGAAAATGAAAGGCAGAAAGGGAAAAAAAGGAAGCAAAAACCCAATTAACAGTGATGTGGTAGTAGGAAATTTTCCTTCTACTTCTAAAAAGAAGAGAAAAATACGGTTGCAGGAAGTATGAGCACAGAAACCTACATGTAACTATCAAAATTCTGGGCTTCTCCATTTATAAGAGATGATGGAAAGATGGGTGGATGTTCCTAGTAACAGAAAAGCGACCAGACAATCATCATGGTCCAAGCAATCAAGATATTGATGGGCGGTATATGTCATAGCAAGGTCTTGAGCAATATTCATGCATAAAAAGATGACAAAACATAGTAATGTAGGAAGAAAAGTGCAAGGAGTAGCTGCACAAATGGAACATCTAATACACATAGCCTGGCAACGGTATCAAACAGCCTGTGCACAATAGCAAGCCTATAAACAAGAAGGATACCTTCACGTGGCCACAGTGGTGACAGCACAATGGCTGGAAATTAAATCTGAGCTATTTTGGAGGGTGGCTGCTGGCACTACAGATTTCAAAGGCAAGCAATACCCTTGTAAATATAGCCATAATGAAAGTTTTTGCTGAAAGCATCCAACATTTGACTCCAATCTATAAAATTTCAGGAAAAACAATTGTTTTTTTTTTCATTTATTATTTTTTTATTTATACCTGTGTTGTCTCAAACCATCCTGCTAACTACTATAGCAGGTATGACCTCAGTTTACTGTGCAATCTCATCATAAAGTGTCTACAGCTAACTATGTGCTGGACTCCTGCTTGTGGTAGGAGTACCTACGCATGGCTGTAGAGTGACACTTTCTAACACGGGAGAACTTGCACTGAGAACATATCTGTGGCCAAGAGACTTCTTAAGTGAAATCATAGTGGTGAAATCAGTGTGAAGGAAGCGGGGAGGCTGAGTCTCTCATCTTTGGGGGTGAGAGATTAGGACAACAAGGAGAAGGTATTTAGGGTTTATTGCTGAGTTTTCTTGTTGCTCCAAATGGCAATGTGGATTCTGTTAGTCGTGAGCAGAAAAGTTCACAAATTAAAAGTTACCACACCGCTTTCCTGAACCTGGGCATAGATACAGTAAGATGCAGGCAGTAAGATGTTTTTTGGTGGAACCGACTCACTGGACTGATAGTTTACTAGGCAGGTAAAGCATACTTCTACATTATCTCTTTGAAAGAGGAACAGGACACAACCTCTGCCAGCATTTTTTGTGAACTATTCTATTAATACCAATCAAATTGAGAAAATGATCAAATGAAATTGCATTTTGAGAATCATAAGCTGTGTAATGCCTATTCTGTTAAATTGAGGCCCATAATTGCTTCTCTACTGAAAAGATACAACAAAGACAGCAATCATGGCATGTCATTATCCCAGACTAGAAAACCAGCCTTTGCAGTGAGGACTTCAAAGGCTTGTGGTTCTCGAATTGCATTTGGCTGCTATTGTTGAAGCGCAGGCAATCTTGATTAGGTGTTTACACTGAGGTAAGGCGCAGTGCACAGAGAGTCTGAGTGCCTTGGTCTAGAGCCATTAAAAAATTGTACATTATGTTCCTTGCTTTGAAGTAAGGGGCTTGTAGGTAGGAAAGCAACTCATATTGAGTACAGCTGAGCTAGATTGGGCCACTGCTTCTCTCTCTTTCTCTCTTTCTCTCTCCCTCTTTCTCTCAAAGAAACTCATCATCAGGTTCTTAAAGAATCAGGCAACACTGCAAAGAACTTGATGCTTTATAAAATGCTGTATGAATTAGTAAATACACAGATCAACACACATTTATGGTATGTTTTGGTACATACAGCCTGCTGTCTGTACGCACAGGGATTACAGCTGTAATTCTAGCAAGAATGAGGGTGCAATGTTATGTCAGTTGAAGAAAGATGCATGCAAAGTACTTATTGCATTGTAAACACTATTTTTGCTCTGGGCAACAAGATGCTTCCATTAGGCCTTTTTTCACCCCTTCCAACAGGATGGAGCAATGGTTGTCTCAGTTAAGAATGAGAAGTAAGTACTTTTTCCTATGCCTATCCACAGCAATTACAACAGTAGCTGACAGTAGGCGGTGATGCTGTTGTGGGTGTAAGAAGGAAAGAAGCACATCTTTCTACATGCGTGCTGCCTGGCTCCTGCTGTGTCACAGCTCTGCTGACCCTGCGGCTACTTCACCAAGGTAATCTTAGAATAGAGCCCTGATTTTAACATACTTCTTTCTCCTATTCCATATCTTTGAACAGTGTCTACACAATCGAGCCCTGATCCCTGGCTCCGATACTTACATAGAAATCATTTTCAGAATTCCCCAAATAGTAAACATAATCATATCAACACAGCTTTAATCAGCATCAATCTGCACTAATTATTTTTACCATCCTCCAAATTATAACTGAAAAAAACCCAAGTGCTCTTAATAGCTCTGCTAGAAAAAAGCTTGTCCACCCTAACGCTCATTGTAATGTAGTCGGCAGATGCCCTCTAATGTTGTGTCAACTGTTCATTAGCCTTGGAAAGCAGCAGTGTCACTTGAAGCAGGAAGTCTCTGTAGTTTTGCAAGCTAAGATATGCTACAACTAACTCGTGGAGTGATTCAGTGACTCCCACCTTCCCATTATGCATAATAAGTAGCAAGTAAAAGCAACAAACTCATGTATAATCGTTCATTAGGAACTGTAATTACATTTCCACTTAATCCTTAATAGAAGTTGTCTGACATTTTGCAGTCAATCATAAGAAAGCTAGGCTCTTCAAGTCTAAGTACTGTACATGACTTGTACCTGCTGACTGATTTCAAATATAAGGCTTGCCTTGGCTGAGAAAGCAAGTAAGGGGTTGTCTGACCACCCAGATCCAACACGTATTGAATATTCCTGCGTATGTGATCCTAAATGACAGTGATAAGCAAGAATGTGCATAGCCTTTGAAAGCAGTGTGACCAGAGAGTTTTCTGGTTCTTAAACTCATCTGTAACTGATGAGTACACTTCTTTGTTATGATCAATGTGGGTGGAAAGAGCTTCTTAAGCCAAATGGAGACATCAAGGTTTCCTACTGCAACCCTAACCATCCTATGATTCTGCTATTCTACGATTTCTCTAATATCAAGATTAAAAAGTAGTGACAGATCACCTCTGCAACATGCTTCATGGTCAAGAATATATTTATCTTAAGCAGGCTTGTACCAAGGCCATCACTGGCGTCGTGAGTAACCGAGGATTTGTCAATTATTCCACTCAGGATAAGCAAGAGCCTCACTGGAAGTCGTAAGTTATGAGTTGCACGATAGGTTGTGAATCTACTTAATTCCCCTATAAACCTGATCGTGCAGCTATTCTCCTTTACACTAGACAGTCCTCCGTTTATACCAATTATAAACCATGTAAAAGTTACCTACCTGCTTTTGAAGAACTTCTTGCCTTCTGGTGTGTAACTGAAGGTAGGAATCAATCTCTGAACGTAATCCTAAAGTCCGTTTGTTTCTTGCCACAAAGTCTTTTTTCGCTTTTTGTGGTCGATCTTCTTGAATCCGAGGAGGAAAAGCACCTCCATGTATCCTGGAACTACCTTCGCAATGATGGTTTTCTGCAGGTTCCTTCCCTTTGGCATGTAGCCTCAAGGGTTCGTTGCTGACCACAGCATTTGGCTCATGAAAGCTTAGTAGTTTTGTATCAAATTCTAACAACGAACCCTGTGACTTCACCTCCTGTTGATTCTTTTCTTCTGCGGACCCATTGGAATGGAGGTAAAATGGATCTTGTGTAAAGTCCATACTGATTCCTTCAACAATGTGACGTAGCTCAGAAAACTCTGCTACATCCTTTGTGTTCTTCCAATTAGAATTGGGCTGAAACATGTGTCCACATACTGCTGCTTCCTATGTAAAAAAGAAGCACAGATTTATTTATGTATAGATTGTTATCAATTCTATATTATTTCAGGGTGCAATTTGAGCCAACAAATGTCCCGCAAATATGGTCAGATGAATTCTGTCAGTGCATACAGCATGGTAGGTTCTGGGAGGAGGTTAGAACAGTTCTATCCAAAAATTCTTCAGCAGAAAACTAGGTAGGACCTCCTCTTCAGTTTGGATTTTCAGTGTCAGTGAATGATAAATTGGCCCAACATTCACAATCTTTATCCTAAATTCAGCACAAATAAATTAGAGAATCAGCTAAAAGATGAAATGACATTGTGCTGCTTCTGATGTTTCCTTTAAAATGATGTAGCCTTCAAAAGAATGAGTATCTGTTGCTCATTCTTCAAGGGCTCTGCTGTGTGAAATAAAAGTGATATTTATGATCTATTACTTATTACTTATAAGATTATTATTACTTATTATTTAGAAAAGTGATATATTCCTGATGAAATCCCTCTGTCCAATGTCAGTTTGAGACTTTCTAAGCAGCAACAGCCTCCAGCTCCAGGTTTTTATTCTATTCTGACTCCTATAAAACATCACTATGTTTCAATAAGAAAACTCCCTATGAAAGACTTCAAGTAACTTCTCATTTAAAAGCAGGCTGTAATTGAGATAAATATCCATACAAATTGGCTTCCAGAAGATGTGCAGGCAGTGGCAGGAGTAAGGAGCATGGGAGGAAAAGAGCTTCTAACACTGTTTTTTCCTTAACTGGACCTGCTGTGTAGCCCTGGTTTCTTGGGCACTGACGAATGGTGAGCCCTTCAGAGTGATGTTTATAGGCACTGAAACCTGGTTGACTCTTTTAGACCCTGTTAAAAGAAATGTCCTGACCTGCTGGATTTTCCAAACCGTGGCATAGTTAATGATGCTCACATTTCCATAAATCATTAATTCATCCTTTCTGAATTAGTTACATGCTTATGCCCATATTTCAAGTGGCTTCTAATAATACAACAATCTGTTTCTCTAGCAATGCTTTTCATTTCAGGCAAGCATTAGCGCTGTGGTATACTCTGAACTGGAGATTGGATGGTTTACACTGGTGAAAACATTCCTAGTTGTCATACACCACAGGTAAAGAGAAATAGGTGAGCATATTTTGAAATGAGTACAGAAGTATGTGATATAATTGCAATGATTCAAGTAACAGTATAATGCTAAAGGGTTCTATTGTGCTGAAATGTGTGCACAGCAGCTCAATTGTATTATGCAGGCCAGGTCACCGCACGGGAACAAAACGAGTGTGAAGAGCTCCTTCATCTCTAATCATCTGCACACAAAAAGTGCACCTTTTATTCCTCCCCTCAAGTTGATATAAAGGTTAGATGGACTCTGTACTCATGAACAAAAGTGTTGTATGTAGACAACAGATGCAGCGGTTCCTCTTCAAATTCCGAGGTTAGTAATGGATGTAGAGAGGGGGTTTCATATGTATATGCTGTGATATTTGCTCCAGTTAATGGACTGTATTTGAGTACTTACTAGGCTAAGTTCAAACAAAATAAAATCAAATTTCCATTTAATGAAGAGCCTCACATTCAGCATAGTATTCAGTCAAAAAAATTACTAAAAATTAGAGCATCTTTCTAGCACAATTAACATCATTTGCACTCACAATAAAATATTCAATAACTGGCCATTTTGCCTGTTGAGGAGGTGAATAAAAGCATGCTATTAATCATTTAGCCTTCATTTGTTTGCCATTTTATTTTAAGTAGACAATTAAATTGAAACTGCGCATCATTATTACTTCGGGTTTAATTTAACCCCTTTAAACTTGAGAATTATTCCCAATTTATTCAGTGTTAAACATTTTATGCATAGGACTGCAAATTGCATTTTATTTGATGTACCGAGTGAGCGTTTTCTAAACAATGTTTAAAGGTGACAGTAGCCCTGGAAATGTTCATTTTAGATTTACACAGCTATAAGGACAAAATGCACTTGTGCAACCCACCAATTTTTGCCTAAGAGGAAGTGGCTCAGTTTGCTCAGCACGGGTCTTTCTATATGGAAAGAAAAGAGGATGTGTTGGTGCTGGTTCTTGATTTCTTTATTGGCAAAGTCTGACAAAGCCTGCTGGGTGCTCTGGAAGGCAGAAAGGAGACTCTCATTTGTTGCTCTAAGTTAATAACAAGGACCCTATACAGCAAATGCATCACCTCTTGCTATAAAATCTGCCTTAAACTATTAGTGGTAACAAAGCTAATTGAGTATAAATAGCTTATGAAAAAAGAAAGCAAAACAACACAATTTTAGTTGAAAAATAGAGGCAAAAGGCATTTTACATGTTCTTATTCGACTTTACACCATCTCTGACATGAAAGCTATCAGCAAGGAAGTGTGTGACAGCAAAACCGCATTTTCTTCTTAAATTAGGAAGATGGCTTCTTTTCATTTGGTTGCATTTAGATGTTCCCAAGTTGTCTGCCCCTCCTGACACTTAGAAGACACCGAGTGGGAACGCGTGTGTGACACTGCCCCAGTGAGTGGCAGTGATTTGAGAGGAAATATACACTAGTTGGTTTCAGTGCATACAGTGGGATGTACACGGATGGGACCCATCCCTTCAAAGCTACAGGGTGAGCTTTGCTTTAGTACGTGGGCAACTGTTAAGATATGGAAATGCAGAATATGATTTCTAACTTTTCAGGGTGTTTATCACACCAGTTTACCCTCCGGAGGCCTTTTACATCTGGGTGGACACCCTGTACCCACTGCTCCCATCATGGATCACAGATGGGAGGTGGCACACACTCTGCAGCCCGAAGAGGAAAGCCCAGCACCAGCAAAGAACCTTCTGTTTGAACCACCTTTCAGCGAGCAGCATCCACAGCCTGTCCTGAGCCCTCCCCCTGGTGCTCTCTCCAGCCTGAAGGCAGGCCTGCAGCACCACCCCCCCCCCCCCCCCCCCCGAGGCCTTGTTCCCCCAAGTTCCCTCACCCTAATACCCATCTCCCCAGTCCCATTACCCTTATAGGGCTCAGCTCTGCCCGAGGGCGCTGTCCCTAAGCGCGGCCCGTTGCCGACCGCCCCGTCGCGTCTCGCCGTTGCCATGGCCACGCCGGAGGACGCGCAGCATCCACCAATAGCGAGGGCGGAGGAGGGGGGAGCTGCAGGACAAAGCCGCTTTAAAGTGATATGAGGTTTATTATATCAGATATAATAGCAGCCGCTTCAAGGGCATGTATTTAATTCGGTGTTCAGCTTCTTGCTTACAGTGAGGAACAATCATCTCTAGCGGGAAAAATAAACACAGCTGCCTGCTGTAATGTAAATTCTCTTTATTTTAGGAGTTCAGTTTTATCTTCCCCACATGGAAAAGGCTCCCGGTGATGGCATAGCGGGGCTGTGCGGATGTAAAGGCTCATTGATTCTCCTAGGTTGCCTGCTGGCAAGCGACTTTGTCCCTGGATCTAGGGAGTCCCATGTGTAATATCATCTCCACATTTGAAAGCCCACGTTTGAAAGCTTCCATAGTCTCAGTGACACCCCTGGAAGTTTAGGTGATGTGGAGTACAAGTGTAGTACCCAGATGTTCTGGTTTCAGAGCCCCTTCCTTGCAGACTAGTGCTGATGCAGTCTGGCATGGCACAGAATGATGCTATCGTTGCACAAGTGAGAAACCAAAGCAGGAGTTCTGGCACAGGGGAACAATCTTGGTGTTTTTAACTCTTTGGACATCAGGATGCTTTCCTCCTTGGTTAAGTACAGGTTTGGGGTGAGAATAAGATAATACAAGTCCCAGTGGGTCTGCAGCTCCCAGGGTTTCCTGCTCAGTCCCATGCTTGCAGAATTACATGAATGTCTTCATACCCTACAGTCCTTGGAATACCTGCATGTTCCTTTGCCAAGACCCTCACTGCTGGTAGGATCTGAGAAAGGACTGAGGAGCTTCATTTCTGGCAGTGGTTATTTAAATCCTTTGAGGACTACAGATAAATCACTGTCTTCATTGCTAATAGGTTTCTAGGACCACCAGTCCTATCTACCTGCCCCACTGTTTAAAGGAAACCAATCCCAGGTAGCTTTTGGGTTGAGGGTAACTGTTTGTAGTTCTGCTCCTTGAAGTCATATTGGTACTTGAATGCTGTAATATGAAGATCAGGAAACACTGGTGTTTCTGCACATCGTACAGATTTACTATTGCTATACATTTGTTTCCTTTCCACATCCAAACAGTTTCTCACTTATTGCATTGGTTCTGTCTCTGGGATTCCTCTGCATTGTTTCCACATATCCTGCTGTTACATATTGCATGTTGGACTTCTGATTGACAGCTGAAAGATAAACACACATTTATTATTGATTTTGTAAAGAGGGGATGGTGTACCTGCTGGAAATACATATGACTTAGTGTTACAGAGCAATAAAAGATGACATGCATCTCTAGACATTGTTAGGGCATCCATCACAGTGAAGACTGGGAAGCATGAGGTGGTCTCCTGCAGGTTACACAATACTCAAGGCACTACTTTGTACTAGAAGTGGTTTAAATGTCTTGCATGTGTATTCTTATATATGCTCAGTAGCAATGCTCTAACAGGAATTAGTTTACATTGGTTAAAGCTCTTTACCATGTCCGTTCTTCTCATGGCCTGGACTGTCTTCATTAGATTTGGATTTATAACTCTCCAGAGTCTGGTCTGAAACATCATTTTCTGCACAGAAAACAGATGTAATTAAGATGGTGAGATTTTCCCATGACCATCGCTCGCTGTCTGCATTGAGCATAGAGAACCTGAGAGACTGGTTATAAAAATAGGGATTTTATCATGTTGACCACCTAAGAAACATACTGAAGGCAACAATTTCATATGGTTTTTTGTGACACCTTACGTCAGTGGCCTGAGACCACCAGTTACAGGGACTCTTCAACAGTTGTTTGCAGTAAGTCATGGTCACTGTCTAATTTATGGCCACTGTCTATGGGAGAAGGACATCTAAGCAGCGGTTGGAGGAGCTGTGACAGTCTCCTCAGCTCTCCAGCCCTGCTGAATTAAGCAGCGTCAGCAGTTGCTTGAACAGGGCCGTCACCCACCTCTCTTCCACACTCCATGAGCTTTCTTCAGCTTCCTTGCAAAAAGCAGGACAATGATGAGAAGCACAAAAATCAGAGCAGCCACCAAGATGGGCAGCAAGAGATTTTTCTCTTTCTTTTCCATGCCTTCAGATTTCACGTCTTTGTCTGTAGGAGAGGAAGGTATTTGTGTTGTTAAATAGCTTCCTGTGAGTCTCTGGTAATTAAGATAAGTTATATCCTGGACCAGGCCAGATGAACATGGTGCGAGAGCAGAAGTCACCTTATTGGATTTAAGTTTTAGGATGTGAGACGAATTATTTCTTCTTGTATGAATAAGAAAACTTGATTGAAATAAGTGGGTTCACGCTTTTTCTAGCTGATAAAAATAGTTATGTTTCTGGGGTCTCTCCCCAGGATTGCAAGCCAGCATTACCCTAGTGTATTGACAAAAGGTTTGGTGGTACATAGTCAGAGAGAACCAGGTTGGTGTAAGACAGCTCATTGCATGTTTGGGAGCTATCATTAAGAGTTCATACCAGAGGGGATTGTGGAAATCACAGTTACATTTCCACTTGGTAGTGGGGTTTCTGTCCTGGAAACTTCCTCTTCTGTGACATTGCCACTGACTGCTGTTTCAGTGCCTGGGGGAATAGAAAGGAGAACAGTATTTCTCTGAAAGGCAAAGGGATGCTTAAGAAATACATATTTTCCTAAGAGCTTTGAAGCCCAGGGCATCTGGTACTGCGACAGAAAGGGACTTCTAGAGTCTCTGTCTCAAAGCTCTGTGCTCACTTCCTTACTACTGTGTTTTGTTTTCATCTGAAGACCACCTAAGCTTTATGAACAGAAAATCCTCAGTGTCTCACACATTGCTGAACTCAATGGTTTCCATTTACAGCCAAAGTAAAACAAAGCTGAGCTCTGACTGTGGTCATTTGTGGGGGTTTCCCTGCCCATCAGTTTGTTCTCTTGCTTGCAAAACCAGGAATGAGCTTGTATCCTTTGCCTTAAAGTAGATTTAAATTGGTTTTTGGTATTCATATCCCTGACTACTCTTTTACTGACTTCATAGCTCCCAGTGGTGCAGTCACCCCATCCTTTGCCACCACCACCCATGCCTGATGATGTGAAGTCATACCTCTGGGGACATGAAAACTCGATGAACCAGCCAATTCTTCCTTTCCTGCTGCAGATGGTGTAATCTCAGACCCTGCACAAACACAGAGGTGAGCTCTGCCTTCCTTACACACACGATGACAACACATCCTTGGGTAATCGAACTTGATTTGTAAACCTAAAGTGATAACGTGGGCTGTGTCTACCAAAACTTTACAATCATAAGAGATTTTCTTCCTTCTCAAGACCTGTTGAAGCATTCAACCTCCCTTTCTAAGCATGTTTATCAATAAGTATATGATCTGTTTATCAGATTGTAGCCATTCTCTAGTGCTTGTAATCACAGATGTAGCACTTTTAAACAGCTATGAGCAATTCTAACGCAACCAATTGATTTTCTCTGCAGGGCCTGTCACACAAGGTGCCCACCTTGGTGGGTTTTGGACAAGTTATTTGAGCAGTGGAGCTCTTAATTCTTCTGCTGGCAACAACTCAACAGTTCACTGACTGCAACCCGAACCGTTGCTGCACAGTGCCATCTAGTGCAGCCGTCCAGAGAAAGAGAAATCCCAGCCTGGCCTCACACCATGCTGCAAGAGTGGCCCATTTGGCTCCTGCCGCTGCTCTGCATCTAGCAGCAGAGATTTTGCTTTCATAAACCTCAGTTCTCCTCGCACAAGCAAGAAATGCTGCGGTTGATGTTATGTGCTTGCTTGTAATGATGACTGTAACGCTGTTCTTGGTAGCATTTCTGTCCTGCTTTGGTAACTTGACGTAACTAAGAGCAAACTTACAAGTAGATGTGATGTCTGGTTGGAGGGCTTGCTGGGTTGGTGTTGCTGCTGAGCTGGGAACTAGTGGATCCTCTGGTTCTGCAGAAGAGATGGTTGGTTGTTCGGCTCCTAAAGGAACTTACCCAAACACAAGACAAATCTCAGAAGACACACTTTGCCACTGAATGATGCTTGAAACCACGACAAATTGATGCTTAAACCGTGACAAAAATGAAACCTGCTCTGTATGCTCTGTGCTCTGGGCTGTTTGGGTTCTCCATTGGTTAGACTCCCAGTCCTACCCTTCCACCTTCAGCTTCCCTGTCCTCTGACTGTATTTAACACTATGAAATGATGGAAGACCTGGGCATGAATTAAGAAGAGGCCAGGCAGCCAAAGCCCACCTGTAGTTTGCTCATTCTCAGAGACACGTGTATCCACCTCTGGGTTAGATGGTGCAGGATTTGTTTTTGCCACTGAAAAAAACCAACAAAAGCACAATTTTCAGAGCACTTTATAAGTACTTGTGGAATGAAGCAATCTAAGGAAGAAGGGAGTAAGAATAATAAGATCCATCCTAAAGATGAGTAAACAGGCAGAAAGTAAACTCTAGTCTGAGAATTATTAGACAAGCAGCTTCAGTTACTGTTAATTTACATCATTTACCCTCTGTGGTAGTTAAAGCCCCCAAGTGTTAGTTTGGAATTCTTTTGCTTCAATGTAAAAATAGATTCCACACATGGGCAGTAGACTATGGGCTTCAGCTTTGCATGTGAATCTGCATAACTTTCACCACCTCAGAGTGGGAAAATGGGATAAGGACTCCTGAAGGAGCCTGCAGTACCTGTCCTAGCAAGGTCCTCAAACTGGAAAGATGCCATCATCTTCTCTTCTCTGAGTGCTTGGTGGTGAATGATGCAGCTGGCTGTTGAATTGGGCACATAGGCAAGGACTGTCAGTGTGCTGGTTGTGGTCCATTTCTTCCCATCAGCTTCTAACTTGTGCTTAGTGTCACCTATATACCCATTGGAAGAAAACATTTAAGTGCTTTCTAGTCAAGAGTAATTGAAAGAAAAACCTTCCAGGCACAATCTGCATTACTTTGCTGTGCTAAAGCAGCACCTGATTACTGGGCACAAGTGGTTCACCGTGTAAATGGATTACATGGGAGCCCAAAGGCAGCAAGGTCACGGTTTTTGCCTCATCACTGTTTAAGTGCAGACCTCACTGCCTCTGCTGGGTTTCATAACTAATGTGGGGAAATTCACCTGCACTGCAATGTCCAGACACCAAACACCAACTTCTGGCCCTTCTTGGATGGGATGAATGGCTCTGCTGTGTGCCACAGCCATGGATGGCCTGTGAGGAGCCTCAGAGCAAGGACCTGTTGTTTTCCAGCATGACTCAGATCTAGCAAAGTTCTGGCTCTGCTACGGGGTATCCAAAAGCATTAAATATGTGTCTTAAGAGCTGTGCATTTGTCACCCCAAACATAAAAAGCAGTTGGGCAATATTTGTGCATATTGACCAACGCAAAGATAAATTGCCTGGGAGTTTTTATGTACATAACACAGAGGATCTCTGGAAACAAACTGATGATTTCTCCTCATCTATTACCCTTGGTAATAGATAACTTTATTGGTAACCCTAACTTTATAAATGGAAGAAATTCCTTGTTTCCAACTTAGCCTTGACAGGTCATTTGCTGTATCACATAACCTGGTACTTCCCAACTCTTTTCCCCATCCCCAGCAGGGTCATGTAAGAGCTCAAAAGGATTCCAAAGTGGTTTTGTTAGGAAGGAAAGAATCTTTGAGAGCAACTGCTCAGTAATTACAGCTGGGTTGCCCCTGCTGTGCCCTGGTGGAACAGAGAAGCTGCCAGTAATTAAGGTGTATTAGCTATTTAGTGACTAATATAAATATTTGCAGTAAGTGATTAAAGCTGTGAAAGGGAAGGAAGGGGTGGTACTCAGTCATCCTCAAAAAGGAAAGGTACCCACAGAAAGTCTGAGAAGCAGTGATTTAGGATGGGTAGTTCCCACTGGTATGGTTTGCTGCAACAGTTGACTGGCTTAGTGTTACAAGGCAAGGCGAAGATAAAGGTAAGTGTAGGTTTTTGTTAATAGAAGTGGAGAAAAGCATGGTTGGCTTTATGTGTTCTGGGAGGTGTCTTGTGTCTGAGTTGTGATCTTACAAATAACACACTTTGCCAGGCCAGAACTGAGGGGCTTTCAAGTCTAAGGAAACCTCCTGTTTTTAGAAGAACTCTGGCAAAAATGCATGTAAAAACCTTAGAGGTGACATATTGCTTCCCTGGGCTCTTCATAACTTCATAGCTGGTGTTCCCCCAAGACCTTAGTATCATGCAGCCCAGCTCTTCCCAAACACATGCAGGATTTTAGAACTTGCTTTTTCAAGCCCCATATACTGCTCCAGAGCATCTTTTACCTGCCACCACAGATAGCTTTCTGCCCTGGCTTTTGTGTGGTTCACTTACCAGCTGCACTGCTTCCCCTTAATACAGTTTCTTTAAGCATAGGGCTGCATGTGGTTGCATTAATGCCTGTGCATCTGGAATTATTCCTTAGTCTTGATTTCTAGCTATATTGAAGCCAACACACTTCTCTGCTGTTTTCTAGAGTTCTTAGTTAAAACAAGCTGTCTGGGGGTGTGGGAGAATATAGGTTAAGCTTTGAATATGTTGCTTGATGATGCAAAATACCATTAAGAGCTGGTTACTATGTGAAAGAAAAGAGTTTGCATTTATGGGTATTTTCCTCGTGCTTTGATACAGATGTGCATTTCCTCTCTGCTCTGCTACAGGTAGCTAATAAGGTAGCTATTACTAGAACATGGCCTTTGGAGCAGCTATTTATATGGCACATGAGTTAATTTGAGCTACGTGGTGGCTTTGTACTTCCTCGCATGTGTCCACCCAGATGCGTGCAGACCTCTCACTGGGGCAGTGTTGCAGGGTGGTGTGGGCTCTTGTTTCCTGAGCTCTCTTCCTGTGTCTGCTAGTGGCTTGGAGCAGGTTAATGTGAGAGAGGCTGATGGGGTGTGTGTGTGAGCTGCTCAATGAAGTAGCTTACAACATGGAAAGCATGCTTACAGCGCGGAAACAGTTAAAATGGGTTTGTTAACTGACTTTATATCCGGGCTTTGGAAATTGTGCCTCCAGAGTTTGGGTTTCACTTTATTCCACTGGAATATGACTCCTGACCGTCAAGGGGTTTTGGTGCCAAGTGTTACTGCTCTGCACCGAGTGTGAGCAAAGCAGATGAGCACTCTCCCTTGCACAGACTCTAGAATCCAGTGCTGGGTTTTCTCCCAGCCTGCATCGTGGGGCCAGGTTATACTCAGTTAGTGAGTGATGGTCCCAGAAGGTGTTCTACCCTCAAGCCCAAGACTGATAAGAAGGAGTTGTTAGTAATAAGCCCCTTGTCCTTTAATGCTTACCAGGGAGTTCTATCCCATTGTCCAACAGCCAGGTAATCTGGGCCTGTGGTTTACATCCTTGGGTATAGCAAGACAGTATAACGCTTCTTTCTGTGCCTCTGGATACTTCCAGTACTGGGTTAGAAGGAGCAGCTGCAACAATAAGATTTTGAGTCGGTTATAGAGCATCTTTCTACTGGGTTTTATGACTGGCTGCACATAGCATTGTTGGGGGGGGACGGGACGGCATGGGACTGAGTTAAGACCAGGATTATGCTGTGTAAAGCACCATGCAATTGCATGCAAAAAAGCAGGTCTGGAGTTGAGAAGCTGGGACAAAGTGGGTGAAAGAACTTACCTAATACCTTAACAGTCTTGTTCTTGCTTTTGAAGGGGATGCCATAGTAGAAGCATTTATATACACCTTCATCATGCACTGTTACGTTAGACAGTTGGATGGATAATTCATCTTTTGAATAATGGATAAGTTTGTGTCTCTGATCTCTTAAAGCTGTAAAGAAAATAAAAGCCAGAATGCTATGTGTGTATGAACAGAAGAGGAAGACAGATAATCAAAACATTAATGAAGGGGGACCATTTTCTGTTTGGCATTTTTTTAACCCATCGGCATTTGACATAGAGGAGCAGTTCCAGCATGGAGCATTCCTTGCTGGTGCTGCACTAGCACATAGGCAGCAGGAAACCGAAGAAAGGAGGGGGTGTGATGCCAGACAGGAATATGCCATCCTCTTTCTTGCTTTTATTTTCAGGGCGATCTTAATCCAAAGCAATTTGGGTAAATATAAGCAACCATTGTGGGGTGAGGACATGATGTGTGATCAGAAAACTAGTATGACCTTTGAATATAGAGCATAGATACATGAACTGAGGAGCTTTCCCTTCCTCATTCTCCAAGCCTTTATTTGGCCTTGAAAAAAATCACTTCCCTCTTTGGGTGCATTTTGCGATGTATAAGTGAACACTGTGGTCAGCACACACCTCTTTATTAACTGCTTAATAATTGGCTGGTTTGCTTCCTTTATATTTGTCTGATTACCTTGATTTTAATAAGGGTGTTTGTACTCTGCTGTACAACCCCCTTTCTCTCTCTCAACTTCTAGTTTTGCTTCATGGATGTCCCATGGGAGTCCTCGGGCATGAAGTCACATGGACTTTTCCCACAATCACAGCACAGAAAGTGTAACTTTCTGCCCTTAAATTGAACTGAAACTGGGGTTGTGCACCAACCCTTGGGGAGAAAAAGACCTCAAAAGCTCTCTTTTTACTCTAAAGCTGGGGTCTTGTAAAAATGTGGAGTCGGGAGAAAATCCCAACAGTGTTGTAATTTATGGAAGTGATTAAATATGAAAGGATTTTGATATCACCCTAAGGCTTGTAGGTAGCTGGTAATATTTTAGCTACAATAAGACTGAAGGGAACTGATTTGTGAAGTGGTTTATTGGAGAAGCAATGTGACCAGCATCCACGGTGGTAATTCAGAACAAAAACATCCATGCACAGTGTAAAGTCTGGCCACTCTCTAAATGAAGACTGTTTTCTTTTGTATTGCAAAAAGAATATATTCAAGTGTGTCTGACTTGGATCCATATGCTTTGCAAACTCTAGTCCTTGTGGATGTTATGTCATGTGTCTAATTGTGGACCATCAGGAGGAGAGATACAGACGGAGACATAAGGTGTAGGGAGTGGAAGGGAACACAGTAATTGTAACTGGCTTTATCTCAGAGAATTTTAGAAATCACTGCTTGTTTCCTAAACATTTCCTCTCGATGCACTACATCAAATTCCCTGATGAGCAGGAGAGTACCCAGGGCTTTCAGGCATGTCCATTCCGGTCTCTCTTCTAAGGTAAAAGTGTGTTTTTGTGCTAATGCCTTGGTGCTGGTGGTAACTACAGTTCATTACTAAAAGCTCTAGTGCCAGAGCACTCTTGTGAGGGTTTCCATTTCATCAGCTTCCTGCCAGAAAGGGGCTGAATGTAAAACCATCTCGAGTGTCGGGTAGGAGGTGAGTCAGACCGGCCATGGGTAGGAGCTGGAAAGCCCTATGAGTGACCCTCCAGCCCCATGTGGAAAGAGTTGCACTTGGTTTTCACACTTACCCTGCTGGGTGTTGAGAAAAATGGCAAACCCATGAGGGTTTAACCACTGCCGGGCAGACCCATCGTCACTGCTGAGGGTGCAGCGGAGGTTCAGGTCCTCTCCTTCCTTTAGGGTTATGGTTTCACCTCCAGCTTCTGGAAAATCCCCTGCCGGCAATGAGGCGGGGTGGGGGGGGAACAAGTATTGAAATGTGATGTGAAGTAAAGCAGCAGTTTCACACACAGTATTGCATCAACTTGCCTTCTTTCAAGGGTGTAAAGGCTCTTCTTGCTGATACAATTGTATTGATATAAATATATCACAGTCATTAGGCAGGTCATCCCAGCCACTGGGTAAGACTTGTACCAAAGGTTTGTGATCTTTACCTGCTAGCACAGCCACGTTTAGTTATTAGATGTTATTCCATGAGCCAAGGAAGAATTGATAGCGGACCCATTTAATGCATGTTCTGCCTGTATGTTAACACAGACATTATTACTCATTATTCCATGCTCTGTTCTGGAGCTGTTAAACCCGATTTACGAGCATGTGCGACTGAGCAGTGCGAGGCATCCCTGCCCATGGTAGGGACTTGGGAACTAGGTGATCTTAAGGTCCTTTCCAACCCAAGCCATTCTATGATTCGATGGTCAGCACCTCTGAAAAACGAGGCTTTCATTGTGATGTTGCAACTGCTTTCAGCTGGTTTTGAAACTTCCTGAAGGCGGAATCCACAAACCTGGCCTGGCATAGCTTACTAAACCAAAATGCCCTTCTCTCTCCCAGTTCATTTTACAGATGGGCAGTAAAGTGGGTTTTTCCCTGTCAGCAGTCCAAGCCATATAATACACTTGGTGAAAATATTTGATGACCTGGAATAAATCACCTTCTCCAGGAAAAAAAAAGCCTGCCCTGGAGAAATGACCAAGAGCAATGCCTGGGTCAGGGATAAGTAAGTAGGCAGGAAGAGGGTTATATTTTTCATTCCTGTTTTGTGTGCTTTGGTTTTCTCTCCCAGGTAGGTGTTTGCCACAAGTGCTTACTGTGTCCATGAGCATTGCAGTTTGGGGAAATGAGCATTTCTGCTCTTCAGGGAAGCTTTTAATGTTCTTGAACCATTTAAAAATCAAACTATCGTAGGGTATTCTTGCTGGACCGAATTCTTTATCACTAAAATCAGAGGGAGGACTTGTCTCCCTGTAAGACAGTATTTCCCCATGAGGATCTGTTGCCATGCCTCAGCCGTTAGTTGTGCAAGCATGACAGGAACTGAAGAGTGGCTGTAACTGATTTACCATCACATATGGCTCATCAGTGCCTTTGCCTTCTATTTGTTCTTGTTTCCGCCTCCATTTCCTAGGGTTAGGGTCTCAGCTTGTTTCTCTGGGCTTGTCCTGTGTGGGGCTCATTTGCAGAGGAGCAGTAGAAAAGGCAAAGCTCCTTGCATGGGTTCTATTTGTGAAGACCTGTGCCAGGAGGTGCATGTTGGTAAGGCAGCAGAGGGCCTTGTCTGTGGTTTTCCATGGGGCCCTTCTATAGCGATGATTTCCTGTCACTAACAGCAGTGTGGGGTCTTTCAAGTCTCACCTTCTGAGGTGAGAGCAGCACGACTGAACAAGAAAAAGAGGGGGTGTTTCTTGCCTTTCTAAAACGGAGAAAAGCAGCCCCCAGAACCAGCATATATGTAGTTTCCATGGGAGACCATGGCTTCATTCAGACAGTGACTCACAGGTCAAATCCCCTTTTGTAGAGGACAGTTTGATGTGCCTTCAAGCCACTGTAACCCACTACAGTACAGTCACCGGGGTATGGGTGATGCTCCCGTGCCAGCTACAAATGTTCTTGTGCTGTGTGGATCCCTGGAAAAATTAGTCTGGCATCGAGTCCTGTGCTGTACATCGAGTCCTGTGCTGTACATCGAGTCCTGTGCTGTACATCGAGTCCTGTGCTGTACATCGAGTCCTGTGCTGTACATCGAGTCCTGTGCTGTACATCGAGTCCTGTGCTGTACATCGAGTCCTGTGCTGTACATCGAGTCCTGTGCTGTACATCGAGTACTATGCTATATCCACCTTCTTGGCAAGAAGGGGCAGCAATTTCTTGCAAGGAATTGCAGGATGCAGCTGAGCAGAACGGTTCATGCCTCTGGTTGCTATTTTAGTCATCAGAAAGAGCATGGTGAACTTGGTGCAACTTACACCTCTAAGACCTGACTGCTGCTAAACACGTTCAATGGTGATAAAATATTCAAAGCATGTGGTATTACAGAATGCTTTCATAGAATCATAGAACAGTTTGGGCTGGAAGGGACCTTAAAGGTCCAGTTCCATTGCTGTTTAGACGCTGAAATTTGATGTGGCAAAACGTCAGGAGCGAAATCCTCAAGGATCCTGAGCTGTAGATACCCATCTTGCTGCTTTCCTTACTTAAATCTTTCCCTAGTTGACATGGTCAAATATTATCCTCTCACTCTCCTGTGTATGAAGGACAGGAGATTAGCAAAGGAGGTATAAGCTACCTCCTCTAGTAGGAGTAAGGAGTATTTAAAGGGCTTTCAGTTTTCCAAGTACTTTGCAAGTGCATTCTAAATTGCTCTAACGTCTTGTAGTAGCCTCTTTTTACACAGTACATGAGCAAAGGCAGACACAGATACCCACGCCACGGAAAGCAAGCAGTGCTCCACTGTCCAAACTTAAGGTCCTTGCCACATCAAGTATGCAGTAAGCTGCTAGGAGGCCAATCACTCTCATTGATACTGGGTTTAGGAGTCAGCTGGGATTCAGCACCAGTGTGCTTTGGAAATAAGGTGACAATCTGGCATTGTCAGCGAGAACACAGCAGCAGCAAAGCTGCCTTGCACACGATGTGCTGGAACCCTGGAAATGGAGTTCTCCCAGCTGGACTGCTTGCAAAGGGGAGATGGGCTAAGACGATGCATATCGCTTACCTCGCATCAGGAACAGAGCTATGATGTGCAGCACGCTGGTGAAAGTCATGCTGTGGTGTGGGCTGACTTCCTCTCTCTGCCGGGGCTGCAGTGTGCAGCAGGTCCCTTTTCAGCATGGGGGGAGCAGATTTACCATGACTTCATCGCTGCTGGGGTCTCTGCCTCCTGTCCTTCTCTCTGCTGTTCCACTCTCCTCTCCCCCATCCCACGTTTCCTATGTGTTGGTGACTGCTGAGAACTTGGTGAGCTCACAGATCACTAAAATGAAACGGGTGGGTGACAGCACCGGGGGCACTTCACACTGCACCCCCTCCAGCTCTCCCTTGCTTAACACCCATACAGTGAACAGGGAGAGAGATGTACATGTAGGGGAAGCAGATAAAGGTTAAGAGAAACATGGGCCTATAGGTGCACTGTGTGCAGGGTTTAATTCTGAGGATGGCAGAGATTAATTGAAGGACACTGCTGTTGTGCAGTGATTGCTTGAAGACCTGCCTGTGCAGTTTAAATCCCTTGGAAAAGACTTGTGTGCTGCTCTGCACCTTGTACTGCCACATACAGGGGAGGTTTGCTTTGCTCTGATTGCAGGGACCCTGGCAAAACAGATAAGGAAGGGCAGATAATCATCTGTGTGTGGTTTGTGGCTCTCCATGGAATGAAGGGAAGAGGGATGACTGCATCAGGGAGGTCCCAGAGGACCTGGGCCAGAACCTGGTTTCCCGTGTCCCCTTGCAGGCCTGACTATAGGGACATAGCAAAGCTTTTTGTGTCTTTTGGTGTTTAATGTCCAGTAACATCACAGGGTTTATCCGAGTGTGCTGTAGGCAGAGCCTTGTTTCATGATGTAGCCATGTGTAGCTGATTTCCAAAAAGGTTTTGGCAGATCCTCTAATTCTATTAGCTATTGATAATAGCTATGGCTTTTATGTTAATGATAATATCATCAGTTTAATGGGAAAACAGAGCCGTAGGCCATAAAATTTAATGTGCACCCTTGGTTTGAAAGGGAAGTCTCCCTGGCTGATGAAACTCCTGCTGGATTTATAAAGCTCATACCGCAAAAGAAGATATGTGTTGTAAAGGTGAGCACTGCTTCGGTTTAAAAGCTGTGCTTCCAGTTCCACACATCTAAACCTGACAGCAAAGGGGAAAGCAGCCCTCAAGCAGCAGCAGCAGCGCTGAAGTCGCCCCTCCTAACCCAGAGGGAAAACCAGACTTGAGATGGTTTTGTGCCATCTGCCGACGAATAAATGAACTTCATCCTCAGGGGTGAGGAAGTGTAATCCAGCTCAAACTCCCCTTTCTCCTTGATGTTTCCGAGGCTTACACCCATGCAGGCGGGCATCCCGACGTGGCATGTGGTGAGGGCAGCATTGCAACCCAAACTGAGGAGCAGCCCTGGCTCTTGTTTTGTTGCTAAGTTCCAGTATAGCTGTTCTCTAGTTGTACACCCAGCACGGGTGTTTTTCCTACCCACGTCCTGCTGGAGCCGCTGAAAATAGGGCTCTGAGGTACCCTCCATTGAAGGAATATCCACTCTGCCAAAATCCAACAGGCTTGGGAGGCACATTCAAATAGAAGAGCAAGGTCGGCATCTTTGTTAAACCACCTATGAGACACTTGTGTCCGACTTCAGAGAAATCCATTTAATGTCATAAGCGAATCAAAATGCAGTGGTTGTTGTAACAGTTGTTAGCACTCGAAACTGAGATTTAAAAACAACCAACCCCTTCCCCCAAAATAAAAAAGTACGGATGTCACAGGTAATTCCAGCGGTTTTTGGCAATACAATTATTGTCTTTTGAAACAGCAAACATTATTTCTCAAATAAATACAATCTGCTCACACTTACAAAAACATAGGAAACAGAATGAGACATCAGGTTTAAAATGGAGGAAAAAAGAAGTATCCATTGATAACATCAAGTTTGAAGAGATGTCCACAGAGAGAAACGGCAGAAAATACGTCTGAATGGGAAGTAATTTTGTTATGAAGAATGCACGGGTCATGAATATTCCCCAGGGAACAAGTGTGTGAGGAAGTGGTGAGAAGTAAGTAGAGTAATTTAGAGTGTATGCAGCCAATTACATCAACTGCTTTGGTGTTGTTCGGTCATTCACTGTTTCAAGCACGTCTGCTGCCACTATAATTTCATGCATAGCTTTGATGTTCAAATAATTCCCTCTATGCTTAGGCCTTTTAAAAAAACAAAGGACAAAATAAACCTATTAAGGCTTCCTTTCTAAACCTTTCAGTCCATTTTAAGTTGTGAAGCAGTGCAAGCTAACTTCCAGCTCCGGGTTTAAATGGGGGTTAGTCAGCTACAGCTTAACTTGAGCATCTCTCTTTGAAATGAATATGAATATAACCAGGCACTAAATCTCACCTTGCTTATGCATGCATTTCTTAAATCAGAACTGGAAGGGCTCAACCCTGCCTATGAGCCTTCAAAGCCCTCATTCAGTCAGTGGCAGGGGAGCAGCCTTTGCACAGCTTCATCCCACGCTTGAGGGAATAGTGCGAAATCTTCCTCTTTGTTTCCCTGGGCTCTGGATCATGGATCAGGTGTCTGTAAGGACCCACGCGACCCAGAGGGAGAAGTTTACACCCCCTCGCATCCAGTGCAGTGCGCAGGAGCTAAATGACGAGGCTCTTTGTCACAGTGCTGTACCCAACCACCTCCCCATCCTCTGACTGTGTATCCAAGAGATGCACATTAATGAAGACGATGGCACCCACATCCCTGAGCTATTGCTACCTGGGGGGCTCAGGCCTGCAGACTGAATTGAATATGCTTGGAAATAGTGCTTTAGCATCCCTTCTAACCTCTGGTTTGCACAGTTACAGCTTGCTTTGCCCTAATTCCTGCAGAATTCTGGTAAACAGCCACTTTCATAGTCAGGTTGGCACTGGAAGCTAACACCAAAGGAGAGGAGGAGGCTCCTACCATCAGCTGGCTTCTGACTGAGTGGAAAAGGAGCTATGGTTTTTATGAAGTTATGGCCTGGATCCTCAGTTTGTATAAAGCAGCAAAGCTCTGTTGATTTGAGTAGGCAGTGTCAATATACCCTCACAGACAGCCTGGCTCTTGGATACTTAAATCAGAGGATTTAAGTATTTGGCTGTCACTGCCACTGCACTAAGTGTAAGGGAAATACATGAAGCTTTAGCTGTGGCATCTGCATTAAGGTATCCCAGGGCAGAGCTCAAGCCTGGTGGGATCAAACCTGAACTATTTTAAACACTGGTTTTGACCTTCTGGTGCTGCGCATCATCCTGTCGCCTGCTCCTCTGCTACAATAGGATTCTGCACTTTGGTTCTTCTGTTTTTCTAGCCCAACCCTAAAGTTGCAGTTTATGAAAATACTGGATGAGCAATTTCAAGCTTTTTATCCCTTAATTGGGAAGAGAGGGGAAAATCTGGGAACTATTTGCCTCCTGTACCCTAATTAACCTACTGGGATCTGATGAAGCTCACAGTGAAGGCAAGGGAAAGACTTGCATGTGCTTTAGATAGATCAAGGCTAATACTCTTCTGGGACAAAACACTGAAGTGACATTAAATACACATTAATGAGCAGCAATGGAGTGAAGGTGAAGCAGCAATTGTTTTGTATTCTTAAAATCTTGATTAAAAATGAGAAAGGAACATCTTTTTCTTTCCCTGCAATAAGCCGTATTGACATGAGACTACTCAACATGCTACTCCTGTGAGAAATCAAAATGCTACAAGAAAATAAGGTTTCTTCTGAGATTCTTGACACCTGAAAAATCTAATTTGAGATAAGACTACAATTGTCAAAATACTTTCTCAAACATCCAAAAAAATATATATATATATTTTAAGAGGAGAGTATTTTAACATCTACCTTCTCAAACAGAACACTCTTTCCTACGTTACTTGCTATATGCAAAGATCAGCTAGTACAATATTCAAATTGTGCATTCAGGTTATGTTCCCTCTCTGTTTCATGCTCCTGTCTAAATAAACCCCATGTAACGTTGCTTAAGTGCAGCAGGACCTGAGCAGCCTCTGCTGTTTCGTATAGGCAGTATTTGTTGCCTCAAATAACATCTTCCTGGCCCAAAGCGTGCAACAAAAAGCACTGCAGAGGATTACACATGCATCATTAGCCAAATTAGCTTTTGGTGTGATTGTCATCACTACTACTTAGTTTTACACCCTTTGCAAATTTGCAGTGAGTAAGCATGGAGGAAAGCAAGGCAGAAAAGGCTCCTCAGAACGCCTGTACACAGCCAAAAGTAGTTTAAATTACAGTTAAAAACTAAAGCGACAGCAGTGTAACTGCATGGGAGCAGTTTCTTCTGTCGTTTCCCAAGTTATCTCCCTGACTTTTCAGCATACATCCCTGGTATAATAATGCACTTACGAATGGCCTGCTGTGTGTTACATAGTCATAAATGTATAAATAATGGATTATTGTTACAGCTCATGGCAATGGACATATTGCACAGGATGAGCGCTCAGCTGACTCAATCTGGTGTCCTCTCCCTGGCAAACTCAATGAAACCAGAGACAAAGCTGAGCTAAGCCCTCTTCACCCCTGTTACATTGCAATTGCTGAGGGGTTTGCCTCACTGAAGAAGGAATTGCAGTTTATCACTTCCCATTGGTTCTGACTGCTGAAAGTGCAGCTCCGTCGTATCCTGGTGAAGCAACACAAAGCGAGCTTTCATTTTGCTATGAATAATAAGCCTTTGTCAGAGTTGACCATATAAACTTCCGTGCCACGCAAACCTTTCAAATGAGGAGCCTAATACTTTCTGCAATGGAGAAGCTGGACAGAAGAAAGGTACCTAGGATGCTGGCATTTCTTTCCTGGTACTTCTGAACTTGCCTTTGATGCTATTTATGGGAATACTCAGACTTATGGCCCAAATCAAGCAAGCAGGATGCCTAAACCTCTTTCATCCCATTTAAACACATTTCTAAGTACCTTCTGAAAGCAAATCTACACTGATAAGACCTGCAGAAAAGTCTGCAGGAACTTTTGGACCCAAAGCTGATGACTTCAGATAATATTAATCTAGAAGAAACCTGCTTTGAAGCCAGTTTACACTCATAGCTACCCATTGTGTTGGATTTTGCATTCTCCTGTGAAGCAGTTGGTATTGGCATCTTGTAGGCTGTTGTACTAAGAGGGCACCTCTTGTGATTGCAAGGATTTTAAGTACAGATGGAAACCCTTCTCTTCCCCTTCTCCCCAAATCCTACCCCTTGCTCTATGGATAAGCAGTGTCTCAATAGGCCAAAGCTCATTGCTCCTCTATTTAAGCATACTGTTTTTTCAGCTCTGCTTTGTCTTTATGACGGATGGCACTTAGGAATTAAGGAAAAGAAACCAAAGTATGCAGCAGAGGCTGAATTTCAGCATCTTTCTTATTTCATTGTTACTTCCTGAAGAAAGCTGCTTACTGCAGAACCTCACCAGCCCTGACAGAAAAGCCCACAAGGGACAGAAAGCCACTGCTGTGTAGATGACCAGCACAAAATCTCAGTATGAAAGGGAAAACCCTTTCCCAAGGTCTTCTGAAGGGAATTTAAATGACACAAACAACGAGGCTGGCTCTGTGCACAAGGGTGGATTTCAGTAACCTAAATAATAAGAGAAAAACCCCAATAGCAACTATCCAGATCCTTCAGGTTTGGTTGGAAAAGGCTTATTTCGTCTCCACTTAAATGAGACTGCTCCCAGTCTTGGTTCACAACTGTGCTGTCTTTTGATGTGCAAACTTCACCTGTAACTGATGTGGAATCCTGAATTGTCTTCTGACATGGATTCAGCATCAATCGGTCCTTGCATCCACAGTGCACCCAGCACTACACCTAACACAGTGCTCAAACAGAGGAGAGGAATAATGTGATGCTGCCTGCAGAGGCAATGCTGGACTCTCATTTCCAGCTGGTGGTGATACACTTCATGGAAGGTGCTGAGAATCTGGGGGCTAGGATTAAGGGGGGTGTCAGCACATCATCCTGAACGTGCCTGCTAATGCTCTGCAAACATAGTAGTGAAACAAACCCCCAGCATCCTGAATGCTCAACTCTTACATAGCGCTAGTTGTTTCTAACGTGGTGCAGAAGGCAGTGATAGTTACTGGTATTATTAGAGCTCCATTCAAAGTGGGAAAATCTACCTGAGCTACTGACTAAACAGACTCCCTGATGTGCAAGAGCTTCAATCTGCACTTTATTTTTTAACCTCAAATCACTCCCTTTTGTATACGCCTAGTTGTATGTGAGAATTCTTGCATGACTGTGGCTGTGTGAGATGTGTTATAACAGCTGCTTGTGTGATCCACTGAACAAATTGACTGGTTTTTCCCCACTTTGTCAATAAACACAAGAAAGAAGAGCATTCTCCAACGCTTAGAAAGGTGATGGGTTTGCCTTGCTCATGTAGCTTTGCCTATTCTTGTAGTAAGGTTTCTCTCCAGTTAAAGCCTCCAGTTGGTCCGTGTGTGAGAGGGAGGATGGGGGGGTCCGTAAGCTGCCAAACACCTGTATCTCCCAGTTCTTCACAGGAACAAAACCCCAGGTATGGAATCTGTGTAAAGAGAGATGGAAATAAAGGCATTGAGCAGGGATCAATCTGGGCAAGGAGGGAGCTCCCCTAAATACCGATGTCCTGCTGTGCTCCTGAAGCATCTCACTGCCTTCTCTGTCTTTCCCTCTCCCCAAAGCCTGTTGTAAAAGATAACTGTAGGACTCAGGGGTGACAGCTAGACTTTGTGCACCATTCTATGTGTAAAACACTAGGAAAGACAGATTGTACCTTTGTAACACAGCTTAAATATGGGCCAGCTCAAACCAAAGATGCCCTGTTGGCTGACACGGTCCTAAACCCTGAAGGCCAGGACAGTTTATGGGGGAGAAATACGGATGTGCTTATGAGTATCCCCGAGAGCCTCTGCAAGGCTGGCAGTGAACAGTGCCATCTCCTTAGCTAGTGTGAAGTGAAGGAATGAAGGCAGAAGACCTCACTATAATTTTCAGTCGTTTTCTCTGATGGGTAACAGCTCTTTAGAGCACACCGAGGAGGGGAAGTGCCGTAGGGCAGAAGCGGCTTGCTAACTGCGGTTACCGCGTTTTCGGCACTGGAGGGCACTGTGGGAGCCTCTGTATAGCTCCTGGCGCCTACAAGCAGGAAGCGGAGTCACCGGAAGCTCCTTTGCAGGTGGGCATCTTATCCCGTGCTATCTGTTAGAAGGTATAGGTTCCGATAAGCCTTTTAAACCAATCTGCTTTACTCTCCTGACTTCCGAAATGGACGGGGCTCAGTACGGGGTGGAACAACCAGAGGAGGGGAAGGCAGTGTCCTCTGCCTGCTTAAGCAGATTGCAGATGCCTTTGCTCTTTGCGAAGCCAGCAAGCTTTACTCCTGGGTGGTGATTACCTTTCGGACCATCTGTACAAAGTCCTTGGAGTTCTGTGGCGAGAGCCCTTGGAGCTGGCAGGTACAAGCCTCCAGGGAGGATGCATGTGCCACTATCAGGATGTTATTTCCTGAAATAGAGGGAGAAGCACAGGCTGAGGAGGGAGAAGGAGCCGGCTTTTCAGGGACCGGTGCCCAAGATCAAGCAGACCATTTCAGGTGTTTGAAAGTGGATCAGTTTATCACAATTAGACTATGTGTAATGGGAGGGAAAAAGCTTGATTTATTAACATCCTTGGAGCACTTCTCATTTTCAGGATAATGGTTACCTTGGTTTGAAATCTTAGTTTTCAGAAGGTTTTCTGAAGAAAACAGGAAATCCAGTGAGATTTCAGCTGTCTGGTGAAGCAAATGCTTTTCTCCTCCCCCAAAATGAAGCCTGATTAAAGCAAGCACTTTAATTTCAGTTGCTGGTTTTCCACAGTGACAGCTTTAGATTTCCAGTTCCAGGATCCTTTATGACCAATGCCACACTGTGTTATTAGGTCTGTGTGCAAGCTATTAGAAGCTTATAAGGTCGAGACAGATCAGTGACTTAGTGGAATCACCAGAACTTAGAAACTTCCTTTTCCTTATTATGAATGAAAAATAAAAGCTAGGGTTTTTTAATGCAAGAACTGCACTGTGGTATTAATGGGCAATGTATTTCAGAGCTCAGATAGGGGATGGAATATGCCCCATCTGATGCTGGTAATAGCAGAGTGCAAATGGCTTATTCATTGCCTTGAGTGATAGATAGCTTGCATTGGGTATGGATCCCACTTCTGCTACTGCCATAAAGTTTATGGACCTTTCTCATAAGCTGAGCATGTCTGGACTCATAGTTCTGGTGCATACAGGAGTTTCCAATGTTTCTGGGAGAGAGGATGAGAGACACCAGTATGGGGATTCACCTGCTTGAAGAGGGAAGGACCGGTCAGGAATACTGGCATTCACATCCCAAAGAGCGTGTCTTGTTTTTCACCCCACCGGTAACACTCACCTTTGCCTTTACATTCACTGATGATTTCTTTAGTTACTTGGTAGCTTCTACTTATGTATGTATCATAAGATTCGGAAACCACTAACTTGCTGACGGGAATATGAGGTCTGTGAGCAGAAAAACAAGTATGGTAAATTGGAAGAAGTGATCGAGGTTGAAGTGCAAGCTATGATTCATCTGAAAATATGTTTCTTTAAATTCACCAAATCTCCTCATGTCAGACCACTGTGATGATTTTTATACTTCAAGATCAAGATGTTTGTTTTTCCTCTGCATAAAGAGATTTCAGTTAGCTGGGAACAATAACTGCCTCCTCTACTGTGGACCAGTTTGTGGTGGCAGCATAGGGCATGCTGATTATACTTGCATTACTTCTGCAATGGCTCTGCTTAGAGGGTGGGCTGACAACATCTGTGTCTGCTTGAAGAGACTGGGCAGGTACAGGGAGAAACACAGAGCATGGGGAAGGTAGATGCTGGCTCTCTTCACTGCTCATGCTCTGATGGTGAAGGGCAGAGGCAAACTGCTGCTTTGGCCATCTGGAAAGCTGCATTGCTGGGAAATGCCTGGAATTAGACAGCCTCCTCCCAGGCTAGGGAGGTTCAGTGAATTGCCTGGCAGTTGTATCAGCTGGAGTAGGTGATGTGCCTAGAGAAGCGAGGGATAGGAAGCAGAAGGCTGTATTTTCCTGCTGTGCTGGAAGGAAAAGGCCTAACTTCTCTCTCCATCCAGTGATCTGACATTGATCTACAGGAATTACCCTTGCTGAGAGGAGCAAGGGACTGGGCTGTCTCCCAGTCCCCCACCTAAGCAGCTGGCCACACAAGGGCTGGCTCTTTTCTTGTGCTGAGAGTAGTCATTATGGGCTTCCCAGAAGGCATGTATTTTCTGAAGCAGAGACTCCTGTGGTCCAGCTGCTCTGCTGAGTGTTAGCCACATGATACCCTTTCAGGGATAAATACAGTGTAAGGACTTCTATTTAGATACCCTCATAGCGCTGGAATTTTAGCTGCAGACACAATGCAAGTGGTTTATGCTATAACTAGTCATAAAAAGCCTGTAGTTTTTTTTCTTTACATTTTCCCTTGGTTTTCTTAATGTTTCGACTGCTTATCCCTAAAAAACTTTAGAGTTTATTCTAGGAGCCTCAGCTCCAGTCACTGCTTCAATTTAAAATCTCAGCAGAGCACTTCAAATACAAGCCCCAAAAGCAATGCAAGACCCTCTCCACCCCCTCCCCTTTCTGCTACCTGTAGGTTGTATCAACGCTTAGAGTTGCTGCAGCTAAATCCACAGGGGGTATCCAGGCAGGTAGCGTGTTCCCAGAGACCCACTTGGTCCATTCAAACAAGCCTGGCTCTATCCGGATTTTCAGGTTGTTCTCTTGTTGCATACCTGGAAAAGGGAGAAAGGAGACCAGGTATCAATGAAAGCAGCAAGACTTTGCACCTTTAATACTCTGGTTTGATTGTTAATTCATTTCTTTTCCTAAGTAGTCAGTTGATTAATACTTCATGTGAAAGATGAAGTGTTTAATACAAGTACTTGGCATGTGATATGCCAGGGAGTTTAAATCTATGGCCAGCAGCTACATGCAATATATTGACTGTATTTTGGAGCTGGTTTTCAGCCATTTCCAGTGCCAGGGCGTCCCATAGGGAATCACTGTTTCCTTTCCCAGTTTCTGCAGTAAATTATTCTTACTGTGGGTAACAAGTTTCTTAGAGGTAGCAATTGTGAGAGCATGAAGCAATGAGCCCCTTCAGGAGCCTGAGCAGGCAAGGGCACAATAAACCCAACCCTGACCACTTGCTTAAGCACTTATCACATCGTGCAGTTAGAAAAGGGTTCCTTATGGGCAGTGTTGCTGTAGTGTAAGTTATACTCCCTTGGAAATAATCTTTACCCTGAATTACCATTGAGCCCTTGCCAGGCTCCCTTTTACATTTGGCATTGTTTTTCCCCAGAAAGTGAGGAGAATGCAGCCTTTCCTGCTCATTGGGTTCTTACCTTTCAGGATATTGTGTGCTGTCTGTACACACCGTAACGATGGGGAGCTGTAGATGTAGTCTACAATGGTATTAGTTTCTAGCAAGGCTTCACCTGCAAGCAAGTTGCAACACCCATGAATAAAACCAGGCAAACGGCATTGTAACAGCAACAGCAGCACGCAGGGCGTGTGCCACAGCTTCCCAGCTGCACTGCTTGTGTTTTGGGACATACGTGTACCCATCACGTTTTATTTCAGTGTAGGGCACTGTGATGTGCGCAGCTGTGGAGCCAGGATTCATTTTCCTATGTGTGTCATAACCAGTATGCAAAGAAATCACAGCAGCTCTTGCACAGTTTCTGCTTCTCTTGCATTTAGCCAAGAAGAAAATGGTGTGGTGAGAAACTGTAGAGCTTGAGTTTAATTTCATTTCATTTATAAGCTGTAAATCAGAATGATTCAAATTAACTCAAACCCAACTTAATTCAATTGGCTCGATTCTTTGCTAGTATAAATTACCATTTCATTACACAGGTGGAAGATCACTGAAAATGAGATAAAAATCAACTCCACTACTGGGGTTATTAATGTTCTTGCAATGGCTAAGGGAACCGAATGAGAACAGGAACCTGCTCAACATTGCTCAGACTTGTAGTAAGAAGGAGTTATATTCTTATTATATTAGAAGAGGCAGGACAAAGAAGTGGGAGCAAGAAGGGGTTGTTAACCTTGACTTCGTCTGTTTAACGATGGCTGTAACCATGTCAAACCAATCCATAAATCTCTTGAGAGAAGTGGGGTAATTTAGGAGGAGAGGCACCTCTAACAGCCCTCCGTTATGGGGAAGCTGCTCATTTGCTTTAGTCATCAGAGGAATTATGGCTCCAGCAAGCCTCAAGGTCGAGTCTGTGCCACTGCAGCGGTTGCCTGCAGATGGCTGGCACGCAGGTCGATGGTGCCTGGATCACGTATGCAGTTACGTACTCGGACCCATTTAATGATACCAGCAAAGTGTGCTGTGATTGCTCCCAGATCTGCCTTCTGTTATGTGCAGGCTGCGAACCCTGATGCCATGTGGCCGGGAGTCTGAACATCCTGCTGTTGTACAGTGATTTATTTCTGTTTAAAAAGCAAGTGTAATTTTAGCTGCCCTAGTTTCAATGTGACCAACACCAAGTACTATGAAGGATTTGAATCTGAGAAAATGCTAAGTACTGCTCAGTGAAGTTCATGTCTCCTTTAATCACAATGCTCAGTATGTGCTCTTTGACTACCAGATGCTTTTTTATCTGTACACAAACCAACAGGCTCAGAAATCAGGGACAAGGATGGTGGGGTGGGAGAACACTGGAAATAATTTAGACTGTGTTTTTGCCATATAATCATAAAGCCAGGCTGATAAAAGTATATAGGTGTAGCCAACTGCAGCTCAGAATTCAGGCTTTTCAAAGTCAAGGAAGAAGCATCTTTTGCATGAGGTGACCATCACACTGCTGCATTTCTCACCAGCATTAACAGCAATAACAGCATCTGCCACTGTGGCACGTTTACAGTGCTCTGCAACTGCACTGCTGATGGCTCTGATTTCATACCCTGTCCCAGATTTTGGGCTTTGTTTTTGCTTCAGCTGTAGCAGCTGCAGGAGACAAGGTTCCCTTTGATGAAAAAAGGGGGGTTGCTGCGGAAGGTGAAGGAAAATAGCAAAGGTTCTTGACACACCTAAACCCCATTAGCTCAGGGTATTCACTTTGTGGCTGCCTTGCACTTTCTGTATTCTATGGGTGCTTTTGTCTGCTGAGGACAACTTACCAACGAGCCTTGCCTGCGTACAGCCCAGCACGGTGATGGGTGCATCTTTCTCATAGTCCCTGAACCCGCCACTCCTTTGAGGTAAGCTGTGGGGCATGTTCAGGTTACTGCGCATGTACCTTCCTGTGCGGGAGACATCAGAGGTGGTTGCTGGAATTAACTTGATGAGAGAGAGGCAGAGAGCATCACGCGTGTTTCTACTCTTACCACAGCATCTGCACCTCGTAGGTGCTGCCTAGACCTGGCTATGAGCAGTTTTTCCCATGTAAAGCTACCAGGAATCTGACAAGGTGAAGTTAAGCAGCTGTATCAGTTCAAAGTCAAGCAGAGAATTTGGCTAGTGTTTGTAAAGTTATCTTTAGATTTCCCTGAAGGAAAATGATCTCTATCCCACAACAAAAGAAACCTCAAATGTTACACTTGTACAGGAGGCTAAAACGTCAGAGCTCTTCAAGCGTAATTTAGAAAGAGGGTAGCTCTAAATCATCCCTTTTTTCCATCAAAAAATAGAATAGATAAAAAGACTTCTTTGACAATTTTCCCATCAGCTCTAATGCCAACAGCGCCTGAAGTTACACTCTGTTAACTGCAGTCTGAAACTCAAGCATATAACTGGGTTGCAAACTCCAGTTTATGCCCCCAAAGGCACCCTGACCTGTACATGTGGTGCTGTAACTCTCACTTGGGACTGAGAGCCAGCTGTGCCAAACGTTTTCCTGCTGGTAGTAAATGTTTGCACTGGGTACTCACTGCAAACATGATTACTTCATTGCCAAACAAAAGCACTCTTTGATGATGTTACTTTATTGTAATCCTTCCACCACGCTCCTTCCTTCATCTAAACCTAGAGCTTGAGAGACCCATGAGAGCTGGCTCACCTTTGGCATCAAAGCACTGTGACAGCCAGTACTTCCCAAAGACGACATCCATCCTTTCCCCATGTCTGCAGACAAACAGGTAGCGTTTCTGGGGCCCAGGCTGGCTGGTTATTCTCAGTGGCTAGAAGAAAAATTACAGGATGCTTGATCTTCATCAAAGTGCAAGGGGTTTTCTGAGCTCTGATTTATTAACAGGAGTCCGGACCAGGCACCTCTTGCTTTACCTTAGTGCAAATGCACAGGAAACTCTCAAGTTGGTAAGTTTATGCTGGTATAAAACTGCTGAAGTGAGCAGAGGATGGGGCCCTGCTGCCCCACGCTAAAAGCAGGTGGGGACACTGATGTCTTCTGTGGTTATCCTGTTATCCAAAAGCTTGTAGAGAACTTGTAACTCCTGATTCAGGCAATGAAAGGAGACCATGTTGGGGAAAATCCAGTTGCTGGAAACTTGCCCCTAAAGCTGTGTGTGATCTATGTGTGTATGTGGGTCCCTACCTGCACGTTCTGGCAGATGATAGTGAGTGGCCCCGTATCCCCAGGTCCTTGGTCTTCCTGCTGTCTTCTTTCCAGAGCTCCATCAGTGAAGGCTTGAAGGCATGGGGAAGACGTAGTATTCAGAATTGAGTAGGACCTGCCAAAGATAGGAAGATGTTGGCTTTGGGAATGCTTTGGACTTCAAGTCCTCAGGCTGCACTAAGTACGTTTCTGTAGTCTTCAGGAACTGCTGATCATTACTGTAGTCATGTTATTACATTATTACCTGTGTGTTAGTGCTGCCTAGAGGGCACCTTGCTAGGTGATACACACACATGAAGAGACAAATCCCATCTCAACAGCCTTTCTGTTTCCTTAGATTAAGGCCAAGATCTTCCCCACAGCCACAAGATGCTCACTAACATCATCTGGGGACCAGCTGCACTTTACTTACCATGGTTATAGGTACCAAAGTTTGGAAACTAATGGCTAGAGGGAGTTTTCACTCACCTTTCTAGCACAAGCTATTGCCTCGGTAGAGAGCTGGGGCACAGCCCTGCCTGTCATGATGGGCTCACAAAATAGCTTGTAATTCCCTGGTAGGGACATGGCACACTCAGTCTGGGTTGCTGTTTCTCTATTTTCAGCGCTGTCTGTTCTGTTTCCCATCTATGATGGGAATTTATGCTCACTAGTGCCTCCAGTTAAGTGTAGCCAAAGGGATATAATAGATCCCACTCTCCCTCAAGGGGCGTATGGTCCCTCTGGATAAAGCTCTCGTGTCCAGACATTCAAAGACTTAGACCGAGGCCCTGGGATTAAACTCTGACAGGCCATTACAGAAGCTGCATTGACCCTCAGCTGATTGTGTGGATTACATTTGCTTAGTCATTAAAAAGAACATTGTCAGGTAATGTATATGGTCATTTGCTCTGACAGAAATGGTTTCAGTGCCTTAAATATGTCACAAGTTGCTTCCTGACTAACACCTAGTTAGGATGAAATCTCGCAGGGTTTTCATTGCTGTTAAAATAACACCAAGTGCCTCTGCCAGTGGAACAAAAATGGGTCATCTGCCTTTTTGTGAAGGACTGATTTTCTGTGGCATCGTATGATTTGAACCAGTTTAAGGAAGGAAAAAAAGATACTACGATGTTTGTGGTCCCTTATCTGGTGGAATTAGGATGTGAGGATGAGACTGCGGTACCAGTTTATTTGGTCAGGTGAAGATACAGGCTTCCAACCTATAGCACTGATCAGAGATCAAGTGTTTCTCCTCACTGTTACTAGCAGGTCCAGTCCTTGGCATGAGAAGAAATCATGCAGGGTTGTGCCACTTATGCTAGCAAAGAAATGTAATTTAGGTGTATAGAAAATCCTTGGGGTCTGCAGAATAGAAGTGATACCATTCCTATTTTTAGTAGACACGGAAAGGATTCAGACCTGAAGTCTCTCAAGACACAACCTGGTTTCATGGGCAGTAGCTCTGCCTCGAAGGCAAAGCCTCTTCTGCCCTGTTAAATAGATCATCAAGCTTGCCTTAGTGTGGCAGCCTGTTGGTTTGCAGCTGTGGTACAGGCCTTCTTGTTGTATGTCTGTACAGTGCTGGCCAGAAGGTCTGTGTGCCTGGCAGAGCTCTTGAGACAATAGGTCATAGAAACCACGTCCTGCAAAAGCCATGGTTCAGGTTTTGCCTCACTTGAGCAGTGCAACAGGGCGACCTTTTCACGGTGAAACCTGCAGAACCAGCCATCTGATTTTGCTGTATTAGGGATTTTACATCCTCAGAATAACATTTTGCAAGGTGCTGCAGCCCAGAGAGAGCTGTGTTCTTGTGAGGATCTCAATAGCGCATGATTTCCACTTGGAAGAACGCAGTCTCTCGTGACCAGGAGGGAAAGCTCCATGGCTGTTATTTCTTTCTGTTTCATCCTCTGCAGGGCGGAAACGGGACATGGCTGTGTGCACAGAGGCAGCACAAACCGGCCCCCAGGATCACAGCATCGCTTACCAGCAGCAGCTCCAGTGCCAGCACTGTGAGTTGGGTGTATCTCCTGCAGCAAGGTGATTCTGCAGTCCTGGTGAGTCCTGCCATGCTTACTTTCATGTCTATGTGCCGTTCGTCTCTTACCACAAGGATCCTACTCTGACTATCATGAGAGCAGCATTGCTTAGGTTCTCCTTAGCTTGCTATATTGTTTTGACTACATGACATTCCGTAATCTAATATTCCCTGCAGGAAGTCGTTGTGTAAAATGAGGCTGTTTCCGGGTACGTAATGATGTTTTTGATAAATGCTTCATATTGCATGTTCCAGTTGGTGATTTATAGTCTTCAGCAGTTAATCAGGGAAGGGGCATTTCCTTGCTTTGATTGTCTGGAGGCAGAGGTGCTGGAGTTACAACACATTTGGCTTTCCTTGTAGTTGCTGCTGCAATAGTGATTCTTTCCCATGCTAACCCCTAGGCCTCAAAACTGTTCCAGGCACTGTAAGAAACAATGCACTAGAGCAGGCTGCTGCGGTATATGTGGTCCTGTGACCATTCTGGATGGCAAATGTTAGGGGAAGAAAGGATGCTCTTGCTGGATTTCATATTGGAGGGTCTCGATTAACTCCTGTCTTCATAAAAATACTCTGATTGACTTTGCTTATCCGTCTTGATTTTCATTTCTTTATGCCCTGGCTATTGGAGGCCTTTCCTTATTCAAAAGGTGAGGTCTGCATTCTCACTGCAGCCAATGGCAGGCTTCTCTAATCTTTCTAAGTATCTTAAGAAACATGGTTGACCCCAAGTCCTTTTCCCTAGGGAATTATACATAGGAGATCTTGCTTCTCAAATTAATGCTCAGATCTAAGCCTTCCTGATCCTAGTCCCACCACAGAGGTCTCTACACAGCAGTGGCTCTACCATGACCATCTGCTAACCAGCAGCAGCGATCCCATGAGTTGCTGTAATATCTTAGCTAAATAAATCACATTGTCCTCTAATCCCATGCACAGGGATAGCATCTGCTCTTCCTTTGCTTATGAGATGGGGCTTTGCGTGCCAGTTTGTTTCCCCAAGTGACCTCCTCAGCCTCTTCACTTACTCAGGTGAAATCACAGCTGCTGTGATTTCATTTTCATAGCAATGGAAACAGGACTGAGCAGCTTTACCTACCCATGAAACACCCAGGTCCCACATTCATCCGCCTTCGTGATGTAGTTTTCAGGCAGTAGCCCAGAGCAGCCAGTTGCAAGGGAAATGCCATAAATCCAGCCCTCACTTGTACTGGTTTGTTCCACTGGGGACATGAAAATAAAATCCCCTGGGACCAGCTCCAGTTCATCATCGTTCTGCGGGGTGTAAGGGTAGATCACTTGCAGAGTCTGGGGGAGAAACAGAAGCAGAAATGAATGAAAGGATTGTTAATGGAAGAGAACCTTTAGCTGAATGGGGCAGGAGCACTCCTAGACTGGATGCTTAACCTTAGCAAGGTGTGAAGAGTTCTCCTGGTAATGCATTGCTTTGTCCCTGGCCAAGCCTGACTTCTGCAACAGCCTCACTCTGAGAAAATCCATATCTGCTGAGCGCCTCTGATCTCCTGATGGTGTCAGCCCATTTGCCCACCAGTCCTCCCCTAGACTATTTGTGGCATCCTCAAAGGAGGATGGAAACTAGTCACTGTCACCTGATAGAGCAAGGCCAGAACTTCCACACATGGCTGCCTGAAGTTAGATATGCAGAGACACGAGCTGGTTTTCATCAGTAACTCCCTTTGCAATTAGTGATAGTGTTGACTACTTGCAGCTTCTAAAGGACAAGATGGCACTTCAGATAGGAAAGCAGGCTGTCAGGCATAGGAAGCACAGGCTGGGTCAGAGCACTGTTTATGAAAGACTTCAGCTCTCCAGAAGCTTTGGCATCTGCTTGTTTGTCTGATTGTGGACAATGTGCTTTGGTGGGATTAATCACCCCAACCTTAAGAGTCTGGTTAGCTGCCTGAACCTCAGCAGGCACCTTCTGGACGTTCCGTCCTCCAGAAGCTGATTCATCTCATCCTGAGATAGACACCTTAGATGGGTCAGATGATTCACTTTCTGGAGGTGCCTGTTTCTCTGCATAGAGCCTCAGTGCAAAGGGAGCCTCAGACTTAAAGGTCTGATGTGGGGATATTCACAGGGAGGGGAGATGAATCTCAGGTGTGGTTTCTCTATGCCTAAGATCCCAATTTACAAAATGGAAATAATGCATATTTTGTTGGAAAACATTATTAAGATAACTATATTAAGACACTTGGATGCTGCAGTTACAAAATACATCTGAGTAATTGAAGTATACGGCCATGAGGATAAAGGTGATGAAACTAAATGCTGTGATTAGTGATAATGTCAAGTCTGTACAGGAGAAACAGGTAGTGGTCAGTTTAAGATACCAGCCTGATTCTTGAGAGATCAGACCAGCTTACACTGAGCTCACAGGACAGCCACTGTTAGAGTTTATTAATCCAGCAGGACATTGCTCCTGCAAGAAGCAGGAAAGGAGGTGGGTGAAACAGCAAGTCTAGACAGAATGGATAAACAGCAAAAGAAAAGGCAAGATGGTCTAAGATGACTAGTAGGATGTGGGAGATCTATGTCCTGGGTGTCCTTGTGGGACAGGCAACTCCTTAATGTCTATCTAGTCTGCGCTGCATACTTGTGCATGGGGGTCCTCATTCAGCCTGCAGCTTGTGAGCCCTTTTTGGCTGCGAACGCAGCTAAAAAAAGCCTCAACTCTGCCGGGTGCTTTTGTGGGGGGACCGAAACGAGCCCCAGTGATTTACCTCGTGGTTAACGAAGCGTATGTCTCGAGAGAATATCGCGGCGAGCCAGTCACAACCCAGCTTGACGTCGATGTTCTGCGCTAGCTTCTCCAACGTGGGCAGGTGGCTGGTCTGGAAGTGATAGGCCAGCGTCACGTGGAGCTGCTTCTTGTGGGGCTCCACATGGACGTCTGCAACAAGGAGATGCCAGTTAACAAGTGCTGTGGAGATGAGCAGCTTTTGGAAGGTGTAAGGGTGTCTATTGCCTCTGAACAAGGGCTGGGAGCCCAACTCTTAAAAGATAGCTCAAGTGGAACAAATTGTAGGGCTGCTGCTGAAAAGGCTTTGGGGAAGTCAAATGTGAGCTCCCCAGACGTGTTGCACCTTGGATCACATCATGAGACATTTGGGGGCTGATTCAGGCCTGAGTCACAGCTGGGTGGTAGAAGAGGCATTGTTGCCTAACTGTCATTTGCATTCAGAAAGCAAGGGCTTGGATGGTGTGATAACAGTTATTGTCATTTTGAACCCATGGGGGTCTTCTGCCAAGAAAAACGCTTTTCCAAGGAAAGGTGTCAGCTTTGCCATTAGCACCTTCCCAGAAGAAGCCTGATTTTTACTCTCCCTCCTTTTTTTCTATGGTTACAATTATAAATCCATGGCATTTACAGTTGCAAGTTGATTACATCTTTTCCCTGGGCATTAACTGGATTGCCAGTTTACCCACTGAGGGTGAGGTATTCCAGAACTGTGGCAACAGACATTGATATGGTAATGATCCTGCAGAAAAAGAACCTGTATTAGGAAACGATTCTAGAAAGCAAAAAGGTGAAAGGATGTGAAACACTGGCACTCCTCCAGTCAGTGTGGAAATCATGGGATGCATTGTTTGCATGTAATTAATTCTTGCTTATTCAACCAAAAATTGCAATTAAATTTGACTGATTATTCAGTCAAAATTGCAGCTATTCAGAGGCTTGGCTCCAACTGCCAGCCAGGGGTAGCTGTGTGAGCTCATCCATCTCTTTTATTTTGATCAGCAGGAAAAAATATGCTCTGGATCTTTGAAAAAGCCCCGGAGACTTTAATGTGATAACCTGACCAAGCTGTGGACTGCAATGCAGCAATCGGCTTCCCCTATGAAAGAACCAATTTGGTCTGAATTGGAGCAATTGCAGGGGCAGACACATGATGGAAGCCACTGATGCTTCCTTCTCCTGGGTCAGTGTTGTTGTGGAAAGAACTACCTCTTCTGACTGTGCTGGTTTGGAGGGGAACACTTGTACCCCTCTCATACGGCTGCAGCAGTCCTTGGAGCCGCCTGATGTCTCTGTGCCTGTTGCTGCCTTTCCAAATGTGCATTTAGAATCATAGAACAGTTAGGGTTGGAAAGGACCTTAAGATCATCCAGTTCCAAGCCCCCCCTGCCATGGGCAGGGACACCTCACACTAAACCATCTCACCCAAGGCTTCATCCAACCTGGCCTTGAACACTGCCAGGGATGGAGCATCCCCAACCTCCCTGGGCAACCCATTCCAGTGCCTCACCACCCTCACAGGAAAGAACTTCCTCCTTATATCCAACCTAAACTTCCCCTGTTTAAGTTTTAACCTGTTACCCCTTGTCCTGTCACTACAGTCCCTAACGAAGAGTCCCTCCCCAGCATCCCTATAGGCCTCCTTCAGATACTGAAGGCTGCTAGGTAACAGCTCTTTTCTCCCTCTTCTAAAGGGAAAAATAACTTCTCGGTCACTGTCAGGTGAAAGCACTGCATTTCAGATGTGTGGTGAACCTATGACATGTCTGTTTCTCTTCCTCTGAACCAGAGGCAGGGACTTGCAGATGTTTGCATGGTGTTATGGGCTGCCTGTCGAGCATGGAAGCATGACAGGGACTCGGAAGTTGCCATATCTTGATGCACTTAAACTCCAGGATAAGCCTGTGGTAATGAAGGACTAAACTGGTTGTGTTGTGACTAGTCCAGGCTGAGCACTACAGCGATGGAAGGTGGGAGGATTAGTCAGGGAGCTCTTACAGTGCTTCAATACAGTTGTGACTTCCAAGTCTGGAGGCAATCGGAGGACACCCAGAGAGCCTGTTCAGCAGTGGAGGCCATTAGAACACAGGGTGCTCTGGTTATTTCCCTCCTCCCAGCTCCTGATGGGTTCCCCCCTCTAGAAGTAGTAGAGGATGAGGTGATGGAGCCAGAGTTGTTACTATTGGGATTTGAAAAGGGCCACTGGGGTCTTCCCTTTACATCTCAGACACGCAGTGAACCAACAAACAGAGGCTTTACATGGCTGAGGAAAGTTCTGTGGCAGAGGCTTGAGGCTTGAGTGGTGCAGGAAATGCTCAGCCTTGCAGACAAAGCATCTATCTGAAAGGTTAAGGAACCACCAAATGTCAACTTCCCTTTCAGGAGATAACACTTGAGACTAAGTGTGAGGTGATCTTTCAACCGAAAAAGCACTGAAACCCAAAGCACGGGGTAGGGTGTTCCTCTGGGGCTCAGCCTTCAGGCCACTTGGAAACATCAGCTCAGGCTTCAGGAGCTTTGTTTCTTCACACCATCAAAACTGAAAATGCCCAGTCCTTGACCAAGCTGTGAGTGAGCTCTTTGTAGCCACCACGTAGTCACTCACCTGCTTTAGAAGCAGCCTCTGCAGCGAAGTCTGCAGCAAACTTCTTGAGCACCTCCGCACTTTCTTCTTTGACAAAAAGCCCGATGAAGTTTGAGGATGTGTAGAGCTCCAAAGGCAGAGGGGCAGGGAATTTGCATTTCCATCGCATCACGGTGGCCTGCAGAGCTTCTGTGAGAGCATCGACCTTGCTGTCCTCACACTGCCAAAGGAAGCAGGACAAAGCTCTGTAGTGCACTCAGGGGAGGGGAAAGGCTTGAGTGGGTGTGGATGGTCTACCCCTGCTGTAATGCAGCGAGGAAAAACCACAGGGTCATAGAAAAAGGCATGTTTAGAAATCCTTTGCCCCTCCCTTGTAATCAAAGCAGGATCAGCTCTCCCCAGATAACTTCCCTAACCTCACCCCATCTACTCGCACGTTAGCGATCACTGGAGATGATGAAAATCTGCTCTTCTGCTGCTGCTCTTCCCTGAAAACAACCCTTTTAAAAGCCAATTACCTCCCCAGCAAGCTCAGGCATCACCAGCTCTGGTAACAACCCCCCCAGCTCCTGAGCACAAACCCCTCTGCAGTGACTGAATGCAGCCTGAGCCTGGCAAGGGCTGCTCATGAATGCATGCATAAAGGCAACGGAAAGAGGAGCTCTGGTTTACCATAAAGAACTGGCAAAGGGTGATATGTGGGAAAATGTTGTGAGCTTTGTTCTTCCCACAGATCTGCTTTGACTGCTGCCAGAACTCAGACAGCTTCTGAGCCAGGGGGCCGGTGGGGCGCAGGTAGAGGACGTACTCCCGGGGCAGGGTGTCGTCGAGGAATGGGTCACCCACATGGGAAAACAGCCTGAGAGGGAGAAAAGTGTTAGATTGATAGATAAAGACTCTTTTTTCCCCCAGCAAAACCAGCTTCCCATGTCCTCAATTCCATCTGTTCTCCCCTGATGGGATAAATCAGCTCCAGCAGGTCAGGCAGAGAGGTGCACTGCCTCACTTGCAGCCTATTACCACTGCTAAGTAATACAGAAAATAGGTTTTTACTTTCAGACTGAGGCTCTGAAGATCTAACCTGGGTCACTGCTTCTGCCTTTCAGTGTCTAAAACACAGGGAGGAGAGCACTAGAAATTGCTCAACATCTTTGAAAAGGCAGCTCTCAGTTTCCTATTTAGGTGCTAGAGTACAGAGAGTAGTGGTTCCTTTCCCTCACTTTTCTTGCTATTACTCGAGATCACACTCTCAAACAAGGCTTGTTTCTGGATTGCTTATTTATAGCACTTAATGTCTCACTCCTTTCTCTAGCGCCCCTGTTTAAACATTCCACATTCTTAGGGCTAAAACCTTAAACATGAAATTCACTGATTTCTTTGGCTCTCTTTAACGTTTACTACTTCATACCAACCAGTCGCAAGCTGCTTGAACGCTTCTTCCGCCTGTCGATGCCAGTGCTTTTTGTCTGGAGAGAGAGCAAAAGAAGAAGGGTGTTTCAGTGGGGCTGGGTTATACGGCTGTAGGCACATCTGCTGCTGGAACCCGGGTCCTTGCTGGGGAAGGATGTGTTTAGGAACCTGTGGGACATGCTTTCCAGGACTGATTCTCTCAGCCCTGGGGATAACAGATGTGCTATCTGTCAAGGGGCAAAGTCATGCAGCACGCTCAAAGGATGAGATAGAGACCTCTGGGTTTTCCCTCCTTGGTCCTGGTGTATTTCTGGGTGGCAAAGCACCGACTATTGGCGTTTAATGACCTCTTTGCTCAGCATGAAATTCAAATGTTTGGGTCTGAAGTGCAAACATTGCAGTAGAACTGAGGACAGCTAAAAATCAGCTGCCACCAGAGGGCACAAACCTGATTTCTTTCAGGTTAGAATAACCCACAGTAATTTCCTAGCTCCCTACACTGAAAGGGCTCTTTTGCTTATTTCCCTTTATTATGCCCATAAATCCCTTTTCACTCCAGCTGAGAAGACCCAAGTCTTCTGCTCAGCAAGTTTTCCAGTTGCAGAACAAACCTGCTCCATGCTGTTTAACTTGTAGCTATGGAATAGTGTTTTCCAAAGGCTTGACATCAGCATTGAAATGCAGCTGTGGCTCAGCTCAGCTTTGTAACGCTAGAGATTGCCAAAATGGAATTCACCCAGAATCCAAATGGCATAAATATTTAGCACAACTTATGAATGAAGGAGGCAGAAAAGGATAGAAACATTAGGGTCATGGGGCAGAAGTCATGCCCTCGGTTGGGTGTCAGGAGGCAATTTCAGAGCTTCCTACTTAAGGGTTGAAGGGCAGGAGGGCTTTCAAGCAAGTGCTAGAATACAACCAGTTGTATTCTTCTGTTGCTAATTTGGCTGAAGAAGCTGCCTTCCTTTTGCTCTGTGGCTTATACACTGTGTCTCAGAGCTGCCTGATGTTAGCAACAGCAAATCTAACTGAGGACAGGAGAGCTGCCAGTTTACACCATCCGGCCTCGACTTGTAACCTAATCTTACTAAATATGGTATGTTACAGCTCGATAACAGTGTGGAAGACCTGCTGACATCTTTAAGTTAGGGTGAACATGTCTGACCAAAGGGATAAGATCGATGTTCTATGCACCCTGTGTTATTTGCTGCAAGATGATGCTGCTGGTTGGTTATAGGAAGTGTGTCCAAGTGAGGGAAAGGGGTCAGGACTCCAGGGTCCAACACGTGGCCCTAGGATTAGGGCACCCAGGACCCTGCAGCATTGCCTATTTGTGCCCATAGTACTGTGTAGGATGTTCGTTGTGCTTGTGTCACCCTTTCTGTGTGCAGTGATGGCTTCGAAAGCACTCTGATAACCATGCAGGAATACTCAGTGTTACCCACCAGCTCGTAGACATATGTTGTTGACTCAGCTGTGTTTCAGCTCTGCCCTTGGCTTCCCCACCCCTTGAATATACATATTTTTGTTCATTTTGAGAGTAAGAGGAAGGCAGAAAGATAATGCTGCAAAAAAGGGCTGTGTTGCAAATGTGTGATTATGAAAATACTTCCTCCTGAAGCATTTTTCTGCCCTTATCTGCCAGCATTCATTTGAGCTCAGCAGTGTGCTTGTTCCAGCACCTGCCTTCTGGAAGGATGTATCTTGTGCGGTCAGCATCGTAGTTTGGCCTGTTCTATCTCGCTGACCTTTCCCTAGTCTGGCTTAGATGCATTATGCAAAACAGCCTCTGCTTTGCTTTGAAAAGTAGTGAAGAGCGAAGAGCAAAAAGCTCTCCCGTTGCACAGGCTGGGAACCTCTCACTGAGGCTGCTCCTTGAGCAGAGCAATGGCTGGCTGTGGATCTTCCCTACCCTGGTTTCATTGTCCACTCCTGTTACGTTGCCTTTGCTCATTCACATCCCCTTTTGCCTGGGTTGTTTATGCCCTTTAAAGTACAACTAAAACATGACTCTCCTGACCATCCTTCTTGAAGTACATCTGTCTGAGGCAGTGCGTTTAAAACACCCTCTCAGTAAAGCTCTGCCGTTGAAATGAGCAGTTTCTCCTGCTGCAACGTGAGGGCAGACAAGCTGCCTCTCTCCTTATTTACTGTCTCCAGACCCCAGAGCAGATCTCTGAAGGAGTCATGCACAATCGAATAGGACAGACGGTTCTGCCACCCACCCCGTTGACTTGTTTGCTTAATGAATTGATGTTTCCTTGGAACAAGCAGCACAATAGAGCTCTGCTGGAATCAACTGCAGCTCTTTCTCTGCAGCCTGTGTGCTCCTGGGACCCCAAAGGGTGTTAGGAAACATGAGGCTGGGCCCCACACACGTTTGCTTGATTTCAAAAGGTGCCTATCTCTTCCATGGGGACAATAAACTCCCTTTTCAATTTAGTTTTCAGTGCAAGGAGGAAATACTGCATTAAACAAACAAAAGCCGGAGTATATTTTTATCATGGGACCCGAAGCTGAGAGACTGTTATTTGTTTCTTATTAATTTAGTGCTGGGAATGGTGATGATGACTGATAGCCTCTGGTTAGTCATGGAACAGGGCATGTATTCCATCCCTCCCTAATGTCCTCCTCTGTAGCCACCAGGCAGAACATGGGGAGGACCCATCCTCAGATGCTCCAGCTCCTAGGCCCTGTCAAGAAGAACCCTGTGAATGTTGAGTGCTCAAAACTAATCACAGCTACGTTTGGCCACTTACAGAAGTGGCCTGATTTTCACAATTGCTGAGTGCAGTGGGAGCTGGAAGTCATATTCTGCCCCTGAGAAAATCAGGTCACTTAATTAGGTGACTAGCTATGGCTGAGGTGCTCAGATTTAATCGTGCTGGATAGCAAGCATTGGCTGTGGTATTGTAGCTGGTGGTAAGAAGTGGTTTTGGGATGCAGATGCACCAGGAAAGGGAAAAATAAACCAGAATCTAAGTTATTTTTCATAATCTATCAAACTGATGTTGTACAGCAACCATTTTTGGCTATGAAAAATTGCAGCTCGATTCAGATACGAGGTGAAGAGCTTTGTGCAGCATTACTTGTCCCTCTAACCACCCAGTTCCTCTGTCTCTTAAGTTCTGCTGCCTCTGAGATGAAGTACAGAGAAATCATTCAACAATGCACAGCAACACGTAATAGCAATTTTGAACAGGCATCAAGGGAGACGCTGAGTCCATGTGCAGGTCTGGAGATGGAGAGTTTAGAGAAAGGGAAAGAAGATCCTAACACCGGTGTCTTCCAAAACCACTGCAGGTATTTTAGCCACCACAAAGAATCAGATGCTTTTGGTTCTTCAACCTCAACCTTCCCATTCTTCAATGTCAATTCCCAAGGAAAGCCTTCCCCCCACTGAATCACTGGTTAAACAGTACCTATATACTGCCAGGAAGCGTCCCAGCTAAACGGTTGACCCCGTAGCCTGAAACATTACAGCGGAAAGGCACTGCTGCCCTGGCATACATATTAGTGTGTAAATGGTGCCCATTTTAACCCCAGCCTGCTTAATAGAAAAGCACACAGCTCTGTATGCTACAGAACTTAACTCATTACTGTCAAAGGATTTTGGGCTTCCTGCATTTTCAGGGTAGGAAAGAAAGAGCCAACAGGGTTATGTCAATTCAGCTAGGAAATAGGTATCAATAAACATAAAGTATAATGGCAAAATCCCATTTACTTCAGAGGAAATTACTGTAATGGGGAATGATGCATTGACCATAAAGAGAACCTTCAGTCTCAGAAGCACCACATAGAAAGCCTTCCTCTGCGAGTGCTCTGCTTTCTTATTCTAGTCCAGCTTAGGAAAGGAGGGGGTTTATGGCTGCCAGTGGTGCTGTAGTGCGTGGGTAATGAACTGCCATGTGGAAAGTTAATGCAAACAGCAAAAGAGTAAAGGACAGTGATGAGCTATTCTGAGGTATTTCTTTATGTGCTCCTGCATTATACTTTCTCACTAAAAAGGTATGCAAAGTTTGGGTGTTGGTGCCCACAGGAGAGATGAGCTGTGTGGAAGGTGCTGTGGATGGGGAAGATGAGTGAGCTTGTGCAGTGTGGCTGTACAGGGTCCCGAGCCTCCATTACAGATGCAGGCATGGAGATGTTCAAGCCTGGAGCTGGCCCTTCAGGCACATACAGAACAGAGACCACTGCAGGCAGCCTCCTCCTCACATGTTCAAATACACCAAGTCTGAGTCACAGCGCTGGTCTGTACCCTCGAGTGCAGACAGCTTGTTTGTTCTCCAGAAGCAATGTCTAATTCATATAAAATTGGCCCCTCTGGCTGCTGCTTAGGACTGAATTTCCCAGTTTCCACTGGCTCTCCCTTTGCTATAATAAGCAGAGATCCAAACCCTGCTGTAGGCAGAGCTGACCTGTCTCTGTTGTAAGGGAGCTTGCTCTGCTGCTTGTTGCTGCTCACAGAGGCAGTAGAAAACACTAACGGCAGCCTCCACCTCAGATCCACCTACGAGTTGTCTGCCTACAGAGGCACCGAGGGATTTGTGAATGAGCAATGGAAGGATGGAGGCAGCCTGTAGAAGAAAGGGAGTGACTAAATCTTCCCTTCACTATGTGCCCCAAGCTTAGGCAAACTTCTTATCCGTGAACAAAACCCCTCGGAGGGATGAATTCATCATTTCAAGTAACTCTGAATCTCTGGCCCATAAAATATTTAGCTGTGTAAATAAAGTTTTTTTTGGGGAACTGCATTAAACATGATGGAAGTATTTGGCTCCCCTCATCGCTGGGTTCAGTTCGAAGGGCTGCCTGACATGATAAGATAGGAATTATGGATCATATTTATGCCAAATGAGTTTGCAAGAAGAATGCTGCCAAATAGGACGTTTTTCTTAGGATTATAAGCTAGGCACCTTTATTTTTGCCTGTATGCATGTATAAAATATGTCTTTATGGAAACATATTAAAATAGAGATATGTATAGGGAAGCAGATAGAAATACTTTACAAACAGTAAAAATCCCAGCTTTACGTGGGATGTGTTTCCAAATGTGTGGGATTCCAAATGTATGTGCTTCCAGTGGTCACTTGCCCATCAAATGACCTTTACAGATTCCTTAGTTTTTGCAGTTGATACCCTTTGCAGTACAATAGTGGAAAGGTGTCTATTTTGGGCTTTCAATAAACAATTGCACATTGAAGACCAATTTTGCAAGCAAAATTCCTGTTCATCTAATTTAATTATTTGATGTAGGAAAAGATACCCAAATTCCAGATAACTGACCTTGTGTCCCACAAATAGTGTGTTCTACGCGCGTAAATGGCCACAGTGAGGTGTTCTTTCCAACTGGTTTTTGATGCGGGTTATTCACTTGTGTTCCTCTGAACTCTAAACATGCCAAATTCAATTGGTCACCCAGAATCATATGATATCGTTTCTGTTCTTATTTGGGTGACCTTACTTCTATAAATAGGGGCAGGACAGGAAGATAGCACTAGGGATCAAGTTCCTGTTTAGGGCAGGGGGTTGTGTAGGTTTCCTTTCTGCAGTTTGTTAATGAATAACAAAAGCAACCTGGGGTGTTTTTGCGAGACAGAAAAGACGCTGCCACAAGTGCATGGCTGAAGAATTACTTTTCCTTCCCTTCACTGAGCTTTGGCTCAATCCTTCAAGCATTACCTTAGCGTATGGTTGGTTCCTATGCTTGATGGCGGACATAAAGTCCTCCTCACGTTTAACTGAATGACTCTAATTGCAGTCACATCCTCCACGCAACGCGAGTTCATTGCTATACACAGAGATCTCCTGAGGAACATGCCGTTCAGTACAACATCCCCAATTTAGGTCAGTGAATGCTATAAGCAGATCGCAGCTATGTTCAGACCCAGGTCTTGCTTGATATACAGGAACTTTCAGGGATATACAGGGAACTGCCTGGCTGCACAGTGGCTACGGAGACTGCAAGACTTCAAACTGTGCTATATCCTGTAGGTCACATAAATGTTTATAGAAGATGCCTGACTGAATGATAGGGGCTCGGAAGTTCTCTTCCTCCTCCTTCCCTCGGGGTGGCTGCTTACTCTCAGCTACTGAATACCAAGCGCTGGTAATAGGAAAGAGAGAAATGGGAAGCACCATCAGCAGTAAGTTTGGGAGATGCGCTGCTATGTATTTCTGGTTTCCATAACTTAAAATGCTCGTTCTTTTTTGAGGCCGGTCCAACTGGCAAACTGCAGCCTGGCCACATGATGATGATTTTTAAGTGCAAAGAGTGAGGGTTTGGGCGTGTCTCTTTTATGTTTTGTTTTGGTTTAATAAAGTTATGTAAGATTCCGAAGGCAGATTTTCCCCCCCTTCTTTAGAACATGTGCACTAAGGCATTCACCTAATCCTCTGCATGTTAAAGCAAAAGAAGAGGGAAGTACAGACTCATAAAAGTCCAGGATAAAGGCAGGAATGCAGCAGCCATTTACCATTTTTAAAGAGATACAGAGTTTTTAAAGGAAACAGGATATTGTTTTCTCTAGAACAATAACAGTACAGCTTTTTATGAGGCATGGGCTTAGATGTCAAAGTCTTGAGCTTGCAGTTGCCAGCCACTCCGCCAGGTCCCCGTGTGATGGAGGAGGAACGAGGCGCAGGTATTCCGGCTGATTTGAATTGGTCACACACCATCAAAATTCCCCTCTCCTTTTATTCTGCCCTTCAGTTTCAGATGCAGAAACTTGCTATTAGTTATGCGTACTACTGACTTCCTACTTCCCTTCCTTAAGCTTTTCTCCTTATGTGTGAATCTAGAAGTGCTCAAACAAAAAAGCAGCAGTCTGGAAATAACACAAGTCCTGAAGCTGGAGATTGAAGAAAATGATGACTCACAATTCCCTAATAAAATCATTAAGAGCTGGCAGCACCTCAGCTGGCTGATTCACAAAGGTTCAAACTTTGAGGCACAGCAATCACTGGAAAAGGGTGGCAGGTAATTGCTGCTGTTAAAGGGTTTGCAGGATGCTGAATATTAGCAGAATAGTCAACTAGAGATAATCAAATTCAAATAGAAGGTGGTTATAACTGGAGCACATTCAACAGAGTCTTGTCCCCTTCAAATGCCTAATTTTAACATTAGCCAGAATGCTGCAGAATGACCAAGATTTCATTATTCAAATAGCGCAATGCAGGAGAGCAGGAGCTTTCATCCCAATACTATTAATACATGTTTAGCTAACCAGGAAGACAATGTCTTTGCAAAGAGCCAAGTTAGAGGTTGAAGTATGCTCAAATGTACCATCTGGAGTTTCAGTGATAGCCAGAAAAGGAAGCAGTTGTCATGCTGATTGGAAATAAATAAGTTCCCTTGCAGCTTTTGAGACAAATCCCATCCTTTCTTCTTCCTAATTGCTCTTCATCCTATACAGCAAGGAGCTGGGATAGAACAGAGATTTCCTGCTTCTCTGTTGTCTGTATGAAGGTCCTTGTATCACTGGGGCCTCTTTCCCCCATCATGATCTGCCCCACATCTTGCCAGAGCAGGAAGCTGGGCCAGGTGGCTGCTGATGGCACGTGGTGCCCGGTGAGTGCTGCTCGACACGTGAATCCCAGTTGTCTCGCTGCCACTTGATGAGCACCTGCCTCTCCATCTGCCACCTTGCCTCTTATGCCCAGTAGCACAGCTCGTCTTTGGCATCAGCAGGTACCTGCAGTGCCCAGCTTGGTAGCACCAGGACCTGCTGTTGAACACTTAGCGATAGGCACAGCGATGGAGCACACCCTAGTTCAGAGAGAGTGAGATAGATGGGAGGTGGAGGGATAGGTCATGGAAGAGGGTTTGGGTTTGCTATGGATGCTCTGCCTGGCTTGGGGCATCCTGGAGAGATAAGCATGTGCTTTTCTGCCCCTGGTACCTTAAGGCAGCCTCAGTTTACCTCTGTATGTAGAATCTTTTAGTATCATGTAGATCTTTGGGAAGAAGGGCAGTAAAAAAAAAGCCACAACTGCACTTTAAAGTGCCGGTGTTAACATTTTCCAGCTTCTCGGGGTTTCAAAACGGGAAGTTTGGGGGTGGTGCAGTTGCACAATTTGCCAGAAAGCTGCTGTTCTGTGAAGTTGGTGACACTGGGCTCTACGAGAGACCTAAGCCCTGCAAGGCCCTCATTTTCTGGAACTAATTCTCAGTGCGATGCGAGGAGGTTTTGGTGCGTGGCTCCTATTAGTAGGAGTCGCGTGGTTTTACCTCCTTTTTTTGACTGCCAGTGGAGAGTTGACTTGTTCGCTGGAGACAGAGTAAACCTTAGAGCTAAGGGGAACTTTTCCCAGCCCGAAAGAGAGGAAGCTGGTAGAGGTAGACCAACGTCATCTAAAGACTGAAACCAAAGCACTGAGCTACTTGGTTTGGATCTTGTGATGAAACTTGTGATGCAAACTTTCTTCTAGGCTAGACCTAGGTCTTTATATCATGCACATCATCAGAGGGAGAGTGAATGTTGCCTGAACCTGCTCTGACTTGACAGCAATGAGATTGGGACTATACTGTCCACTTACATGCAGACCACAAGAAACCATGAAGTTCAAAGAGGGTGAAGCATCAGGTTAGGGCCTGCATAGCCAAACCCATTCATTGTTTCAGGCCCTTTCCCACTCCATAGGGAAGGGACTATATCACAGTCAAATCGCACTGTGGGCTCCAAGGCTTCATGGGCTTATCTGGCATTTAATATTAAAGTTGGTCAGTACATGAGAGGGAATAACTTTCTACCAAGAGGGGATGTGATGGTTAATATCAAAGCAGTGGTATTTTGTGGTTAGTCTGCGTATCTGTTTGCCAGAGATGGAAGCGTTAAGACACCCATGTCTTGACAGCTGGACTCTGCAAGTTTAATTTGGTATTCTCTGCACCTTATTTTCTTCTCAAGTAGTTATTTTCTCTTCTTTATGGGCAATGTCTGTTTAACATGAGGAATCTTACACGTTGTATGTACTAATGGACACAACTTTGCTGAAAAGGCAAACCCCAGAGCTGGAAAATGGGAAGTGGATGCCTAGTGAGAAGCTAACCATGATCTCACACTTAAAATAGACTCACACAAAGCAACAAGAAGGAAGTCTAAGAAATTAAGGAAGGTGGAAGGAAGAAGGGTGGGGTGCTGAGATAGTTGGGTTAAAGGCAACAAGCGATGCTCAAAATAGCCCTCTGCACTAGACAGCTCTGTTCAGGAAATTTGTTAAGCTTGCTGTTTTCAGTGACACAAGTATTTCAAAGAAGTATTCCTTGCTTATTGCTTCTTGCCATCTAGACAGGACCACGTTGTGTCAATATTTGTATGGGAGACCTGGGCGAGCGCTGCAGGAAAAGGAGGGTTAATGCAGCACATGATGAGGCACACTTGCCACTGACTCAAGGCTATTACACACCCCACACCCCCCCCCCAGATAGTCTTGGGGTTGAGACTGCCATGGTGCTAGAAGCTCCATATTGGGGTGACAAGTCACACAAAGGTCTCAGCCTCTTGCCTCCAGGGTTCTGAAGTGTGTGGTTAAGCCAGCAAGCTAAAGCTAATGTCAAAGTTTCCATTGGGGTAAATAAGGAGTTAGCAACCTGTGGTCTGAATTTCAGCTTTGGGTAACTGTATTTGCTCTCCTTCAGATTGCTTTGTGGTCCTCAGCTGATGCATGTCTGTTAGCTGTGGTGAGCTGTTTAAAGTAATCCTGCAGAGCAGGACATCAGGAACACTGCAGTCAAATGGAGCTGTCACTGAAACTTTCGGGGAGGGGTTTTTAGGTTAGCTCAGCTGTTGCTCAGCATCTTCTACTTCTTGTTGCAAAGCTGGATGCTTTCGAGAGTCCTGTACCCAAAGCAAGGTGGGATGTCCAAACCAGAACAAAGTATTGCTGCGTTATTATCTGCCCTTTACCAGCCTTAAGCAGCAGAAGCTACAAAAACACACAGTACAATTATTTCACTGTTATAACATGAATCAGAAGCCATAAACTCTTGGCCAGACTTTAAACTCTAATATCAGATTATGTACTAAAAATGCCCTTGTAGTGTCTGGTTAAGTAATCTGGAATTGGTGCATGAGGTCTAGCCGAGAGTCTCCAAAAGGTTTAAATACTAACCATAGAAGGGTTAAAAAAAGCCACATTAAAAACAAATATGTTTGAAGTCTAAAAGGGAACAGGAAATGAAGAATTGTGATAAACTGAGAAACGACGAGATAAAGAATGATCTAAGAATGTAATGAGAACTGGGAACATTTCCCTGCATACTTTCCTGATTTTCTTATGGCCTATCAGCTCGAACTATATAGTCCTTGCTCCTGTGTCTGATCATATTCTTGCAGAATACGTAAAGGAAATAGGAAGGCCTTAATGAGACCTGGTTTTAGTAATTATCCCTACACCAGAGAGTACTTATCCATATATTTAACTTCAAGCCTATACTTACAGATGTGCATGAAGATCAGAGGCACAACCTGGCTTTTCCTCTGCCTCCTCTATTCACGCACTTGGTCAATATGCCCAATGATGTTTTGTGATCACTTGAGTACCTATATATAGTGGGAGATTTGGGGCTTCCCTATAGTTCGAGTTTTGACCATAAGGATTCTCAGATAAGATGTGTTTTCTGAGCATGAAATGTTTCTTCTCATGATTTATAATTTGCCAGTCACCAAAGGCAGCTAGCACCTCGCCTTAGCACTTTACCAGAAGCATCTCCCATGTGGAGGCATGCTTCATCCTATTGCCAGGGTTGTGTAGGAGGCCAACTCTTGGATGCTTGCCTTGAAGACCTTGTTATCCAGATTGATCTTTTCAGGCAGGTATTGTTAGACAGACAGACACACATACACATTAGCATCACCTCATTTCCATAGCGTAGCTCTCCCCCGCGCTGGAGTGTTAAGTACTGCCGTGGGGGTGTACTTCTAAAATTACTCATGATGCAAGTCTTTTACAACTGATGCCCATCTTACCCGCCTTGTATTGTGTGTCTGATTATCTTGCAGCATGCTAAGGAATGCATTTCTTGCCTTAAATGCAGAAGGAACGGTAATAATCTTTCCATCACGCTGACAAAGCAGTGTGTCCTATGCTGTGTGTCACTGATCCACTTCAGCTCTTGCTGTCACTAACAGCAGCATTAGCAAGTGCAGCACGTCAGTGGTGCTACCCACTTGCAGCACTGATACTGCGAAAGAATAGCTGTGCTTGCAGTAAGACCCCCTCCCTCTTACCCCATCAGCGTGGGCTCTGGGGAGATGAGATAAAAAAGAGCTATATATTAAATGACTGACATGTGTTTTTTGTGGATAAGGGGTGGTTATAGAGTCCTCTTGGTTTTTAAAGACTATTTTGGTATGGTAGAGGACCTAGATTGACATGAGCTTCTTTCTCGGTAAATATTTAAGAGCTGCCTTGTGAAAAGTGGGCAAGAAAGGAGAATGCTGGGTTTCAGTTAAGAATAAGTGTTTGCAGTAAATTTTAGAGACTAATAGCAAGGCACCTATGTAAATTGTGCATGTGAGTGTTCGGTACAAAGTGGGAGAGCCCTTCTGGAGTCCATAATCCCATTCTTCCAAAAGGCAAGCTCGTGCCAGTGCATTCAGAGAGTCACTGCCCATTTGAGCTGCTGCCCTACAGTCTGCAGCCAGAGTCAGTTGCAAGCTTGACATCACCAAACCAGGAGACAGGTTTAGAGACCCTCAGATTAAGGCAAAAAATAGGAGTTGAGGGTATCCTGGGAACACATTTTCAAGCTCTTCTCTGCAGTCAGGCCCTTCTTTAATGTGGTTCTCAAAGGAGCTGAGGCTTACAGGACTATGCTGCATCCATGAGTGTGTCTGCAAGCCTCTCCAACTTCCTACAATAACTTCTGAACCTACTAGTATATCTAAACCCAGCGTGACAGAGAAGTAGAGCTATCAAGGGTATTTCATGTATTGCAGCTTCTGTAAAAATAGGCTCTTGGATAGCTATAAGTAACCTTAGGAGTGCACCAGCTGGAAAAGATTGGTGAGGTGAGCTTGTTTGCTGTTAGACATCAGAGGATCCTCACAGAAGCAAGCCCTAAGAACTGCTGCAGTCATGACAAAAGCATCAGCCATCAGAAGGACGTGATTTGTGAGTTCTGGCATTCCTGGAGCTGGTTGTTCAAAGACAATGAAGGTTCAAAGGCAGCTTACAGCATGGTCTACACGTTTTTTCTGCCGTAGATTCATTGTGGTAGGCAGGGCTTTTGTGCAGACAGTGAAAGCACGAGCACAATGAGGACTGTACAAGAGTTTAGATCTGAAAGTGCATAAGCTATTCCAATACCACTGCCACTGTTGCAGATATATTGGGAAAGCTTTGCAGAAATCACTATCCCGGGAAAGCCAAAAGAGCAGAATGTGTGTTCCAGCAAGACACACGTGTCTGGGGGAGCCCACAGCTACAGAGGCCTGGAGAAAGTCAAATACTGCAGGGTAATGGCCTCCCAGCTGCAGATCTGCAGTTCCTGTGCTCCCCATGCTGAAGGCTGCTGTTTCATGCATTTATGGGCACAGGAGATAATGAATCCTTTCCTCGGTCCTCCCCTGTTCTCTGATCAGGCTGCTCCTGCTGGCCTCGCACTGCTCCTCCTGGGAAGCAAGGGTAAGGAGGTTCCATGAAATGGGAATGTACATGCATTGGTCTTCTCTGCCTCCCCATGTCCCTCTCATCTGTGGCCATAGCTGAAAACAGACCTTTCTTGGTGCTTTCCTTCTTGCCCCTTCTGCAGGTTAACATTTAATGCTTTATCTCTGCAATGCACGTTTGCAGACAGGTTTCTATATCGGGTGTGAATACACTGCACAAAGTGAGGCTGAAGCGAGTATCAGGGAAAACTATCTTGGTATAATATAGACCTCAGCAGCACCAGTTTTTGCTGCTCAACACTTACTCTGTCCTGCACTAAGGTTTTGGGACGCCTACGGATGCTAAGCCCATTGGTGCATAGATTCCTGTGTGGAGGCTAAACTGCATAGGAATTACTCCAACCTGCAAGACAGAGAAACGTGCAGGGTGCTAAACTGCATCGAGACCATGAGGTTTCCAGAAGAGCTCAGCATTAGCCTGATTTTGTTCCCAGCGGTATTGAGTGAGGCAGAATTAGGCTAGAGCTGAGCTTCTCAAAGCTGTATCCTATCTTGCTCCTGCCGTAGTTGTCTAAAAATAAGGAGTCCAATTAAATCAACAGCAGTACAAAGTATGAGGGAATGTATAATTAATTAAAGAAATCAAAGGCTGTCTTGATCAGCGTTTAGTAATCCTGCCACCAGCTCTCACTCTTCATTCTTCCTTTTTAATCAGTGATTATTGTTGTATCCCCATACATTACGATCACATATTCTGGTAGTATTTCAATACTGCATTCCCTGGGAGCAGCAAACCCGGTCACAGGAGGAAAATGAGAAACCCCATTAAAAAAGGAATGAGGAAAAGAGCTCCAGCCCTTGTCCTCACACTGAACTGGAGCCCTGATATTGGTGAAGGATTTGCTCACTGTGATAGTCGAGACCTTCTTTTGCAACACAACCCTGATGAGAAACTAAAGCCTGAGAGAAAATTGCATGCCCAAAGTAATCTCTCAGGCAGGGCTATTGCTCTCCCTATTACAGCTGTTCTGTATCTAGCACTCTCTAAACCAAAAATGGGGTGTTTTAATCTACCAAGAGAGCGTAAGGCAGCCACCTGTGCGCACAGGGCTTTATCACCTCCCAAACAAGTGTTTCACACTTACTCTTCCAGTGCAGTGTGAAGGGAGCTGGAGAGGATGTGTTCTTCTCAGTTACGTTGGCAGGAATCCCCAGAAACTGTGCTGTATTCACGGCAAATCTGCAGTTACTCCATCTGGGTCGCCAGGAGTGTAATCTGGTTTATATTGAGTGCCAGCTGTTAGTGGGAAACAGTAAGACAACGTGGAAGGAGAATCCATATAATCCCATTCCGGCGGCTCTTTATTGGTTTATACCTACATTTCTCCACCTTTCCTTTGTCTAGTTGAGTTTCAGGTTGAATCTCTTCATTTGTGGCAGTAAATGAGGACAGTTAAAAGATCTCCTGATATGGCAGGAGTGTAAGGATGGAATTTTACCTCAAGGAAAGGTTGATGGGGATTTGCTTCAGAAAACCAGCCATGGTGGCACCATTTGCTCACTTTGTGGGTTGTTCCAGTGAAGTGAATGAAGCTTGTGGTGGTGGCATCCTTCACTTTAAATACAGTTATTCATACTGCAGGTACCTGCAATCTAGACTTGTCTTTACAGTCAGTGCAGGCACTAGTAGGGGATGTTTACTTTTGGCAAAGGTAGGCATGTAAAATAGGTCAGATGACTCACGGTCTATAAGTGCCTGTTTCTCCCCATTGCCTGGAAAAAGAGTGAGACAACTAGTCCAGACATGGGCATCACCTACTGACGTGTAAGGTTATATGAAAGTACTCCTGCCCTTTCTTTTCTCTGTCTCCTATTGATGTGCTCTACCCTTTTCTACTCTATGCTTAGATCACAAGTTCCCCTTGGCACCACAAGCTCCTGTGTGACATCAGTGTGATGGTATCTCAGCATCTTTCAGCAGTACCATCACAAAAATAACAGCACAACACTTTCCAGTTAGGACGTACTGGTAGACCAAAAAATCAAGCAAACTATTCGTAATGTGGTCTCTATGCTATTAAAAGAGTGGAGGGGTAAGATCTTTTACCTTAAGCCCTGCAAATGGCTTTTACATATGACTCACAGTTTCTTTATCCTCAGCTAAATAGCCCTTGTAAGAAGCCTGATAGAAATTACTAGTAAAAGGACACCCATCTCTAGGTTTCAGTGAAGTTTAGTAGGAACTGAGATCCCTGCCGCAGATTGGTGTAGAACAGCTCAAAGAGGACTAAAAGGGATAGCATTCTTGCAGGGATTTCAAAGTGATGGCTTTACTTCTTGTATGTGTACAGATGTCTGCCCTGGGCTATTATAGTGGTACGTCTGTTAAACAGAAGGGATTCTGTTCAGTTTGAAGTATAGCTTCAGATAGTTCCCGCATTGTTGATTTGCAACGTCCTCTTTGGATATCCAGTCACGTAGGAAGGAAGAGTTCAGTACTGCCAACCTGGCTGACTTGTCTATTTCTGTTTAGTGTATTTCTGAAGGATCACCCCATCAGATAAGTCTTTCAAATGGATTCAGGATTCCAGGATACAGCCCTACTGCCACTAGATTTAAATATAGAGATCTCTACCGGGGTTGGTTTCTTATACAGGGAAGAGTAATTTTGACTCCTTTGCTGTCTGGGCACTCATTTCCAGCTACAGGCTGCTGCTCTGAACTATGCATTTGAAGTTATTTTAGAAATGCATTCCTCCCCTGAAGTTGCATCTCTCCCTTTTTGATGCATAATTTAGCTTTTAGCCTCTTATAAATTACATGCCTAAAGAACTGCTGATGCTTCTGGGCAAAACCAACAATAATAAAACTGCACAAAGTATTCTTTGTGGAGCCTGTTCTGGATATAAATACATTTATGCTTCTCTGAGATTTCTCTATTTTTGTCTCTGGGATGTTTACATGAATACAGAACCTCTATTGTTTGGTAATTCACCAGTACCAAGGAGATGGCATGAATTCCTGCTGCTTATCATCCATGTCATGAAACCACAGTTCTTTGTGGTACCTTCATGGATGGATGGATGGACTACGGGTGGAACAGAGATTAGAAGCAGCTTTTTTTCCAAAAGGAGGACTTCTTCATTGCAGGAAAGTGAGGCCAAGGAAAACTCAGGGAGAAACATGACTATTAAAGTCGTGAGGGGGCTTGAGGAGCTAGATCGACTGCTGGATTTGGTTTTTTTGCTGCTTGATGTTGACAAATCTATTTATTTCTAGGTGCATTTTATACTGTGCCCAAAATAGAGGTAGTGAGGTCTCTGGCTGCTGCTGCTGCTCTAAGTTACCATAGATTTCTTCCAAAATCTGCTGAAGCCCACAGAAGAAAATCCCTTACAAAAGCCTTTGGGACATGTATCTGAATTGGCCTGACTCTTTCAGGGCTGGCAAAAGGATTGTTTTATGTGTGTGCTCCATTTCGACACAGCCACACAGAGGGGAGGGATCTGTTTCTCTGCATTTGGTTTTATCATCTGTAAGATGGAGGAGGGTTTTGCAAGCTGTGGGCTGCAGAAGGCAGTGTGAATTGGACAACACATTGCAAATGTGTTGTTGACTGAGGTCAGGCATCTCAATGGCTACCTGAACAAAATCACCTTGATTTTCAGAGACCTGGCTCTGAGGACATCAGGTACCCAGTATGTTTGTCAAACCAGGTTGCTTTTGTTTTCCTTTGTAAGGATCTTGCTTTTTAATTCAACAAATCCAAATCTGAATGTCTTTGGCATTAATATTTCTAATTAAAGGTGTAGGCATTTTGGATAAGAGCCCACAATATTTGAAATGCCACTGCTCCCTACTGAACTTGGCTTAAAATTAGTAATACCAAGTCCAAAGTTAATTAAAATCACAGAATACAAACCTTCTGTTAGAAAAACAACTAGAAGGACTAGAGAGAGAAGATGACTCTGCATTGTGTGCAGTAGTATTGTAACTGAGTTCATCCATGCTGCTCTTGAGGTTAAAAGAAATAATATAAATTGCTTGAAAATATCTATCCAAATAAAATTGAGATACAGTGGGGGATGGGAAAAAAAGGTTAAAATGAGATGTTTTTCTAAGGATTGGAGTCAACATCAGCAGGTTTTTAAGGATGTAATTTATAGGGGAAGTGACTCAAATGAAATTATGCACTTAAAAAAATCAGCCAAGTGTTGAGGGCATAATAACCTTTGAATAATTTTCAAAGCCCTTTCATATTCATACTGTTCGAGTTCCTCAATCCCGTAATTTTACTTCCTTTTGTTTTTTAATGGCAGAGCTCCTAATATCAAGTCATTATTTCAGAATCAATGAGTTTCATTAGAAAAAGCAAAGTCAATCCATACCCTTCCTGGCTGGCAAGAAAAGCTTAAAAAAACAAGTTTTAATGTTCTGGTTACTAAATCTCGCTGTCTTTAAGTCCATTTCATGAGCTTCTGTCCAGTTTTGCAGTCCTCTATTGGAGTAGGTGCAAGATGGAGAGAAGAAGGGGTCAGAAGCTCGGTTCTTCCATCCCTCAAACTTTGTGGCAGTTCCCCACAGGAATTACTAATATATGGCTGTTGAAAAGAGCTGAAAATGTTCTGATTTCAAACTTGGATTTATTTTTAGGGAATGGATTTTCTGATGAAAATGGAAAATTCTGATGTTCTTCTACTGAATATTTCAGCCTTTCCTTGCCTTTGTAATAGGACTTATCTTTTGGTAGATGTTTCAACCTGGAGCCAGGTTGATTTTGTTATCCTCCAGACTATCTCTGGTGGAAGAAAGGTAACACCACTGGATAACCTCCCTTCTCCCTTTGACCCAAAGATTGCAAACACCCTTCACAAAGGGCCTGGAACTTGCTTCAGAAGGAGTCAAACAATAACCTTTCAATGGATTCCATCACTTCCGCAATAAACAAAACACGATTCCCTTTCAAGCTTATCTGTGTGCCAAGTTCTGTGGTTACAGCACAATGGCTGTATTGTTCTTGTATGCTGCAGGCTAAAATGTATTTTGGTAACTGCTGCTCTTTATAACACAATTGTCTGATGACACTTATTCTAGCAAACCATTAACTCCTTCAGTCGGAGAGGGTCTTCCAAGCAGGCTGGATAAGCCTCAAGAAGTCGATTTCTCCCACTGAGCACTGAATAGAACAGAAAGTAACATAAACTCGGGACTCTCGATATTAGATAACATGTAAATTATGGTGACTCATGCTGGAAAATCATAGACAAAAATTGCACAAAGACTTATTTAACCACCATCTTATGATTTATCTTCCCCCCCCCCCATACACGAGTGTATGGATATACTCACATATACTTCAGAATAATGCTACTATTCGTCCATCCCCCCAGCCTGAAGCTGTCTTGGAAGATATGAGATATAATACATATATATAAATTATATTCATATGGGTATATACCTCGTATTCCCTACTGAGCACAAATGAGCCCTGAAACTGTTTCAGTCACTGGTACATTTGTGACAAATAACGCTAATCCCCACGTGAAACTGTCATGAAAAAGCTTGCTGGTTTTAACTCAAGTACCTGTGTTGCTAATGGGATATTCCCATTTTACAGGCACAGGTTAAAAATAAGAAGTGGGTGATCCTAAGCAGTGTGAAGACCAGGGATACTTTCAAGGTGATGGTTTTCCAGGCTTCCCTCCTTGAACTAAACTACAAGAACCACACAAGCCTCCAAGAGCTGCTTGGAAAAAAGGCCAGAATAGGCAGAATATCTGCTCTTTATAGCAGGAAACACTGAGAACAAGGTGGTTTTTTTCAGTGTGTATGTGGTATTTTTGTAACTCGAGCTCAATCACAGTCGAATTCTGAAAACAAACCAAAAAGAAGAGCTAAATACGTTAACATGAGTTGGAGACCAATTCCACCAGTAACTGAGAGTTTAAGCATAGGAGATATTCCTTTCTCCTGAATTAGTAAAGCCTGTGCTAACATCCTAAGGAGAATGCCAGTAAGGAGAGAGAAAATAGCTTGGTAAAAACAACAGAGAAGGGTTTTAACTTCTGAAGGACACAGGTTCATCAATAAGTGCTAGAAACCGTGTCTGGATTTCTAGAGAAAGGCTGAAAGGGCGCATTGCATTGTAGAGAAGGACTTTCCATATTATTCATCCTGCCCATCTCCCAGACAGCACAGAATTGTTCCCGGTAGCATCGTCTCATTTGTTTTCTTCACTTCAGTATTCAGAGGCTCGAGGAACAAGGCCAGCCAGCCTCACAATTAGGAATGTTCTCCCTAATATTGCTGTAATTTGTCTTTGCTTATTTTCATGCATTAGCTTTTATGAACTTCATGAGGCAACCTTAATTGCATTCCCTTCTGGCTGCTTAAGGAAGGAGGGTTTTTTTCGCATGGATTGAAAGCAGGGTTTGAAGCCAGGGTCCTCAGAGCCAGAGCACAGAGCTTTGGCAGTCACATCAAGGGAGTGTGACCACTAACTGGGAATAGCACCGTCGGTCCTATGTACCAACCGCTTCCCCAGTGCATGATGCTCTAGCAAGGGCACAAGATTCATATCCCTATCACTCAGCCAACGTACATTTTATTCCCTCCATTCATTCACTACAGCTGCTCTCTGAATTTCCTTGCTCTGTCAATAGCTCACTGCTGTAGGTACTTCAGCAGAACAGTCTTTGATTTTTTACTTCCCATGCATTCTGAGCTGGGAATTTACAGGCAGTGTGGAGCTTCCTAAATCAACCTTCATTTTAAAATCACTTTGCTTTGTGAAGCTCTAAATTGCTTAACTTCTTTAGCCTCCTCTAAAAGCTGCCTGAAAGACTTCCTAAGTCAGAGCTATAATGTCCATCCTCTCCATGCTGAAAAGCAGCCCAGCGTGAGGTCAGTAACTTGCAGAGGGAAATAAACAGCGTTATACATACATGGTACATTACAAGGGTTAATGCTTCTGCCTTTCTAGGAAGCTGTGTGGGTGGACAGGGTGCAGTCCTGCACTCCCAAACCCATCTCTGTACAGGATGATGAAGCGGGCAGTTCTTCCCCATCTTTCCTTGCATTTTCCCTGCCTGCATGCACATGATGTTACCTCTCCGTTATTTAGGTGGAGCTGTTTGTAGTAAAAGGCATCGATACATGTATAAACAGTGCTTACTAGCCTGTGACCTTGATGTCAGAAGGAGGCTTTTTGGTTCTACCAGCATATGCATTATTAATGCAAATACCATAATGAGTTGTGAGGAACCAGAGTCTTCTTCCCTTGTACTATGGTATATAGAGGTCTGTGAAGAGAGATCGAGCGGCTTCACTTGTATTTGCTCTGTCTAAGCTAGAGTGCCTTAAAAATGCTGGCATATTCAAAACTTCAGTGGATTTTCCTATTAACTCCAGAAAAGGTTTTTAAAATGGTGAGCATTTTTTACACGCAGTCAACAAAACCTGATTGTGGTCATGCTGTGTGGGCGCTAGCAGGCTGTGGAGAAAGAAAGAGGATGCTATGCTCATCTTAGGTTTGAGGGAGGCGACTCCTAAACAAATACACATGAAGAGCCATGCACAGGAATATCTTCAGCTTTGAAGTGTATGTCAGTGATGTGCCTGTTCTCAGTGCATGAGGCTGGGTGGTTTCTTCTCTATCCAGGTCTCAGTCAGCTGAGATTTGGATCCCATAGGAACCTTCCTGATAAGGTTTTTCAGAGAATCATTGCTCTTTTCATCTTGTAGCATTGCTATTTTCCACATTCTCTCTGAAAGTAAATCCTGTTCGTACTAAATTCAGGCAAAGCCACATATGCTTTTTCTTTGCTTGTTTAAAAGACTTGTCAAATTGTCTGCTAAGAATTTTTCCTAACACTTTTAATTGCCAACAATAAGAGGAAATAGAAGGCGAAGAAGTGTGGCAAAATGGAGAAGGTCAGTATTGAGGTCTGTGTAATTTACTCCATCTCCTGCTACAGCAGTGTTTGTACCTGGGTACTGCAGTGATTAAATGTGTGATAGATGGGAGGAGAAATTGGCACTGATACTTGGGTTCATTAAGGAACATTATCAGGGCTGTAATTCAGGCTCAGGAATGATTTTTGAGCTTGGGTTGTAGACAGATGAAGTTTCATGAAAAAAGCCACTAGGATCCCATGGAAATGATACGTTTTAATGCTAAAATAAAAAGTATAGAAGCCAAGAGTCTGACAAGCCTCCTAAAGCATGGGGAATCCTTCCTGTCACCCAAGGGACAGTGAGAAGCTGCTCATGTATTGTTGCAAACTGACGTTATGAAGGTACATAAATAGGGCTGAGAAAACAGGAATTGGATTAAGCTGCCACAATCCCCCCCGAAAGTTTGGTCAAAGCCAGCTCAATTGTCTGTATCACACAGAGAAGCTGAAAAGACAAGAAAACCCCAAGCTTGTGCAAAAGCGGGGAGAAATGTAAAGGCTAAAGGCTGCTCTAACCACTAAGTATCAACTTCATTGCCCACCCACCTCCCACACAGAGCTAGAAATAACTTTAAATAATTAATTTAAGTGTGTCTCTGTTGCAGTTACATATTTAATGACTTAAAGGGACAGTGTTTCACTCGGGAATAGGTTTGAATTGTCCATAATTTGAAGGTAAGCATTATTCCTGCACCCTATTTTCTAAGAGTTTCAGGATGCTTTACAGCACAGTGGATCAAACTCTATGCTGCCATCGCAGGCTTTCATTACCCTTATTAGCAGAGAGAGAACCACGGCACGAAGAGGTTTAGTAGCTAAACTTCAAACATGGTAATTCAGTGAGAGAACAAGGAACAAGCTTATTCCCCTGTCCTGCTCGCTGAACGTTAGAAGAAAAAGAATATATCTCATCTTTCTTCTGTTCCCCATTGGTTTTCTGCCTCAAGAATTGTCTTTTCATACATAACATATTCAGGGACTTAAGGACAAAAAGTTGAGCAGGAATGTTAGTGGCAGAATGATGGGGACATAAAATATAAAGGAAGAAAAAAAGAAGCATATAGAGTAAAATTTCATGTTGGAATTATTTAATCTCATTGGAGATGAAAACATCTGACTTAGTATTATGAATTTTATTAATCATGTTGAATAGTTCATGTCTTTGAATCTCTATTCTTTTTGGTAAAAACTATTGCCTTGATAATGGTCACAGGTTGGTCCAGCTGCTTTCAGGGAATTCTGTTTTTTATGTTGGGCATATCAGTACACTTCTAGAAATTAATTTGGCTTTATCAGCATAGGAATAATCCTATATGTGGCTTTTTTTATGGTCATTTTGACCTTGCAAAGGGCAGGAAAGCTGATGAACCCACGTTCTGGTGTGCTTGCTGTTTTACCATACCGTGTTGGATGATTCATATGAAAGAAAAAGAACCCAAACCCCCAACAAGCTGAGTTGGTCATTTCCGTGCTTACAGCTTTCTAGGGATAGCATGTGCCCAGAAAAGGGAGAAAACTTAAACTTACACTTCTAGCATCATTTTCCCCATCCCCCTGAAAGAGCTCAGTGCCCTCAGGGCAGGATGCTGCATTCCAGTGCAGTGAGGCACTACAGAGATTCCACAGCACAGATAACCTCCAAGTGCCACAGATGAGTCCTTCAGTCTCCAGCTGTGGCTGGAGTTTTGCCAACCTTTTATGGAAATACCAAAATACAAATTCATACAAAGTTCCTCAAGTCCTGTGAAATTCCTCTTTCCTTTATCCAAACACTTCCCCTGCTCTCACCAGTCCCTTTGCATGCCTTTACAGCATCCCAGGTGTCGCCTCTTTCTGCCAGCAGTGAATCCATCTGACTTGTAGAATACCATCTTCCTCCATGCTTAGATTAAGACAACTATGAAATAGGTGCTGCCCTTGTCTGTAGGCTGGGATATATAGTGGGTGTCCCCATATGAATATAATTGCCCTCAGCCTTGTGGTCTGGACCCATAGGGGAGTCTTGCCTTGGTGAGTACTTCCTTCTTACAGTTGTCTAGGAAATACTCAGAGAACCACTTCCTGTGCTATCGATGGCGTGAGATGAACAGTACTGCTAGTTTTGCATTCTTCTGGGCCTCAGCAAAGAGCAAAGAGCATGTGCTACAACCATTTTGTTAGCAGAGGGAAAATCATGATCTTTAAAGCACAGTTTTCCCCTATATAAATACATGGTGAAGAAAAGCTAATTATAGCCCCAGGGCTTGGCAATTATCCACGACAAACACAAGCCCCCAAACAAACCCAGCAGCTTCTCATTTCCAAGAAGTTATAGAAATGCTCTTTTACTGACACAACACCTGAACTACGTCAGTTGCTTTTCTGCTGATGCTTACCTACAACGAATCACTGCTTCGGAGGGAAAGCAGAAAGCGAGGAGGGAGTCAAGCCCTGGCAGCCGTCTGAATCTCAGGCATCTTGCTTTAATTTCCCTTTCTTAGTGGCAGATGGTAGCTTTGCAGGGGTGTTAAATCTGCTCATAACTAATAGGGTGTTGTTTCTTTGAATGCTCCATCTACTTCCACAGGAACAAACCATCAATTCTCACTATAACGTGGCACAACCCAATAGTCAAGAAACTATGATGTGACTGGAAAAAAGAAATAGAAACAAACCACCTACATCCCCCAAACCTCTCTCAAATAAATAGTAATAACCCAGAGTTGTTTACCATACGTTCTCCCATCTCGTGTATGCTGTCAGTCTCAGAGTTGAACCTGGTGTGCTGTTCCCCTGAGCTTTCACAGCCAGGCTCCTTGGGCATGCTAAAATACCCAGGCTGGGAGAGATGCTTGAACATCCTTCAGCCCCGAGCCGCTGTTTGTTCAAAGGATAAGACACAACCCCTGCCCTGAACTACTCACAGCTTAAACAGAGAGGACAGAGCATGGAGTAAACAGCATAGCATCCATGGTACCTCTTAGCATCAGAGAGGGAACGGGTCAGATGTATTGCACAGGGCTCCGCCCTTGTTTTACTAAGCTTTCCTTTCACAAAGGAGTGCAATTTCTGCAGCAGATTGTGGCGAGGGGGACCCAATATTTGGTCATTCGCATGACTTTCAGCTTCGCTCCAAAACTGAGAAGTGACCTGTTTGTGTGAAGCTTTTTCCATGCTGTCAGCAGCTGAACCTCCTCTCTACTACAACCACTGCACCTGCGAAGAGCAGAACCACCAGAGATCACAGCAAAGCAGCATTCAGATGCTGCTGAGCTTTGAAGTGGCCTGTATTTGGATTTTATTCTGCCTTCCTAGGACAGCAGGGAAAGGTTTCAGTTTTAATCCCAGCATCTGGTATGCATTTGGTCGTAGAATAAAGGTTCATTCATACTACACAGGCAGATTTGTCTTTGCTGGCCAAGTGCTTCTGCCCAAACTCATCTGGGTAGAGTCCTTATCTCAGTAGCCTGCAATTGTCCCTGAACCTTCTGGCCTCTCCTGTTTTGCCAAGGATCATCTTTTCCTTGTGAACTATACTCACAGAAAATCCTCTTGCTATTGAAGTTGTGAAGAAAGAGGGGTAAAAGTGCAGCTATCATCAAGTCACTGATGGTCATAGCATGATTTCATGACCCGGCTAAGGGTCCACACACTGCCTGCTCCTCGGGGAACAAACCACAGCTTTCAGAGCAAGCTCCACTCTCAAGTGCTTGGGATGAATGAATAGACAGAAGAGATACCAAATGAAAGTAAGGAGTTTTCCCACCCACATAGCAGATACAATGACACCTTCTTCTGCTACCAAAAGATAGCCCAGCTGTTTATTAGTCTTAGTCACTTTTAAAACATAGAGGCTGTGACCTTTCCACTCAGGTCGAGGGAAATCGAATGGCAGGGATCCCAGTGATTTCACAACTTGGCTCTGGTTCAGATTGCAGGCTATGTTAACTGCAGGACAAATCCTGAGGTCCTTCCAGTTTCTTGGTTGTGCAGATGTAAGCTCGCACGGGGGTACTTGCTTCTGGATTAGCTGCACAGACCAAAAGTGCACTTCGCTTCCAACTATTCCTGTATTGTTTCCCCCCACATTCAATTAACTGTTATCATCCATCCAATAATAACTCCAGCTAAGAATCAAAGGATTTGCATATATCACACTTCTACATGATTCTGTAAACTGGTTTATAATTGCTCATCCCAGAACACATGACTGTGCTGCCTGATAAGGGCTCGCTCCTCTTCTTGCTGACTAATTCCTGAGGTGTTCAACCTGGGCCGAGTTCAGAACGCTTTCATACTGAGAAAACAATCTCTGTTTGGCTGGATTCTTGCAGTAACTCGTGTCCTTCAAAAATCAGTGAGATTGGACTCTTCTAAAATGGCATTTGCTACGATTTATTACAAGTCAGAACTGTGCTCCCACTGATTTTCATGTGTCTTTGCAGTATCGCCTTTGAAATATGCTCGTGGCCTCAGTGTACTACTTGATGGGGTTACAGCAAGCAGATGCCCAGCCCAAATGAACTAAGGATTTAACACCCATTGAAGGCCAAGATTAAAATCTATCTGACCTAACACTTTCTGTGCTGTCAAAACTTATACTAAGGTTAACAACCAAGTTTTGTCAAATGCATTTAAAAGAGCTAAGGGCATGCCATGCTTTTCCCCAGGTCTATTCATTTTATTATACAAGCAGTACCCGCACAGGTGGCTGAGGAATAAAGGGCTTAGGTGTCTTTGGGTGTCTGTGTGGGAAGGCAGATGTTTGCCTTCCCCCCCCCCCCCCCCAGTAAAATACAGTCCTCTCTCCTGAATGTTGTTTGCTAAACGCAGGTTTGGATGCTTCTCACATAACTAGGTGTGTTCAACTAAAATAAAAGCTTAGGAGCCTTGGGCATCCTCTGGAGTTGAGTTAGGTGGTTATTCGGGTATATGAGTTTAAAAGAGGCAAGGTTGTGCTTAAAAACATGAGCAAACCAACTCAAGTACTTTTCAGATAATGCATTAGTGAGTGGTGGAAATTACTGGCACATCGTGTTATGGTGGGCAAAGTATAAATGCATTAAGAAAAGGAAACTTAAATTAGGATCAGCTTAATGGTGGCTTTCAAGACTTTTGGGCCAAATGCAAAGTTTGGCTCAGGAAATTTCCAAGTTGCTGACTGGCACAGCCTAAGTACAGAAGAACGGCTTTAGTGGTGTATTAACCTGAATGAACCTTTCATCTAATGGGCTGTGCAAGTCTTGTACTTTTATGTGTGCACACTAGGGGAAGGGCAAGCTGTTATTCTTTATAGCCTGGACAAATGATTTCTGACATCCCTCACATCATAGCAGGCCAGGGCTGATGATTGAGTCCAGTGTGATAACTCTGGTAGAGCCCCACTGGCAGCAGGGGATTTGGACTGCTCATTTATCACTGTGCAAACGTGATCGGAATTAAGCCCATTCATTTCCTGAAACCACTGGCTCACATCCTGTATATGTTCAGCCATGCAATGGTGTGCATCTCTTAGATGGAAACCACAGAACATGAGGCCTTGCAAGGCAATATATACACACCACTTTCCCCAAACCACTGCTCATCTCAGTAAGGGTCTGAGGGTGACTTGCTGCGTGTCCTTTCCTTTTCAAGTCCTGTCCTATATATTGTTTGACAACAGCCTGCTGTTAATCCAGGCCACAAGTATTTCAGCCAAGCATGGCTGAAATGTAATATATTGTACAAATGTAAGATTTTGTTAATCAGGCATCAAATTCCTATGAGTGTGGTCAGAAAGACATACCCCATAGGAACAAATACGCTGTAGGACAGGTTTGTGTTTCTAGTGCCAGCACTTGCATGTACTTTGCTTGTGGTTTAACACTGCAGACCCTCGGCAATAGATCGCTGGCAGGTTGGGATGTGGTGTTCAGCTTTTGTAAGAGGAGTTTATCCTCAGTCTCCACGCTCTTTTCCAACCTAAGAAGCTCTCGTGGCTTCTACTGCCAGGTCTGATGGTTTGGTTTGGTCTGTAGAGGGAAAACAAAACAAAAACAAACCCCCCACACTGGCCACAGATTGCTGCCGACTTCAACTATACATACCCTGTATACTTCACTTGTATATACTGTAGGAACATATGCTTGTGTGTGCATATCTAAATGTGTGCATATGTCTGTATATATATAGTAAGTAGGTATAATACTGTGTATTTTTACAGCTACCAGCCCTAAGTAATTTTGGGGGTTTTCAGCACTATAGATATGTTGTATCTGAATAGATATGTGATTGCCTTAAGATATTTTTGTGAGCTAGATAGTTGCAGAGATGGAAGAAAGCCTTTCCTTTCCTTCCCAGATTCAACAATACACAAGAGACAAACTGCCCCTGTGTCATTCAATGACATGTTCCCCAGGATGGTAGGGGAGGCAAAGCAGGGAGCAAACCCCAGTTCCAGTGTTAGGGCATCGGAAGGGGCCTCTGCTGTCTTCTAGATACTCTGTCCTTCTATTATGGCTTGTAAAGGTCATGGAAATGGGAAAAAGTCAAAAGTGCTCCTTGGCAAGACACCAGAAGAATATGACTTCACAGCAGCTTTAAAACTTCCAGAGTTCAGGGGGGCGAATTACTGTTTCTCTCCTGCATCATAGAGGAAGGGAGAGCAAGACACAGAAATCCTGTATTTCAACATTTCTTTTCACCTAAGGAGGGCCAGCAAACTCACCTGTCACCAGAGCATGTTTCTGTAACCGGAGCTAAAACCAGGAATAGCCACTGGTGGCAGATTTACAGCTCCAGATTTCTGACCTCTGTTTCCTGCCCAGAGCAAGGACAGTTGCGTGCTGCGCTCTGTCTGACATGCTCCTGGGAGTGGGATGGGATGGAAAGGAAAGGAAGCCAGGGACTGTGTTCCTGGGATGCGTTCAATGTGCTGCGAGCTATTGCATCATGCGAATAAGAGATTCTGCAAAAGCAGAGATCCTGAGAAGGAAAAGAATAACGTGCAATAGCCCCAGCAAAAGCTGCTGTTGGAGCATGGCTGGAAAGTGTTAGCACGATGGGGAGGAAAGGTTTGCCATGTGTTTACGCTAATGCTGAATGACCTGTGTGGGGAGGAAATGTGATGAAGGATAGGTTCTGCAGCTGGACAGGAGGTCAGGATGGATACAGCCCTTTCCACATCTGCTCTTCTTGTTTCCCCAAACGTGGCTCATAGAGACAAACCTCTGCAAACGTGTGAGCTGGCACTGAAAGCTCAGTGGAGCAACAGTGGCACAGAGCTGGATGCTCACAGTGGTTCAGAAACCTCCTAAAAGTCAAACTGGTCACTGGAGTGCTTGCTGAAAACTTTCACTGGTATCAGTGAAGCACACCGCTCCCCGATACCCAAGAGCTGGGTTTCCTATTGCCATTGGCTTTATGCAGCCGTTTTGAACACGTGCAAAGTTGGAAAACGACTGCTATTCTGACAGGCTGCCCATTGTGCTTAGCTTGCAGCGGGAGGGACAGAGCAAAATATTTGTCTACCTCAGTCCATCCCATTCACTGAAATCAATGGGACGTAAACATGTGTTTAGGGCTTTCTTGAATGCGAACCGAAATGTGTCTGTCTCTGAATGTCTTAATAGATCCCATTCAGGCATCAGCATAGAAGATTCGTTGTCACCAACTATTGCAAACATTTACACATTCTCTTCTCAGCCTTGTCTTCTCACCAGCTGAAGCCATGCCAATCTCACTGGCCAGGCTAATCACATTTCCCGGCTGAGGCTGGTTTATAGATGACTTGGATATCACTAGCACACAAGTGAGGGAAGAGAATCAATGCTTACAACCTGATTCAAAGGCTGCTGAATCCAAGGCTCTTCAAGCCAGCATGCTCTGAATGAGGCTAGGCAAAGATAAGCTTTGATAGTGATTGATTTTTTAGAGAAAGGAGCTGCATCTTTTGCTAGGTTTGAAAATGAGTTGTTTAAAAGCAAAGACAAAATCTATGCGGGCTTGGGGAAGGTAATTGTGGCCATTCGGAGGCTGCAGCGATGAGACGCAGGCAGGCTCCAGTCTCTAATGAAGAGAATTGAGAAGGGCTGTACTGAATATAGAGAACTACTCTACTGTGAGAAATGAGACGGAGAGAACTGATAATGAAAATGAAGAACTTCCTTTGATTATTGCTTCTCATTTCCTACAATGCAGTCTACATCTTTAAAGAAAGCTCTTCTGTTAGATGTTGGATCCCCTCGCCTCCTTGTGGTTTGAAGATCTTAAGCAGTAGTAATGAAAAAGAAAGGTTAACCAGAATAAGGTAGAATATAAGCCTCTTTTTTTTCCTGACTTACATGTGACATTCATGCAACGTAACACCACATGTATGAGTGGCTTCCGTTTCAGTTGTGCACTGGGATGATTGAGTATGATACATCTGGGATTGGGTGTGTGAGCGCTCACAAATGCCTGTTTTTACATGTTTAAAACTGAAAAACAGAAAGCTGATGTTGAAAACAGAAGCTTGACCCTCTTGTACTTGCAGTTTCCCTATCTGTGAAATGGGGATGATGCTAACACTCATCATCCTGCCTAGTGATGATGAAGAAAACTGCCGGAACTTTCTCTGCCTTCCTTACAGCGCAGTGGGTGGTAGAACATTCACAGTTATTACAGGGCAATGTCTGTGCTTGAAACCCTGCTCCTTCACAAGTAGCAGACCAGGGACCTAAGCAACAGCCTGGGCACTGGGTATAGCAATAACTAGAGCCAAATAATGGAATGGCACATTTCAGAGCAAACAGGATGCGCATACACGCATAAGAGAAAAAACCTTCCTGATTAACACCCAAGAGGAAATGAAATTAGAGACACTAATCCAGATAACCAAATCGAGCAGTTCTAAAGCGGGATGGCAGTTAGCTACAGCAGCAAAGGACTATCAATCAGCAAAACTCCACCCTGCAGCACAGTATTTCAAACCAAAGTAGTTTCAAGGCCACGAGCTAGCCATGCCTTTACGCGCCTGAGTAATCTCAATTAAAACCAATGCAACTGTTCATGTGTTTGAACTTGAGCAACACGTTTGAATCCTTTGCCAGGCTGGCACCTAATTCCATCCTGGTTTTCCACCTTGAAAGCGGGGCCTGGCGGCAAAGCCTGTGGAAACTTGTGTGGTTCATCAAAGGATGACGTTCCCGCTGCCTAGCGTGCTGCTGCAAAGCTCAACCTTGCCTTAAACTTCAAAAGCCATGGGGATGTTTGTATGCTCTTAAACTGCTCTTCATCAGTGGAAACAACTCTGCCCTGACCTCGCAGGGTGTAGATGGGATGCTGATAGGATTTACCAGTTGCTTTCACACTGAGCACCGGTAACCAAAAAGCTGTAGTTTTCAGGAATTTTCCTTCCAACCGAAAACTTGTGTCTGCTTTGACAGGTACCTTGAAGCAAAGGGACAATTATCTAGTCACAACATTCAATCCCATTTGCATAAGCTCATCTAAATTGTTCAACTGCTTCTAATACTTTTGTGATTAGAAATATACTCCACAAATAAACTGACTGCACGTTCCTGACACTCAAGACTAATGTGTCGCAAGAGAGGGAAAGATAAAGCAGCATGGAAAAAGGATTCCTTCCTTGCCATTACGTACACCCAGCCTATGAAGCCACAATATTTCGTGTCTGTTACTGAAATGAAAGTCACATCAAAGGTCCTCTAAGGCCTGGGGATACGGTGCAGCAAAACTGAAATAATATTTAGTAGGTGGAAAGTTGAGTTAGATGCCTGGAACAGTATCTAATTGCCACATAAGAGTACGTTCTTGTGTTATTTATGGCCTGATGGCAAATCCCAGTACTGCAAGAGTCTCTTTGTGTCCTCAGGCACATTCCTTATAATGCTTTCACGCTTGTTGGGAGGTGTTTAATTTGCAGAGACACTGAGCATCTGCGAGCAATGGTTTTCCAAAGTGGTGGCTGAGTTCAGGTAATCCGTTCTGGACCTCTGAAAAGGGCTTGGTTTCCAGACACAGCAGAGCACTCACATTTCATAGTTACTTTCTTTTGGTGTATTAACTATCATTTGAAAGGAAAAAAAGCCCAAAACCTTGTTCTTCTAGGTAATGTTTGTTCTCCTAAGCCAGCAGCTAAGCAGGCTGCTCTGCAGCAGCTCTTGCTGCATTGCTCACTTGAGCTTCCTGTTAGATCTGACAAGGTTTTCCACTGACCTTTAGATGTCAGAAAGGATAATAAACAGACCTTCATGACTGTGTTCTCCCCACTGCTCCCCATTCACATAGAAATAAGACAGGGTGGCTGGAGTTGCGTGCTCTGGCGTACACTGCCCTCATCACTTCCCATGTGTGCATAACCCCACTGGCCATCAGGAAGGACTGAAATGGTGTCTCTGCCATCCTTCTCCCCTAGAAAGAGCTGCTGACAGCAAGTATGTAAAATCCTTAAGCTGTCATCTAGGGAGACCCTATGACACCTCAGCAATCTCCTGCTGTTATGGCTGAAAAGAGGAATTTTATCCCCATTTGTCATGCAGCTGGTGGAGCACTGGTGGGGGCGAGCGGAAGAAGGGCATGGCAATCCTGTTCCCATGCTAAGGGATCTCTCAGCCTAACAGGTCCCAGTACTTTCAAATGTAGTTTACTTCCAATCTGGCCTCAGGCTCTCACAACCTGCGTTATCCTAAAAGACCTATTGATTTCTTCTTACCTGTCATCATGTTTTAGCTGGGCAACCTTGGCTCTACCCTTTCAAAGTTCACTTTGCAGCAGATGGGCCTATCTAAGCATGAAGTGCAAGCAAAGAAACCAGCAGCTGGTCTCAGGAGTTTCCTAGGAGAACATGAAAAGGATCACAGCAGGTTGCCCAGCACCCTTGGTTAGGCTGACTCACACAAGAAGCCTGGCAAGACACGTTTTTGGACACTTGAGTCATTAAGACACAGCCTAGGCTAAAATCACAGGGGGAATGCACTAACAGATGTTTCTCTCCGTGCAAGGCACCTTCAGAGGAGTTAAAGGCTGGGTATAAATGATGGCTAGCAAATATTGGTAGGCATATGGAAATCAAACAAAACCCCAGTCACACCATGCCCTCCTAACACGTCATTCTCCCCCTTAGAGTTCCCAAGGGCTTATAGTCCTTTGATCCTGATGGGGACCAGCAGTTCTGGGGGAGGAAGCAGAGGAAGATGGAAAAGATACATTGACCCCCAAAGTCAGGGTCTTTATAGGAAGTTAAATCCTCCCTCAGTGACAGCATCTAATGAGCTGTTCTGGGAAGCTGGAGGATGAAATGGAGAATTCTTGCAAAGCATGACCTTCCCATTTGCAAGTAGAAAGTTTTACGTTAGGGAGAAAAGAGGAAATACTATGGGTGAGTGGGTCATTTCCCCCCAAAACCTGTTATTTTTATCAAATCAAAGTGAGACTTAAAATACCCTCATACAGATGGTTCCAGGTTGGTGTAAGGGGCTCAAGTTGTGCAACTCGCCCTGCACAGGAGACCTCTTGCACACAGAGAGGTTGAAACAGGATGGATGATGGATGCTCCTGGAGCAGTGAACCTGTAGTTGCTGGCATACTGGAAGGAAACAGCATTAGTTGTCCTGCACCATCACAGCACAAGCTCTTTGCGTGCATGATCTGGGTCTCTGTAGACCCATCCTGACTCATCCTTTCCCCAGCCTGCTGTGCTTGGCTGATGCGTTTCAGACCCAAACAATCAGGGTAGCAGGGGAGCCTCCTGCAGCCCCACTGCCCAGGAAACCCTATTACATGCACCAGCTCTGAAAAGCAATGTGAGGCCCTGGTGCTCCCCTGGCACACAGCAGCAGGGCAGCAAGCGCTGCAGCACAGACCTGGAGTCTACCAAAGACTCTGCTGCCCCACCATATAAATGCACTGTGAATAGGCGAGAAACACCTGAGGTTTGTATTTTCCCTCCCAGAGGCTTTGATACTGATTCTTATTTACACACAGGCTCTTTGCATTACCTTAATGGTGTGAAAAAAACCATTTCTCTAAAGGAAGCTTTCGTAGCAATGGAAATTGGGTTATTTCTGGGTATGATCCTCAGCTGGTGTGTATTAGTACGGCTCCAACAAAGTAAATGGTGCTGGGCAGGTTTATACCACCGGAAGGCTTTGCCCATTAGAACATGAATGCATTTATGATACAGCTACGCTATGGGAGTGTTGAAGAGACTGTGAAGGGAATATAAATGTGTGTTGTAAGGTGCAGCTGTAAGTTAGGTTTGCTCCAAGGCTTGTTTCCGTTGCCCACAGACTGGTGTGAATGTGAGCCAGATCCAATTCTTGTTTAGTTTGAGATTTCTTTGAGCTGACTGCAATTTGTCCGTGGCTGATATATTGTGATTTGACACTCACTGGGACTTGGCAGCTACTCTCAGGAAGAAATATTGATTGTGAAGAATAAATTCAATATAATAGTAGAGCAAGGGAGCAGGACATCATTGACACCATTTACAGCCTGCAATTCCGGAGCGCCCTTTGTCTCAAGTGGATGGCAAATGTTAATTAAGGTGCCCTCTCTGGCATCGAGCAACTTGATGTATTGTCTCATTTGAAATGTGTCTGTCTGTAGAAGGGGAATGACACTTGTTCCAAAGTAGCTGTTCACAGCAGTGCCGTTCTCATGCAGCTGTGAATTTCACCCATCAATCTAACTCGCTGTAACTACGGGTAACGACTGGGAGTACAGGATTTTGGAGGCAATGCTGAGATCACTGCCTGTCAGCAGGAGATGATACTGTCTGCTTCCTTATGTGGCCTCTCCCTATTCACTCTAGAGGCATTTGCTCTTGCTGGCTCCTGTTTACATTGCTGGCTCCTAGAAAGGGATGATGTTTTCTGTTTGCACAGCCCCCCAGCACAACAGGGTTGTGGTAGTTAGAAATCAGGCTTCTACTCACTGGTGCAAGGGGAAAATGGCACCAGTGTTTCATGGCAGCATAAACTCAGGGCTTGAAATTTGCATCATGAAACCTATTCAATCGCTGTGAATAAAATGAGGACCAGCTTAGAAGAAAAACAGTGTCATTTATCTTTTTGAGGTATTTCCAATGTCATTTAATGCAGCCCCCTTCATGCCTGGTAGAACTGTATGGAGCATCTTGATCTCAGTCATTCAAAAGAAGCACGTGCTCAAGGGCTTTGCTGAATCAGGCCATTAATGAGATTTGTGTCGTGTAGGAACTTGCTCTATTTCATTAGGTAGAGGAGAAAGAAAACAGTCATTTTTACAAATCAGGAGATGAGAAATCTCTCTGAAACACACACGCCTCTACACCGGCAAGTACTGCACAGTCACCAGCCATGAGCTATTCATTCTGCACTATCATGAACTGCAGAGCCTAGCTAATACTACATGAAAGGGGAAAAAGTGGCACTTACCTTGCATTAATAGCAGGGGGCTGATGGGTATGAGTGAAATACACTTACAGCCTCTTTGGATGTCAGGCTATGGGAGGTATTTATTGGAGTTACTGATCTTAGGATATGCCTCTGCATTCGTAGCACAGAAGACAGATATCCCAACATTTACACAGGGCTGCTGTTTGCTCAGCCACATGCATAACCTTTCTCTAGCATTTTCCTGCTAATCTCCTGCTGGCAAGGTATTGGTGCTGGCAATGAAAGCAGACTTCAGTCTCAAGGACCTGACTGTGGTGTCTGGGGAAAGCAAAGCCATCAGACTCCTCTCCTGTCACTCATTGCAGGTTCCGGTTTATGATTGCTTGCTTTCTGTCTAAATTCTACCTGCTGCATGGTGGGTGATAGAAACCACTCAGGACCTGACAATACCTGCCAGGGTACTGTCATATCTGCTCATGCAACTCTGCTCTCTGTGCCGATCTTTACTCTTTTGGGAATCCCGGTAAAAAAAGGGGCTCTCCAGGGAATGGAGGAGCAAGGGCTCCTGCTGGCTTAGCTGTGTGAGATCGATATCTCTTGGCTCCATACCATGAGTTGTGGCTATTCAGGAGTACCTTAAAACTCGTCTTTTGTGAGTCCTGGGACTTGTCAAAGCTTCATGAGATCTTAAACAGAGCCTACGCTGGCTGTCAGCTGCTTTGTTGCGGTGACTTTAGCAATTCCCTCAACCCATCCTTTATTTCTTGCTGTTGTTTTTCCCCCCTCCACTTTATGCTGCACTCAGTCTTTGTGCACGACCGGGCACTCAGGATATGGCAGGGACAGAAAAATGCCAAGCAAAGCCAAGGCCTATTCTTTCCAGGTCTGTTTATGTAGGGGGTGAGTAAGACACAGGCGCCGCGGTGCACCCCATTGTAATGCACAAAGCCTGCAGCGAGTCTTGGTGATGGAATCCAAAATGCTGTCAGCTGCTAAACTACAGCTCTTTTGATGACTCTGCTTGTTGAGGATAATTAGACTGGTGCAGTACAGACACACACACGGATGTCTCTATTCTTTTTGCAGTGGCAGAGCACATGCTGGGAATCCAGTATGAGCACCAGTTAAAACCTAGGGCAACGTTTTCGAGTGTGAGCAAGACTTGAGAGTCGATGATTTGATTTCAAAGGTGACTTAAAAACGCAGGTCCCATCAGGAGCTCAGCAGAGTTAGATCTTGACATTTAAAAGCACCAAATTACTACTTTTTGGGGTACACTTTAGCTCATGATCTGCCAAAAACCACAGTTCCCCCCTGACTTGAGCTGTAATCTAGGAGTAAGCTTCCAGAGGGCTTTATAAGGCAGAGTTCTGCAGAAACAGGCCAACATGCTGCCTCTGTCACCAAGCCTCCAAGGGGAAATAATACTCAGCACTTTATGCAAACAAAGCTCCATTCAAATAGTCCGTGCTGGGTATCTGGAATCATGAGTTTCTCCAGTGAGTCTTTGTCCTGAGAATCTCATCAGGAGATTTAACCTGGCTCCTGACAGTAGTATCAGGTCTGTGAATTGGGAGAGAAAAAGGGACTGAAAAGGAAAAGATAACACTGGTATCTCTATCACTGATACATAGCTTGAAAGGCAATTGCACGCGAAGGATCAAGTTACTAACTGGTTTTTGATACAGAAGGCACAAAGGCTCTGTCAGTGACATGTAGGGTCTGGGTTGTGCTTTCTGAAGCTCCTCTCCTTCCTAGTGTAAAGGGTAGGATCAAGTCTAGGACCTTTGCTCCAAGACACAAAACTCATCAGAGAGAAGCACAAGCAAATGTTTTCTTGTCACCGTGTCGTTTTTAATCCCAAACTGAGCTAAGTACCCAGGGACCAGGAAACTTTCTGACATCTCTTTGAGTGTTTGCCAAAGTTAAAACACATCTCAGAAATCCAGGGACTGCCGTCTTCTGGCTGACTTCCACTGAACGAGGAACTCGCTGCATATGGTGATGTTACTGAGACATTTCCATCTGAGATCCCAGTGAAGCATGGTGTGTGAAGCCAATATAACTGTGTGTTGGTTTGTTTCTCTCCTCTGAGCTTGCCTTCTGGGCAGCTAGCACTTCTGCAGCAAGTCTTGCAGTGCCTTGCTGACCTTGGCTCTGCTGTAAGCAATCTTTGTACAAGGATTTTCTGCCCCTAAATCATTTTCTCAATATTTTTGGCAGAAGCATCTTCTTTGTCGATATTGGACCTGAATATCTGATTGTTCCACTTCTCCCAACTGTCAGATATGATTAATGCCAGTTATGTATACAGATTCCAGAACTGCTGCGGAAGGATGGAGCGCTACTGCTGCCATTATAATTTTGAGCGTGATCTTATCATGGGAATGACTCCTTCAGCCTCGGATAAGACAGGGGCTCTCTCCATTTGAAAATGTTACACAATGGCATGGTAATGGATGTTCTACTTGGACCAGATAATCTAACTCTTGTGATTAAGCTAATAGACTGAAACGATAGATTTAGGTGCAAGTGCCAGCCTAACTACAGATTTGACATCGATATTAAGCTTCTCTGTGCCTCAGTTTCCAGACAATACAGTGGGAATAGAGAACCCTCTATGTTTTATCACTTTAGATCTTCAAAGTAAGGAAGTGTCTCATAAAGATCTCTCCCACACCAAACATGTTGGAACTGCTAGCACGTAACAGTCTGAATACTGCAGTAACCATCTCTCTGTCCCACAGCAGAAATGTGCAATAAAGCCAATGGAAAAATATCCATATGCAGAGCAGGCACGGGTCTCAGTCCCTAATGTATGTTTGCTCCAGCCTTTCTCCAGTGCACCTTCCCCACAGCTGCTAACTCAATTGCAGTATCCATGTTCCACTGCGCAGTGCAGACCTGTTGGATCCCTTCCAGCACAGATGTACCGAATTGTTATGAGGCCTCAGTGCTGAACCTAGGGATTGCAGTACATGAACTAGACCAGTTAATTGCTCAGGCTGTTGCTCAAGTTACAATGTGGAATCTCATCCGTTAAGCCCCTGCATGGGCTAAGAGCTGCGCGTCTCAGAACTGAGCAAAGCTCCAACCAGCACACAGAAAGGGAAGGTCACAGTAGGGAAGGCAGGTCTTGTCTAAGTGATGTGCACCTCTAGTGAGTTCTTCCACCTTCCCCTTTGGTAGAGTGTAAACAGATCACAAATGCTCCCTACGAAGTTCCTAATCAAAAAGTCCATTGACCTGATTGATGGCTGGCGTGCAGTACTAGAAGTGGAAGTATTTTGGCTAGATGGTTTCTCTTTTGCACTGTCCAGTGTGGCTCTATCCAAGCCCAAAACTCACTGTCTTGAATCATGAGCAAAGACAGAGCGTTAGGGGAAGCTTTTGCCCAAGCTAAACACCTGCATTTTCTATTCAATAACTAAAGATTTCCTCCAGTGCTGTTACCAAACTTGGAAATCCACTTTTAATGCAGCCTTCTAAACTGTTGCTTCTAGAAACATTTGCATCCATTGACTTCATCACTCAGGATGGGGTTTCCCTCCACACCCCAAGCCAGCACAAGTCTCTGTGAATCATGGAAACGCTTCTAAAGCTTGAGCTCAAGTGGGACTTGGGGGATGCCTATGTTTTAGGCTGCTCCTTTGTAGCAGGATGAATTTCAGCCAAGAGTATTTGCACAAAACTAATACCCTGCAGGCAAGGCCGTGAAGGAACAGAAACCACTTCAAAATCGGAAGATTATCTGCAGCACTTTTTTTCCATGCAGTATTTTCCCAAACCCAGCTCAAACCCTAGAGGGATGAGAGACTTCGCAGCCTTTCTGTGCTATGTTGCTAAGTCTGTTACTAGGCAAAACATGTTTAAGCAGCCTAGAAAACGTTTTCAAAACACAAGAGAAGATTTTACTGTTTGTAAACTGGATCTGAGCTTCTTTTCTTTGACAATAATGAACCTCTTAATACTCCTCAGTTCTCCTAGTTACTGAGAAAGCAAATCCAAATCAGACTGGCTTGGCTCTATTTGGGTCCAGGGGAAATGTTGTACAGCTTTGTGAATGAATTAACTCCTCTTCATGCCCATGAACACAGAGTTAAGCCCAGGTGGTCTTTTGTAGGTGGGAGGAAGGAGGAAATGTGTAGCATGGGTGAAGTTGATTCATGCTAAACTATACAATATTCTTGTCTATCCCATTTTTATGGCAGGGAAGTGTTTTCAATTATGTCTAGCATCAGCAGACCCACTACACACTGAACCGACGTTATGGACCTCTGTGTAGAAGGTGGTCCCCTCTTTTCAGGCTGAGATGATGGGAAGGAACGTCAGTTTAGTTTTAGAAAGCTTTTCTACCCGTGCCAAGTACAGTGCTCATCTCTTGGGCTTATCACACAGAGCATGGCAACCAAAAAAGCATGATGCCTCTAATTTAAGTGCTCTGTTTTATGGACAGTGATTTACCCAGTTTGAGTAATGACAGGGGCCAGAGAATTATCTTCATTTTTCTAGGCCTGGATCTCTTCGGAAACAGCACCTCAGGGCTGTGGCTTGAATTCAGAATTGCATGCAGAAACTCAAGTAACATTTGATGTTGTATGTATTTATCTATTCATGCACATATGTGCACCCAGAATTGAAACAAAACAAAGTAGGATTTTTTTCTCATCCTAGAATTTCATCTGTCTGTTTTGGGGTTTGTTTTGGAGCAGTTTCAATCCTGACATGAAGCTTTAAAACCTGTGAATCACTGAACTTGCTGATTCTGGAGCCACATTGATTTCTGCACCGTGCAGGCTACAGGTTTTCTACTGCTTAACGCTGTACCTGTTCCAATAACTTAATTTTGGTCAAAGGCCTTCTTCCATCCTGAAACAAACTGCAGCCCATCACTAAATTTCCCTGTGTTTAGCATTTTACAGCGATACATGTTACACATACATTCTTTTAATTGCTTGTACATGCATAAGAGTTTTAAGTGATTTCAGTTGAAACCCTGTGGTATCAATGGCCTGTAAACCACATTGTGCTCCCCTTTCTATTTAATAGGAATACTATCAACACCTATATAGGGATTATCACACAATAACGAGAGGCGCTGGCAGTCAGATTAGATTTGTGTCTGCAACCACTGACAGTAGATCCATTATTCTATGGTTCCGTGATTATGTGATGATGTACAACATTTTGGGAATAGTAGTTGTGTGAAATCTCTTTCTAGATGAAGCCTGTTCTTGTGTTAAGGGGGATCTGGTTAGACTTTTGTGTGACCCCAGGTGAAATAAAAGGCTGGTCTTGGTGCTTGAATTGCAAAATGGCAATCGTAACATCACCTTTGCCTTCCTTCCTTGGTTAAATCAGAAACTGCCTGGGATAGGGACAGCCGCCTCCTGTGCGACTAGACAGTACGTAATGTAATGGGATAATTACAAAATAAAGAGGTAATGATTGTGTGCTGGTGAAGAAAGAGAAGTAGAACAGCTCTTCACTGTAACAGTCCAAAGCGATGACATACTACAGTGGTTTGAGCCATTGCTATCCACAGGTAAGTGCACCCAAAGGTGATTTATACCACCCTGCATCACCATGTAGAGTAGCCCAGCCGAATTGAAGCTGTTCCTGGGAAGGAGGAAAATATTCTGACAGACAGATGTGGACCTCTGAGTTCTTACTGCTGTCATAAACTGTAACAAGGGAGAATCGAATAATGATGATTTCAGCTTTGAAGAGACAAAAGCTGACCTGCCCATTGGTAGGGGTGTGAGGTATGTGAAGTTATCGAGCTGAATTAGAAGCTGAAAGTTAAGCAATGCGAGTACTCCCCAGGATCTCAGTACCGTCTCAATACTGCATCTAAACCCAGCATTATTGTCACCTCCAGGTAGCTCCTGTGTCTCTTACCCTGCCTTCAACTGTCCTCTCTGTCCCCTGCCCTGGTCAATCCCCCCAGCTCAAACAGGAAGCCAGGAGGCCACGGATGCCAGCAGCAGTGGCATTTTGTGACACGGCTGACAGACCAGTCTGACAACGTGGAGCTTTGTTTTGCATAAGCCATCCAAACAGATGGTCACCACTTCGAAGTATCAGCCTGGTTTGTATCTGTATGGAGCATCTACAAGCACAGATCTGAAATCCCCTGTTCTGTCGAATACTCTGCCTGCTGTTGTAGCTGTGGCTTTGATTTAGAAAACAGGGGTGGGAGAGTTTTGGGACAAGACTCAAAAGGGCTTTACTCTAAGGCTACTTCTGAGTACCAGTTTGGGGAGACACAGTGTTTTTACCTCCTTGGCAACCCGCTATTCTTACTCACTCACACTTGCAGAGTAATATGCTGTGAGTTAAAAAGCAGTACTGAGAAGCAGTGACCTTTAGGGAACGTCCTTTTGCCATGCAGCCCTCTCTCATGCTTCCAAACCCGTGTGCCATTCCGTAGTGTACCCTCGTTGGTGGTTTGTTGGGGTTTATTTCTGTCTTGCTTCTTATCTGATTTTCAGTGATGAATTGTGTGTAGTATTTCCAGTGGGCTGGAATAGCGGTGCTAATTGCTACTTCACATCAGGAGCGTGGTCCCCCTCCCCGCAGACAGCCGAGTTATCAAACAGGGTTCTATTGCAGTACCTTGCGTTTAATATCAAGACAGTTTTACCCGTCTGGCAGGTTATATTTGCAATAGCTACTCTTTGCAGTTGGGGATGTTTTATGCCTTTCCCTGGCTCGCTGTCTGTGTTTAACCCTTCCTATCCTGCACGATGAAGCTTTGGGTCCATTTTTGTTCAATGTTAGCATTTTCTTGGGCAAGAATATGAACCACAGACACAGTTCCTCAGCTAACGTTTAGGTTAAGAGCAGGGCTGACTGTCAGCCTTGATGGCACTGTTGTACAGGTAAATAACCAGTTTCATTCATAGTATCAAGCTGGTTTTCCCTCTGCCTACACTGAAAGATGCACATCTGTTTTTCCAGGCGAGCAGAGCATGAAGTCACCCGTCTCCTGCTTATCTCCCCTTGCATTCATTGTATATAAATGCTGTATGTTGATTTCAGGAGATAACTGTATAGATCACTGACAGGCATAAGGAACATAAGTAGGACAATGGAAAACGTATGTTAGATTTTCTGTATGTGCTAGTGGACCCACACCAATCTCATGAATCCCCAAATGACATATGTCCTTAAAACTGCATGTGTGCATCTCTACGAGAAACCTGCACAAAGACACTGAAAAAACACTGAGTTCTGACTGGTATCAACAGCAAGGAAAACTTAAACAGATCAAGGAATCATCCAAATCCCCGTGGGTTTCATTTGCATCCTTAAAGCGCACAGTCCCAGTTTGGAAGTCACTATGTTTAAAACTGGAGAGCCATTAAGTTAGCGTTAGGTTGCTGCCTAATTAATTTAAAGCGCTAGCACACGCAGGGAGATTACACCAGGGCACTGCTAAATTGGGCAAGAAAAACCCACCACTTTGGACAAAAGACATTTCCTTCTATTGCTCTGTTCCTTTTTGGTTGACTCACAGGCGGATTGAAGGAAACCTCCCTGGTGACCGAGTTAGCCAAAGCAATTGCGCCTTTAGGACCCCCTGTTTTCAAAGCCTTTTGGAAGGGAGGGCTTTGATTTCAAACATTCGCCTCCCTGGCGCTGCCCAACTTTCCAGCGCTGAGGGGACTGGACCCGCTGCTCCCTGGGACGGCACCTGCCACCCCCCGTCGCCCGGTACCCCGGTTGCGGGACCGCGCTCCTGCCCGGGGCTGCGGCTGGAGATGCCTCCGGAGCATCCCTCTGCCCGCAGAGCATCCCCGCACCGCTCCGTGCGCGCATCCCCGAGCCCCCGGAGCTCCCTCCCGCAGGCTCCGGCTGTGGAAGCAGAAGCAGAACGGCACCCGCGGCTTGCCGTAAAAACGAAACGGGGCGGTTGAGTGGCGGTGGGGAGGAGAAAGAAACCGCGGGCAAGGGGCCGTGCGGCGACTTACGCCCGGGCTTTGGGGAAGCCCATTGACAGCAGGATCTCCAGCGACGAGCCATGTTTGATGGTCCCCGCGCGGTGCTGCCGGTTCCGCCGGGGGATGACTTTGCTGTACAGCTCCTCTTTGGCAGCCATGGCGTGCGGTGCGGGCTGCCCGCGCTGGGCCATCATCACGCAGCCATCGCCGCCCGCGCAGGGCCATGCACACCCGCAGCGCCCAGCGCCCCGCCGGGGGCCGGGGCAGGGCCCTCCTCCTCCTCCTCTTCCTCCTCCTCCTTTCTCTTCTTCCCCCTCCTCCTCCGCGCCCACCCGCCGCCACACGTGCGCGCCCCACGCCGCCACCGGGGACTTTGCAGCGGAGCGGAGAGAAGCCGCTCGTTCCCCCCCCTCCCCACCGCGGTCTTAAAGCCGCCTCCGGGTATGGGGTGTAGCCCTGGCCGCAGCCAGACCCACGGGGCTCCGGTGTGGGGGGGGGGAGTTCGGGGGACCCGGAGCTATGGGGCTGACCTATGGGGGATGCTATGAGCAGGATCACTGCTGGAGCAGATAGGAGGTGAAGGCTTGGTTTATAAAGCCAAAGCGCTTGCACAGACGATCACTATTTCTATTTTTCTGGGTTTTAATCATTTTTGTTTCTTCTTATTTCGTGCAATATTGACCTAACTGCACAGGAGAGAGCAGGGTGCTCTAGGACTTCAGGGGTTCTGTGCGCCCCTCGCCGCCGCTTTGATGTGTTAGCACTAGTGGTTAAACTAGGTGTAGTTAGGCGAAAGAGTTGTGCTTCAGTATTTCTGCCTCAGTCTTAGGTTTCTGCATCCTTCCTGTCCCTCTCCAGGCTGTCACTTGGGATATACGGCCTCAGAGCCTGTCGCTTTCAGGGATTACCCTTCCCAGTGTAAGGTCCGCTGTGGCAGAGCTCGTCTCCCATGCAAAAGCTGCCTGTTCCTATGGCCTGAGTGGGACAACTGCCGCTTTCATCCTAGTTGTATTTCAGCCTTCAGTTTGGTGTGTTTGGGCTGTAAAGCAAGCGGTTCATCTGGCATCCTTCCCTCCTCTCCCTGCTTTCCCCTTCGCAGTTGCAGTCAAGCAGATACCACTGCCAATCTTCTCAGTGCAGGCCCAGCTCACAGAACATCATGAAATGACAAAGGTGCAAAGAAATAGGAACCATTAAGAGGCATTTTTTAACCGTACAATAGTTAATGTTGGGGAAGGAAAGCAATGTTGGCAATGACATATCTATTACTACAGATATTATTATTACCATTAGGGGAAACAAACAGCCCATTTCCAGTTTGTCATATCAACGAAACCAGAGAAAGGAAAAACTCCTCTCTGCAGGGACAAGGGGCCAGCAAGTCATCCTCGCACTGCCTGGCCTAAGGAGCACCACGAAAACTAAAGCTCCAGAAGGATGGCACACAAAGCACTGGTTGTTCATGGCTTCAAGTCACTTTTAACTCCTTTGATGTTGCTGAGGCACTGGTTCTTTCGTTTAGCCCCTCTATTAATTGGCAAGAACTTCGTTAAAGTCAGTGGGTGAAACCAAGAAGCGTTTAGTCATGGATTTCAGCTGTGTTAGACATTCTGCAACTGTGAAATCAGGATCAGGCACCCAATCTATTCCATTTTAACGGAGGAGGAGAGTTAAGGCTTATTAATAACAATATTTGCACTGAAACATATTGCCAGAGCCTCCAGAAGTGTTTGTCACAGACAAACTCATCCCCAGCCGTGCTTGTAGCAGCATAAGGATACAGCTAGTTCTGGCCCTGGGAAAGGGGAAGGTGAAAATCCCACATTAACACTCCCACCTCCCAGAGAGGCAATGCAGGTGATTCCCAGAGGAATCTGATCAATGTGCAGGGATTTGGGGCCAACAGAAATCTGTGTGGATTATTGTGGTCTGACTTCACTCGGTATGTTTTGCTCATGCATGTGGGGGGGGGGTGGTGTTTGTGCTCCAGCTGTATTACTCAATCAGGAAATAACAATAAGAATGCAATTAGCTATGGAAGTAGCTTCCAGGGGCTTTGCCCAGATGAGAATCCCTTTCCTTTAGCCGTGACAGATTCAGAGCATCAATTACAAGAAAGCCCACATTATAGAAACGATCATGTTGAAGTTTTGGTGGTTGGATGAATTGCAGCAACTGACTGCACTGGAAGCATCAAAGATGTTGCAACAAGCGAGGAGGAACAGAAATAGGATGTTTACACATCTGCGTGTGTAACCCGTCGTCTGTCACTGAAACTGGCTGCATACCGGCTTGAAATGATTTTCCAAGCTACCTAAGAGACCGCCTCATGTTCTCATACCTTCACTGAGTGCCTCTGCATTTGTTCTTTCTTTACATTAAAACCCCTTCACTGGGAAGCAGCCCTCTTCTTTTCCCCCCCAACGGTTAAATATAGGCCTTGAAATAATGCTCCCTCCCACCCATTTCTTTTTTGATTGAAAGCTGAAAATGAAGGCTTAGTGATGAAACAGGAGCAGGAAAGCAACAGGCTTGTCTGTGTTCCTGGGCTCTTCTGCTGTTTTCCTGAGTGAAACTCAAATATTATCCCTTTACCTATGGGAGAATGTGTTCTTAAGGGATTATTTATATCACTTCCTTCAATGTGACACAGAATTAACCGGGGATAGGGTTTAAAAATGCCACACTGGACAGCAAGTGGGAGCGTTGCTGTATACTTCAATAGGAAGAGGTCAGGCTCCTAAGGAATGTGAGCCACAGTTAGCTGTCTTCCCAGCTTGATGCTACCACCTCGCTTTTGCATGCAAAGGGTTTACTCTCTTAACAATGGAAGTGCTCTGAAATAAACAGCGCAACAGCAGGAAACGGAGCAGGGGTTTTGCTTTCCTCCTTCCTAACTTCCCTGCCTTTAAAAGGGAGTCAGATGCTTTCGGAAAATCCCTGTTCAAGGCTCTGCTTTTGAATTATTACCAATTGAATTGCGTGGTTGCCCCAGGGGGAGGGAGGGAGGGACAGGGACAGGATGTGGAGCTCCTCCTAGGCCAGCACCTCCTTTGTAGGAGCAGCAAGGGCAAGACTGTCCCTTCTCCCTTGGAACGAGAAGTCTGACATAAGGCTAACATTAAAGCTGAACAATGAAGGACACAGCAAGATCACTGTTCCTAAGACTTTGAGCCTGATCTTGTGATGATTTGCATGCTTAAGCCATTTGCCATACACAGACATGGCAACTTCAGGCCCATTGGCAGCTGGGGGCAAGCAGGGCTGCAGCCTCACCCCTTATCTTGCTCTGGCACATCCATCCTTTGGATTATTTTCCAAATAGTGCCTTTGGGGCATTAAAAATAAAACTGAGTCCACTCTCAGTGCTTTTTCCCCTCTTTTTTTTTTGTCTCACGAGTTTCCAAGTGTCAAGAAACAGTGATTTATCACAGAGAAAAATGAACAGCTGCCTCTCACTTGATTCAAAACAGCATGAAAATGGAGTCAAAGCTATTAGTGAGTTTTTACAAAGCTAAGACCAGAAACTTCAGCAAAGTTCAGCCCATTTCCCATATAGCTGGCGATTGCTCTGTGGGCAGTGTGTTGTGACTGATAACACCCATCTGAGCATGTTCGGAACAAGCGTGAAGCCTTGGTGGAAGTGGAAGAACAACATTCCTGAGAGCAGCTTCATTTTAAAGCCTAAACCACCTTTGTCCAGATATTTTACCTGTTTGGGCTTCCATAATTGAGCTGGAATGAGCATTTGTTTGTGGTTCCCACCCGTAGGGGTAGTTTCCTTCCTTTGCTAAGCATCCATCTGCCTAGGTACTTACAGGAGCTCCTCTTCTCTCATCACTGCAATATTTGAGTCCCTCCAGAGTATTTGAAAATAGAAAGAGCAGCTGGTTTATAGGAGAACAGTATTCTGTACTTTGTCCAGAAGGCTGTGGAAGGACTTTCTCACCCTTCACCCTATCTACCTTATCTCAAATCTCCATCATGAGACCTGGGCTCTGGGAGGATGCATTAGGGCTGCAGAGGACTCCCAGAGGAGCAGGGATATTTTATCCATTTCCATCTTTTATTGCCTTGAGGCTGGATCTCCAAACTCTGCTGCAGACGTGGAGGTGTGGGGCTGGATTCAGCCCAGGGCTGGTCACAGCACTGTTGGCTTCATTAGAGAGCAGCTGGGGCTTGGCCTGGAGGATGCGAGCTGGCCACAGGCATAGGAGAATTTGCTTTTCTAGCTCAGATTTCCTTCTAATTTGGAGCGTATTTTCCTCATTGCAAACAAAATCCACTTTAATTTCATCATAATCCCTTCATTTGTGCACAGAGCTGTGGGGCCAAGCAGGACTGTCAGGTGTGAGCTAAGAGGCAAAGCGTCCTTCAGATATTTCCCTTTGGAGAGCAGAGGGCAGCAGATGACATCTAGTGCAGCTTGCTTGTCAAGCCCAGTGTAAAAGAAGGATAAAATAACATATGTATTTTCAAATGGCTTGAGCTATTTTTGGTTAGAAGGCAACAAGGGATTCTGTGTGAGGAAGGAGTCCTGGCTGGATGTGCTAGGAAATGATTTACTGCACGCACTAACTCTTCTGCTCTGGAGTCCCTCTCAGTTTGGTGGCCCATAGAGGGTACTTGGGGTAAGTGACAGCACAATATGCCTGCTGGGAGGGATGGCAGCGTCACTTGGCAGTCTTAGCTGAATGGCCTGTCATGGGTCACTAAAAGCCAAGCAAACCACAGATGTGGGAGTAGTGAGTAGCTGGGGCTTTGCAAAGACAGCCTTCACCCTCTCCTAACCTGTGCAGCAGTGAGTTCTTTCATATACACAGCAAATAGTTGCACGCATCTTCCTTTTAGCTTCTCCTTGCAGACTTGCTGCATCAGCGCAGCTGACCAGGGTGAATGCATGTACAACGTGCTGTGGAAGCTGCAGGGTCTGCTCGGTAACACAGGTGGTTTCAAAGGGAGCTAAAGCCAGCCGGTAAATTAGCATGTCGGTATGAAACCCACTTAGGCTGGGCTTGAGAAGCACGGTGAGCTGGTTGCTGCCATGGTCTGCTCTTTGTAATCCTGGTCTCCGTTAGTGGGAGAACAGTTGAGCAAACAGAAGATTAATAGGCTCCCAACTTGGAGCCCATGTGCAAGAAACATCTTGAGCATTGGCTATCTTAATCTATTGGATTCCATGGCTGTTTCTGCTACACTTGTATGAATCTAGTTTATTACTGCCATTATTTATTTGCTTGGGAAGGAGCCAAGAAATAACAAGATACAATAGAAAGCTGCTGGGATTTCCCCCGCTCCCACACACAGTAAAACACGCTGAGCTGCAGGAGGTTGTACAAAGTCTGCAGCTTCCTGCAAAGGCCTTTCTTTTTGGCTTTTGCTCTTGTAATCGTGTCTTGGTGTGATCTCTTTGGCTGCGTTCCTCTGTCGTTAAAGGGGCTCTGGTCAGATTACTTCAAGAAAGATGCATTTCTTGGATATAGTATTGGAAAGGAAGGGAACGGGGTGTTTGTGGTCGCTTGAAATCTTCCTTTGTAGGACTGTTGGTATGAATAGTGGTGATTTGGTTTGGTCTCAGACAATAACGCACTAAAATCAGTGGAGTGACACCAAGCATTGCTTTGGTTCCTTTTCTTGTTTTTCTTTAGTTCTTCTTGCTTTTTAACTTTCCTCTCTTCAGATATGGGCACAGCTTTTGAATGGAGAAGAGTGAAAGTGTTTACAAGCAAAAGTGAAAACGATTAATCAAGTATCACTAAGCTCAGTGCAACAGAAATAACAAACCAGCACTAAAGCTGCAATAGCGGAGATAAGCAACACGTGTAAAAGAAGCTTCTAATGTAGTCATCAAACGTGTTTCAGAACATAAGTGAGCAATTTTTAATGTTTCTGGTAAGAAATGTATCTGGAAACCAGCACTTCAATAATGCACATGGTTTTTTTAGGGAAGAGGATTGTTTTACATGCACGTGTATGTCTGCTGCAGAGATATTTATGTAGCTTGAGAGGAACTTAAAGATGTAATTTCAATATGAATGAACATCATCCAACATCCTGCTTCAGCTGCAAGTGTTGGCAATTTATTTTATATTCAAATCTTCATTACATAAATGGCTAAGAGACAGCGGCTGTTCTCAGTAAATTAAATTCCACTGCATGTGGCTCCATGTGTAACTCTTTGCAATCATTTACTGCAATGTTACGTTCATACTTGGAGTGTAAATTTACATGCTGCTTTGATTTGAGCTGCTACTGTCTTTATGTGAGTGAAGGATGCAGGGAATTAAATATGCTCAGTCAAAACTCGTATCTTTACTAATAATACTTAGCATAAACCTTGCCCTTGTCATCCACAAAAAGGGTAATTAAGATTTACTCATTAAGGCCACAGTCCTATAAGCGTACACATATGTTTAACTCTACCCTCAGCATAGCCTCGTTGTACTCCCAGCAATGAAATTAAGTCCATGCATCAGGGTCAGGTTGGACCAGGGGCCCAAGGTAAGACTTGATGCTTTACTCAATACAGCACATAAACGTAAGTGTGTTGCTTTGTCAATGCTTGTTTTGTGTCTCCACCTCTGCTAGCATGAAGTAGCTTGCAGATGTATTATCCTACTTGTGTTTCTTGTTAGGATTTTGAGGGGTAAACAAAACAAGGCAAGCAAACAAGGAAAGAAAAGAGTTCCTGTTTGCAAATAGTTTTCCATCTGTTTCTCATTCTGTTTGACTCCGGGGAACATTTCCACACTGTATACATCTCATCTTAAAGAACACAAACTCTGGATGAATGCTTTGAGCTTCCTACTTCTGAACTGGATTCCTGTTTCACTCAGATCTGTGTAGATGGCCTGTGGCCCTGCAGGAATCCTTGCTGTTACTCTGAGCTAAAAGCAGCCCCAGAGTAACTACAACTGAGTTTATAGAGGAGATAGACCCTGGTGCAGGGGCTGACGCTTACTGTACACCTAGAAAAGCAAAGAGCTGCTCAGAAATAGGAAAGGGAAGGGAATGGAGGTGTGATGTCGGGTTTATCTGGAAATGCAAAGGCATCCTGCAGATTTTGTTTGACAAAGGGGTTTTGAATCATTCCGTGGCGTCATGAAGATGGGGAATTGTGGTGGTTGGCTCAAAGTGCAGTCCGAAAGCTCATTATCTCCAGTAAATCTGGTAGGACATACTGAAGACAAAGTCCTTAGTGGCTGGATTCAGATTCATGCTCTAGGGTGCAGTACAGTTGCCTTTTTAGAGGCATCCTGCCAGAGCGGCTGATGAAGCAGTTGAGTTTAGATAAGCACGAATATGGATGATTACAAATGTGCCTTCGTGCAGTCCAATTGAATTTACCCTTGGGTTTTAACGACAGCGTTTGTGTAGGTATTTGGAGGCTGTGACTACAACTCAGCCTGAGCTCCCAGTGGCTGGATTTTGGTGCTGCACTTCCCTCTTGCGTTTGCTGCTAATACTGTATTTCCTCCCTGCCTGCTTGCAAGGCATGCAGAGAGCCTCACATTCCGCAGTTGTCCCTCCCCAGCTCCTGGTGAATGGATGTTTAGCCTTCCTTGAGTCTCTTTTCCTCGATTTCCTCAGAATTGCTGGAATAATTGCCTAATTCCCCATGCCGTTTGTGTTTTCCCCCCCTGAGGCAGGAGCCCTGTTCTTGTGTGCTGAATACAGCACAAGATAATTCTGGCTACCTTGTACACCATGTAGCTGAGGCCACAAGTTGCCCTGGGACAAGTCCATGTAAGGGAATACACCAATACTCCACAGAGGTATTGCAGAGCAGGGAGCTACTATGGCGTACATGGAAGTTCTGCTTTGTTTTGGAAAGATTTTACATCATTCTGGACAAGATTTGGGTACTTTTTTTGACGAAGCAAAGAACCTCAGCAAACCCAAACACATAGTTTGATAGCAGATGGGGCTCACAAGATCAGGCATCCTCACAGTATATACCGACAGATGCCTGTCTTCCTCCCTCAGCTCTGGATTTGACACCATAAGGAAAGCAGACATATGAGCTGGGATCAGCTTCCCTTAGCTATGCTGAGAGGGACTTCTAACACTGAATATTGTATAGAAATATTTTCCAGTCATGTCTTCGAAAGACTGGGAGTGAGATACAATTACCTGTCCAGCTAAAGTTCCTCTAGGGCATTTAAGTATGGACTTTCTTTCTATTCCTCCCATACAAAGTAGGTTTGCTTGATGCTGTTTAGTGTGCGCCATGCTGGTCTCAGCTATTGATTTGGAGCAGGGGTGAGGAGGAAGCTGCCAGCAGGTCAGGTAAGGAATGAGGAGAGCACTTGTTTTTAATGCAGGCCTCAAATGACTTGTTTCCATTTATCCTCCTCCTTGAAAGCCTGGCAATTATTTATTACAAAACAAGGAGGGGGAAAAGATGAATCGAGGTACAGTATCTATGTGATTGAAGATGAGGTTTTCAGACGTGATGTGAGACCTTTAATGGGACTGCATTAGTATATTCACCTGGAATGGGATTGTGAGCCACGTGCTGCCTCGAAGAGTACAAGGTGCTTTGGTAGCGGTGGAGGAAGGGATGTGTTGTCTTAGTGATGAATTGGAGGTGCATGAGAGCTTTCAGCATAGAAGAAACCCAGACTGAATTAACTGGCTTCATTCATCTGTGCTCTGCTTCAGGCTGGGAGTTAGCATCCAGCCTCAGTCAGTCCCACTGAGTTAGGACTGAAGATTCTTATACCTTAAACTTTTCCCTGTTAAAACAGGAGTGTATTTGTGACCAGGAGCAGCTGCATTTCAGTAGTGAGACACACACGAGTACAGATTCATTCTGCTTTGTGCGCTGAATCAGGCTTTTCTACGTGAATGGGTCATTTTCAAGAGGTCTCTTGGAAGTGATGAGTGTCCTGGTTTAGGCTGGGATAGAGTTAATTTCCTTCCCAGTAGCTGGTACAGTGCTGTGGTTTGGATTTAGTGTGAGAATACCAGGACATGAGTCAATGCAGGAGGGGAGTTGAAAGAGGCAAAGGGTTAACTCTTGGGCCAGGTTCTGCACAGGTATTCGGTATAACAAGTAATGAGCCATCAGGCACTCAGCAGAGCCCAGAGCTCTGCTATAAAGATGACTATAGAGGCACAGCCACTGTTTTGGTGAATCAGATCTTCCTGGCTTCGGAGAGTGGAAGCTGGTGGTAAGTCAAAGTGAGGTTTTGTTGGTGGAGGTTTGCCAGGTTTTATTTCATTTCTCATAGGCTTGTTAAAGCATGAAGAAGAAAATGAGCCTTTAGGAGTGGGAAAACTGCATTAGTCAGCTGTTAAATCTGGGTGTGGGTTAGTGGCTTTTCCATTGGAGAGGGGACTGTGGTGATTAGAAACCTCATTTGTAGTACGTGGGTATAGCAAGTACTGGCATTATTTTGTTACATACAGACTGGGGTCTAATACCCACTCCATGCAGGAATTGCTAGGATGAGTGTTACTGGAAAGCACTGATTTCTAGGTGCTGAACAAGCTACAGGGATTTGGGATTGTGGTGTAATTGGTAACAGGATTTCAGCCTGCAAAACTTACCTGATAGCTGAACTTTATCCTCCCACGTGGAAGGTTTCCAGTAAGGACCCCTTTCACAGTGCCAGAAATGGAGTTTCTTCCGGGATGGTCCATGGAAGATTAGTGGAAGCTTCTCTGTAATTCTCACTTCTAATGGGCTTTGGATCAGGATTCTGTGTTCGTGGCCTCACCATGTCAATGTGTTGCTTGCTCACGTTGCTGTGTGTGAATTCCTGCATCCTAGAAGCATATAAACTGGAGGAGGTTGCTTGCTTTGGCAGCTCATTAGTGCAGTAGTAGTGAATGTATGTAATTAGTTCTTATTCTGCGTCTGAAATCGCTGTCTAGAATATCTTGTTCATCCTGTGAAAGGCAAATACAGGCCATAGTTGTGATGCTGAAGGGGGAGAAGTGCAGCTCTCAGAGCAATTGCTCATGAATGTCCTGGTGCATTAAGCTGTGCGATATGCTGGTGCAAGGGGGAAGTGTTTGGCACGGAAAGAGTTAAGATCCTTTTGTTTCCTCCAGCTACTTTCAGCTTCTTGAGAGCTGAAGGTTTATGTGGGGTTCATGGCACTTACCACACACTGAGCTGTCAGCTGGGGCAGCTCTGCATCATGGATGTGCACTTCTTCAAAGGATCATGTCCTTCCATCCTCCACAATGTCATGGAGCAGAGGAGCTCCTTGTCAGAGGATCCCATTCCTAAGGGACAGCTTTGACGTGCAGGCTGTGTTTGGCTGGGTAATTTCATTCCTGGCTGTAGAAATTGAGGCCTGGCAGGTCAGTGCATATATAGGGAGTATGGGAGCACGGCCAAGGTGCTGGGCTGCTCCAGCTTGGAGCAGTTTTGGAAGTGTTTTAATAACAGAATATAGCTTTTTGCCCCATCTAGTGGGTACACTATGTATTGAGCCTGGAGTTGTAATCCCAGCATTCAATTTACCTAATGCAGCTCTCAGTCCCCAGTTTTAGCTTTGCCTTCAGGCTGTTTGAGCAATGCTCGCACATGTTGAATGCACAGAGAGAGGCAGCTCTCACACAGAGCATCAGTTATTGGAAGGAAGCGGAGAGGACAAGTTGGTCACATCCCTGTTCCTGGGCTGCAGCTTTTGTATCAGTGCTGTGTGCTGTTCTCCTTCATGTGATGGGTTGGAGAGGTCTTTCCCCTTCTCATCCCTTTTCCAGAACAGCTATTTCTCACCTGGAGAAGGTCCTTCCTTTAAAAAGCTAATGCTAAGGGCTTTTCACTTATTGATGTTGAGGTTTTAAGCGGTGCAAGGGGACTCTTAGTGTGTGATGGGGCTTTTCTTGGCATTTATGAGAATAAATAAGAACAAAGTGGTTTTCTTAATTGTTAAGTAAATCACTTGGATCCAGGTTGAAGTATGAAAATGCTGGCACAAAATTAGCCTTGCTTTCTTGGGAATGCCATAACTATACTTAAGGCCTGAAATACCCTATCTGACCTCACCATTGCTTTGTATTTTGTAATACCATTACGGAACTGGCGTCTGAGACCTGAAGGCTCCTCTCCATCTTCCTCTGCATCACTGACCCATCTCCAGACTTCTCTGGACCATTATGGAGCTTGTAATGGTCCTGTGCTCCAGAAAACCCCTGGCAAGGCCAGCCTGTAGCGGTGCCAAGACGTGAATTGTATGGCAGCTCTGCCATCTGCCAGGAGGGAGAAACCATTTTCAGACCTCAAGTAGAGAGAAGGGTATTTCTTGCAAGGAATTCTATTAAGACATAAAGCTCCGGGGCCAAAAAGAGGTTGGTTTGTACTAAAGGACCATCTGGATCGAGGATTGGTAGAGGGTTTTAGAGGGAACAAACTGCGTAGTTAGTGAAGTGCAGGGGTTGAGGATAGTGACTGTCTTACAGGTGTGGATCTGGAGTACAGCTTCACCTTGAAAAGCATGTTAAGGACCCTGCTGTCACTGGAAAGTAACAGGAACTGTCTTGAGACACCTCCGAAAACAGAACCGGAGCTCCCAGTTCAGTTGTGCGCTTTCCAAAGCTTCCCTACCCTGCTAATGACTCACTAACACTTGCACATCAGGTGTCTTTCCTACCCAGCAGAGTGCATAGAGGCTGTGGTATTATGCACAGTTGCCGATTCTTTGTCTCTCGATTCCACCAAGGGGGAATATTTCCTGCCTTGCAGAGATTGAGTCTTAATTTAATACATGTAAAATATTATTACAGTTCTTGAATAAAAAGTCAGAGTAGTAAGGGAACAATTATTATTTCATTTACTCTAATATGCTAAAACAGATAGTCTTCTTTCAGGCATACTTTTAATCTGCTTAAGTGTTGGACACAATACACCGTAAGGGTAATAACAGTGTTTCAAATAGGAACGAGGATTTGCCGTTATAAAGTGCAGAAACTCTGGATTTGTTCTGGTTATGTTAATCTTCCCTTGCTGCTTAAGTCACCTCCTCCTCATCTTCAGAAAGCAGTAATTTGCTGACAATGACCTGTGCCAAGGGTGGTATTTCCAATTGTTGCCTGCAGGAACAGGGAACTGAAATAACAACATTAGGCTCTTATAATGAGATACATTTGTACAGCGACCCTGGACATGTCCTGCATTTCCCTTCTCAGATCCTGAGCTCAATTTCCAGTGGCCCAAAGGCTGACCTTTGGGAAGGTATGCTGGACATATAGCTGAACGTATGGGGTCAGGGTGTCCCCATTCATTGCAAAAGTGACATAAAACTTGCACAGCATCCTGCTCTCTAGTCCATAGAGTGGAGAGCAAGTTCAGGTGAGAGATGAGCAGCACAGAGGGAACTGTTGTGTTTTACAGGGACCTAAGGAACAGCCTTGCAAAGCTGTTCTCATGGATGCTAGAGCTTGGATCCTGTCCTGAGCTGCTCCAGCTTGGAGAAGGGGGACATGCACCTTCTGTTGTGCTGTTAGTCAACAGGGGAGTAAAGGGGAGAGAGGCTGTTCCCATCTAACTGGGTATGTAGCTTATTGCTTGGTGAGAGAGACTCTGTCACATTCGCTGTATGCTTCTTTGTGACTGTGCCATGTCTTTTCCATGCATATCCAGGCATGTAGAAAGTATTTTGCACTCTGGTTACCTGCATTGCAGGGGTTGGAGAGTAGTGATTAATAAGTGATTACAAAGTGCTTTGGGATCTTTGGCTGGAATGAGCTATAGAAATGCAAACTGTTATTGTATTTTCCAGGTCAGGGGAAGAAAGCAATTACTTGTAGATCAGTAATGTACATATCCTGTATTCTTCCCTAGCATCATGGTCATACAGCATACTTGGACTGGATGGGCTATTGATCTTAGTGCATAGTTTCCCCTCATGTGCACATTAGCACACATGCTTGCCTGCGCTGTGTATCTTGGGAGAGCCGGATGCAGCATCTGACTTGGGCTGCCTTCACATGAAACGGGCATAACTCTGGTGGGATATATTCCATGCAAACCTAGCTGTTTTGGAAGTTTGAGAGGCAGAAAACTTTGTCCTGTTTTAAGGCTGTTTAGCAGTTAGGATGTGTTAATAAACTCTTCACACATGGGTGGGACTGCGAACAGCCATCTATTGGAAAAGGTGATAAACATCTATGGTTGGCTGGGATTCAGGAATGACAGGTTGCTTAAATAAGCCTGAAGTTTTATCACTTCCTTCCATCCAGATGTGTGGCTGAAGAATGATTTTTAGAAAGCCTTCATAGGGAAATAAGACTCTTTGAACAAAGTAGCTGCTGCTGCCCAGTGGGGCAGGTTCTCACCTGGGATGTGAAGGGCTGAAGTCCAAGTCTGGGTCAGAAAACAGAACTAAACCTAAGCATGTTATTTTCCAAACAACAGACTCAGTCACAAGGGTATTTGGCTGGATAGGGGTCAGTGTGTCTTGAGACTTGTGGTTTGGTCCTGATGGAGAATATCTGACCCAGTATCCTCCACAACATCTTTGAGTTGTTCTGACAAACTAGTGTTTCTCAATGGAAGCTGTAATAAAGAATTCAGAGCAGCTGTGATAGCTACTGCCAACCACAAATTGCCTTGCTACTTTTGATGATGGGGACACAGCTGCTAACAGGAAAAGAAAAACCCACAAGGGAAGAGAGGCTTTGACAGTGGATTTGCATTTAGCTGGAGTCTGGAACACTCATTCTGGATTTGGACCAATTCTCATATGTTGGTGGACAATAGGTTCAGGTCACTAGCGAGGTCTGTTGGGATTTGCAAGTATTTGGTGCCTCTCTTTTGTCCTTGGACATCCTTGTGAACGTGGTTCATTGCTTCCAGCAGTTGCAGGGGGCATGAAACCAGATAGCAAAGAAGGTTACAATAATAATAACAAAACCCTCTCTGTTTCATGGTCTGATAAAACATACAAGACTCAAGGGATCTCCTTGGTCAGAGTTCAGTTCCTCACACTTACCGTCAGTTCTAGGACAGGGGTGTAGTTTAGAGGGCTCCACAGAATATCTCATTCATTCCTTATCATTAACACAGTACTGGGATGGTGCGCCTTGTCTGTACAAGCAGCTACATGGAAAGCCTGCAAACCTGAAGGAAACAACAGAAACAGTGGAAAAGACATTAATTCTCTGCCTCAGAGCATGACAGATGGGTCACTGTGTTGTAGGTCATTTCTGCTATTTGTGGCCAGCGTGAAGCAGCCTTAGAAATCACAGTGTGAGAGAACTATAAAACTGTTGCATGTAACCACAAATTCTTCTGACACCAATGTTGCAGGTTGTCATTCTCCTTGTCATCTGAGATCCATTGTAACAGGCTTCTTTGCAGTGTATAACAAGAGATATTGTCTGTTCTTAAGAAGTTGGCTATAAATAGCTCAGAGAGTGGTAGGCACGGCAGAAGCAATAGCCTTCACTTACTGGTGGGTAGATGAGGAACACAGGGGTGGCTAAGGGTTGCCACTTGAAAGATGTAACTGTAGATACCTTTAAAGCGTGGTCCTCTGGGATGTATTCAAGGTCATGCAAGGAGTCTGTAGCAGAGCCAGGGCCTGCATCCAGATCTGCCAAGTCTCAGTGTGATGCCTTAAGAATAAAGGCTATCTTTCATCTAAATTAAAACCCCACAATTTTATAGAAGCTTCAGGGCCTCTGTCTAATCTATTCACATGGCATTCATCACCATGGCATCTAGGTGCCACTCTCCTCATCTCTTAACCTTGCCAGAGTCTATCATGAATATTCCGAGCATCTATATGGCTTTCCAAATGAGATGAACACGCTCTTCCACTCTCTGCCTCCACTCTCACTTTACACAGCCAGGCTGTATGGCTGATAAACAGCCCCATCCGTTACAGCATCCATAGACAAAACACCAAGAGGATGTCCAATTAGCAAATATCGCACTTAGCCATATTTTGGAGCGTCTCTTCTCCCTTCCCCATTAGAAGTTATGCACTATAACAACACGGCCTGTCACTGTGCAGCCTGCCAGCTGCATAAAATCAAGGCATCGGGCTTCTTTAATTGAATGCATAATGAGGTGACTGGCAGGTTTAATTAACAAAACTCATCCTGTGTGTGCACCTGGAGGTGAAAATAAGTTTAATCAAGAGGAGTTGGCAAGTGCCAACAGCTCTGTCATGTTTTTTTCTCCTTCCCCCCTTTCCCCCCCCCTCCCCTTATTTTGGTTTGTTTCAATGAGTCTTTGTATTTGCAAAAATGGCTCTGGGTGCTGATTAATTATCTTTTGCCCAAGATTGATGAGTTGTTGCTGCCTGCCTTGTAATGAGAACTACTGCTCCTGGAAAAGCTGCACTGGAAGCTTTAATAATCACTCTGCCTTAGATAGACTGCTATGGCAAATGTTCAAGGTGCCTGAATATGGTCCTGTCGCAGTAACCCTTGAGGACCTCATCCACGAAGAGAAAATGTGTTCTTAAAATGTGTTGGCTGATATATTATCACTAAGAGAAGGTGGGTTCCCGGTGAAGATGGTGGTGTGGAGCTTTCTTGGAAGTTAGAAGATTGAGGCAGAAACCATAAGAAATCTAGCTGCTTAGGTTGAATTATTTCTGACGTGAAATGGCAACTATAGCATCCTTGGTGGGTCCTCTGTGGTGGTTAACAGTCATAGCTTGAGGGTAAAAAATGCCTGCCTTCCTCCTGAAGACAAGGCTGGAGGATGTATCCTCATGCATAAGGTCAATCTGTGCTATCATTCCCTCTGTCTACAAGACAGGACATTCTAGTTCACTTTGGCCCTTGTGAACCCAAGCTAAAAGTGCAAAGCTGGAGGGTGGAGATGGAGAGATGGACCAGAGGTGATGATGGGTGAATGCATTCCCCCTTCCTACCAAAGCGGGTGTCTGGGTGTGCCTGTGATAGAGCTGCTGGAGTCCCTCGCTCCTTTGCATGTGGAAGGTATCTCCCAAGCCAAGTTCTAGCAAAGGTTGTGGGTGTTCTACAGCGAGGTTAATGCATTCAAGCTGTCAAAATATTCTTCCTGCTATTCACCCAGTTAACATGCCCTCTCTTTCTTTTGCCTGAAAAGGCATTTGCTATGGTATTCTAATACATGGTCTGTGTTCAAGATGTTAGTGACAGCTGTTGTATGACTACAGGAAGGAAATTATGACTCCCTAATGATAACATGTCACGGCATGTCTCTTTGCTTTTCTTTTCCTTTAGATGTACATTTCTTCTGCCAATGTCTCCGTCATTGCACGCATGCAGTTAATTGTGTATCAATGACATGTACACCATGTGTTGAGAGCAGAGCTTTAAAAAAGAATCCTCTGAATGCTTCTACCTTGTCTTGAAATAGTGCGGAGCTGGCAGAGAAGATGCCCCATGTGGTAACCTGATCTTTTGTACTTTGGGATGCTTCATATCCAAGCATCAGTGTTGCCATCCGGCTTTCCTTATGGGTGGTGGAGCTACAATATGCTCAGTTAAGGATCAAGCGTTCAGGGTAATGAATGTGTGCTCTCAGGTATACTGTCAGTTTCATCTCTTACATGACTTTTATGGCTTTACCCTGACAAATTCTGCAAGGCCTGACAGCTGTTGGAGAGCAATCCTGTTAAACACACAGAGGGATGGGCCACCATAGGCCCTTCTCTGCTGTGTTTCAGCTCTGACCGAACACCTCGAGCCTTTGCAGGGAGTCTTGTCACAAAACTCTAATGAGAAGTGACCAGAAAAAAAGTCTTTAGCATCTGCTTTAAGGAACTTACTGGAGTGACAAGGATGTTTAACCTAGTTTGTAATTCCCCCGATATGGGAAGGTTTCTGTGCCCAGGCAGAAGGCCCAGAAGGGTCATGCATCATTTACAACCCAATGTTCAAAGCGAGGGGCAGGCTGGGGGCAGATGGGAGTGAAAATGTAGGCTTATAATTCTCAGCTCAGCAGAAGCGACTGCTCTGCACAAGGGCAAAAGCCCACTGAGTAACAGCTTCTGGCAAGGGCAGTGGTTCTCGGCTCCCTTTTGCTTCCTGAACTGAACTTCCAAGCCATATCTACAGGACCTCGTCAGGCTTTGGGGTGACCCAGAGCAACCCAACAGGTATAATTCCTCACAGTGAGACACGGTGGTCCCTGCTGATTTCCAGTTGCATCTAGGAGGCAGCTTGCCTTTGAATGGGACGTTATTGCTGTTTAGTATTGAAGTCTTTTAATAGGGTGTATTAGGATATATATATATAGGATATAATAGGATCCTCTTCATAAAGAGGATCTTAAAGTATTTGAAGCAAGGCAGGAACAGCAACAGCAAAAGGTGTCTGGTGATACCTGGAGGCACTGCGGGGAATGTGTGCGACTCCTGTGAGCACGGGAGTCATGCAGTACAGGGCTGGGTGCTGCTGAGCATCCTAGAGGGTATCTGAGAGCGTGGCTTGTGTATAGGCAGGCTTACCATAGTCCTGAATGGAGAAATTCCCTGTGAGATCTGCTGTCATCTTCCTCCTGCAAGGTGATCCCAGAGCCCTCTTCCTTTTGAGCTCTTGGAGAATTGAGGCACGTGTCTTGGGGCTACCATATGGGGACATTAGCGTGCTACTGAGAGGCTCTCCCCACTCCTAATGTGCTCTGCAGTGATGCCAGCCAGAAGACAGAGCTCTTCAGGAAGCTTTTGAAACTAAAGCAGGTAGCACCGTGACTGCAGCCCGGCATCTTTTGAGCAGGGCATAGGTTTTGAAAGTCTTTGCTATGGTGACCTTCTAAAAGCACTTGGCTTTGCTTTGGGATTCCTTGCTTCTGTGAGCTCTGAGCTGTATATGGCAGGTCAGTGTGACGTCTCGGGTGGAAGCTTATGGAAATCTGCATTTGTCTCCCAGAAGGGATTTTCATATTGCCTGTGGTAGGGGAGCATCAGCTTGCAGGAAGGAAAAACACACTGTGGAAGTTGTTTCAACACCTGGTAGCTGTGACAACCATACAAACCCGAGCAAGCTGCTTCCCACTCTATTGCTTAGGAGAGCAGTATCTATGGGAATGACTACATCCTGGCTTCCCTGAGACCCCCTTCTGACACTGGCAAGATGCCTTTTCTGTTTCAATTTAAGCAGTCATGAGAAAAACCAGAAATCACTTGAACAATGCCACTGAATTGGGGGTGGGATTGATCTGTTTGTAGATGCCTTCACAAGGGCTCTGCACAGCACAAGCTTTGTTTTGTAGGAATGCATCTCCGTCCCTCTGCCAGGTTCTAGCTTTATATCCCAAAGGTAGGTTTTCTTTGGGAACTGATGCCAGGAGCTGAGTAAAGGCAAGCTTTCCTTCATCCTCTCTGTGGTGGTAGGCGCATGGAAGATGCCACAAGTAGAGGGATGTGCACAGGGGATGTTTTCCAGCCTCTTTTGCCCATATAGTCTAAATAATCAGGTGCCTGGGGAAGGAAAGAACCTTCTTGCTGCTCTGGGTCGTGGCAGCCACAGGAGGTCAGTGTTGCACTGTGGATATGGTTGCAAAAAGCCAGCGTGGCCTTGGAGGAAAACTTGACCCCAAAGGCAGGGCTAATTCATCTTGGGCACTTTTGGGTAGTTTGCCCCCCTGGTTTACTTGTGTGCTCAGCAAAACCCCGTGCTAAGTGAGGAATGCGTTCCTGGAAGGGAAAGGGATTTGTCACAGATAAAGGAGAGCTGCGGGATGGTCTGGATTTCACACCTTTGCGGACGCAGGGTGGATTGGACACTAGATGTCTCAGCTCGGAAGTGGTCCTGCGAGCTGCAGGCTCTCTCCTCCAAATCCCTGCCTTGCCTTTTGGCCCTGCAGCCTCAGCCAGCTGCTTGGTGGAGGTGAAGTGGTCTGGCAGACGTGGTCCAGCTGGAGCGGAGGGTGTCCAACAGCCCGGCGTGCACATGTGGCTGCAGTGCAGGTGGCCTCCTTGTTGGCAGCTCCGCTTCAGTTATCAAGGCTGAAAAGCCCTCTATGCCTGATCTCAATTCCTCAGCCTGCAATTCATCCTTCCAGGGTGGTCTGGGGGCAGGTTGGTGCAGGAGCAGAGTGGGATGCTTGCATGGCTACTGTCAGGGTCAGGTACGGTTGCTGAAAGAAGATTTGCATTCCAGGAGCATCCAGCCACTGCCACCCCCCAGGGCTCAGTTTTGTTCATGTTTTAAGGCCCATTCCTAGGGAGCTCTGGCAGCTATTTGATGTGGTCGCAGTGCTTTTAGAGAATGGCTGGGACAATGACAGAAGTGAAACTCAAATATTCTCCAGTAGGCTCTGTGGTTCCTTCATTAGAAACAGACAGATAAACAAACAAATTGCAGCCCATTATGAGCATGTCCTTTAGTTCCTCTTCAAACAGCTTTTTGCTGTTTTAAAAAGCTTTAAATAAGGACACAGCCTCCTGAGCCTTGGCTGTAAACTGCTGGATTTAAGCTTTCCTTGTGCCTCTAGGTCCATTGCCTTTGGTGTCTTCTAACTGTCTGATGTGAGCTTTTAATTCGTTTGGCTTTTCCTGGTGAGAGGCTTCAGAATAAGATTCCTTGTGTGCAGTCTTTGATGTTACATCACAAAGAATCTCCCCTTTTTCCTAATGCTCTGCTGAACCCCATAAAAAACAATAAAGAAGTTTTCTGTAACTAGGTTGAGAGGAAGTGGGGTGACCCATGCAAATAGTTTTTGTGTCACTTACAAAGGCTCAGATGCTATGGTGATGGGTTCAGCAAAAAGATCTGAACTCATTTAGGCAGGGCTGAGCTGAGATGGCTTTGCATTGCACTGCCTGAAAGGCAGAGGACACACAGCTAAGGATATAAAGGTGTCCCTGCCACGCTAGGTTAATACAGTCCATCCTTGCCAGAACAGTGTGCAGACCTGACCAGTTTGCTGTCTCTTCTTTGCACGCTCATGGGTATGTTCTGGTAACACTGATTTTAAGAATGCAAAGGACTTACAGCCCTTATGAAAACATAAAGTGAAAACCACTGTGGAAATTCAGCCGGAATTTTTCTTCCTTCAGTAGCAGATGAAGAGCTGGTTTGCTTCATTTGACACTCTGTGGCTTCTGCTTTATTGCTTTCTTGACAGCAGACTCCTGATACTAGGTCTTTACCCTTGTTCTCCATGTCTTGCGTCTTCCGATGCCTTTGCATTTAGGCAGAAGGCACTAGAATTGGCATTTTTCCCATGCACGGGATTCTTAAAGCTGAGGGAGAGGGAAAACAATTGTCTTCATCAGAGGTGAAAATAAAGCTCTCAATTTTTATACCCCGTGTCTTTGCCTTTGCAATCTAGGTTGCTGGCTGGGGACATGGAGCTTCGGGAGTATTTTGTTTGGGGCCCTTGCTTGTAGTCCAAAACCAAAACAGGTGCCATCAGTGTACTTCGGCTCCAGGAAAAGGCTTTGTTACAAGGATGTTTTTGGAGAGGTGAAACCTATGCGCTGACCCTTTTGAGTATCATCTGATGCCTGCACCGTGATTAGAAAGAGCAGGGAAAATCAAAACTAACCTGTGGAGGAGGCATTCTAATGAGCAATTATTATTCCTTTCCATTGACTTTTGCAGCAAGACTCTCCATGCGTTTAGTCTTCTCCAAAGAGCATGCCAGATGTTAGAGCGACTTGTTAAGTCCCTGAACACTGTTCTCACTGGCGTTCTGAACCATTGTTGGGTTTCTTTTTTGTCACTATTAAAATAATTGGGCCCTGAACATTCTGACCCGATAACGCAAAGGAATCTTGGCTGGCTTTCCTAGGGGTCACGTTTGTGAATAGGCAACTTGGGGAGTGTATGCCAGAACAAAGAAATGCTTCTGCATGCAAAGATCTTCAATAACTTAATCTGAGGTGGAATCATGTGGCTTCAGAAATCGTGCCTCCTGGCAAAATCTGACTTTTGCATTTCAACATCCTGAACTTTAGTCTTCAAGGAAGCTTTTGTGCTGCTGGGGCTCTGCTGCTCTCCTAGAAGAGGGTTCTTTGGAAATGATTGACGACAAGGCCAATTCTACCTTTGCATGATTTTAATATGGGGAGAGCAATGAGGAAAGCAGACGTCTCTTTACAAAGTGACTGAAGCCCTTTGCCATCCCAGCTTGCACATAGGAATCTTAATTGGATTAAAATACAAATCAGTATATTGTGATTTTGGAGGCTATGGATCCCACCCTCCTGTTTTTAGGCACATTGGCCAAACTCAATGAAGTGCACGGTCAATGTTTTAGCTTTGCCTTTGGTGTCCCTCGGTTGGAGCTCATTAAGCATTTGGGGAATAATAATTCTGGGACTTGAACTTTGATCTGAGGAATCTGGGAAAGAAAGGGCCGGAAATTGCAGCAGCCTGATTAGCTACCCCAAGTTGATCAACTTTTCTGCCAGATGCAGGCAGAGCTCCTAGAGGCTGAAAGACAATAGCGCGAGCAAGGGAGAGCTGCCTTTGCCGTGTTGTGTCTGTGCTCCTATCACATCCCATTACTGTCTCTAATGCAGAGGGCACTTTGAATCGCTTCACACACACCCGCAGCCAACTGGAATCTTTGTCCAGAATCTCTGTTTGGCAGAAAAACAATAATAATTTAATTTTTTTTTTTAACCCTAAAGATTTGTGTGTTAATTTTCAGGCATTTGGGAGTTGTGTGGCTTCATCTAGGACTAGGAACACCAAAATCTCTTGAGAGAAGCTCAGGCAAAGCTCTGAGAGAAAGGGTATCTTGAGCCTCACTGAGTTAGTGGGGCTTTCAAAGGGACAATGTGAATTACAGTGCAGCAGGACCAGGATAGACTGCACCATGCCAGAGTTTTACGTGATGAGCGGTACTTAACTCCTCAGGAGGAAGTTTAGATTGGGGTATAAAACCTAAAGTGCTTGCATTCAGAGCAAGGCAGAGTGTGTCGTCTATTTTCATTTCCCCAAAAATACCATGAGAATTTCAACTCGCATTCAAATACATGTTGTGACAACCTAGATTCAGTGAGGAGCCAGCTTTAGCACTCTGCGGCGTCTGACTGGGAATCTTCTGACACTGGCGACTGAAGAATCCCAGCTGTAATCGAGTGAGGAGTGAAACAAAGTTGTTGCTTGCAAAGCAGTTTGAGACTCGTATACCTTTCTCCTCGTAAAGTAGGAGGAACATGTACCTGCTGCCATCAAAACACCTTGAAAACACTGCAGTATTGAACCCTGCATCCTTGGCAAGCTTTCCTTATCGGTGTCACTGTTCCTGGAAACTTTCTACACTTTCAGTGTCTGTCAAGAGACGCATCAAACGTCTACCTCAATATCTAAGGGAAATAAATACCCACAAGCAACTGCTGCCTAGTGCCATGTTTCTGGATGCTTGGCCAGCTGGCAGAGGAGGCATTGGGATGTGGAGCTTTTCCAGAAGAGCTGCTGAGGAAGAAATCTTTTTTGTTCCCGCTACAAATCAAACACTAAATATTGTAGCTGAAAACCCAAATGATTTAGCTTCCAGAAATAAGACATCATGGTGTCTTATGGACTCTCTTTGCGATGCTTCTCGGTCCCTCTTTATATAGGAGACGCTTTGGTCCCTTTCCCACGATGCTCCCCACTTCCCATCTCAGGCGTGGAGTGATGCAGTGGTCTATCAAATTGAAATGTACTCGGGATGTTTTCCAGGAGGGAAATCACTGTCATTGCAAATAATGTTGTTTGAAAGAAAGTTTCCTTTCAAATGAAAAAAGGTAATACAATTTTGGCAAACTCCCATCTGCCTTTCGTTCCAGATACCCCACCCTCCAGCTGTGTGGAGTATCAGAAACTACCTTTAATATGATTTTGGAAATCCAATGTCAAGTGAATGGGTCTCAGTTTTCACGGTGGAGAGGCGTCCCATTGTCAAAGAGCCAAACGTTTTGTCAGGTTTAAGGTTTTCTGCCCCTCTCTAAAGCCAAGGTTCTGTTTCAGGCAGGAGGCTCAGTGACTTGAGGAAGCTGATGCTATTCCAACATGTTGCTCATATCCTGAAGTCTTTTAATTTCCCCTGGCTGCTGTTGGAATAGTACCATTTCACTGAATAAATTAATCAGAACATAAGATTTGTTGAATATGAAGACTCAAAAAACCAGGGTACGCTCGTGACTCTGACAAAGCTGCTGTAGTTGGTGGTTAGTCATTATTTTTCCCCCTCTATGGGTGAAACGGTTACAAGAACCTCTGCTATTGTTGCTAGAAAAAGAGGCTTCCTGTGATATAAAGTAATTTTTTTAAATAGGAAACATATGGCTGGTCCCTAACAACAAAGTAATATTCAGGTGCTGATGGCATATGCCTGCCGTCCTATTACAGGAAGCTATCTTGGAAATCTGGTGGCAGAGGCTTATACGCTAATGTTCAGGAAGTGGGGGGGGGGAAGGAATCTGAAACTGATATCAGAAATACATTTGCATGTTTAATTTCTCTGGAAGGGCTTTGCTGTTCCTAGTTGTTGTGGTTCTTGCATGAATAGAGCCAGGCTTATGGGAAGAAACTTGGACTGAACCGTGGTTGGGGATGTTACTTTTATCCTCCACTGCTGGTATTTCTGCCTACCTGTTTGTAGTAGTTGATAATATTTACCTTTGTTGCCTTAACACTGAAGTGGGAGCCAAACTACAACCATTTCCCCCCACCCAGGGCTTTGGCTTAACCCTTATGATGTGCTGTTCCATCAAAGCCCAAATATTCAGGTCCCTTTTCAGCTGGAGCCTGGGTTGGGCTCACAGCCCAACGTAATGTTGGTCAGCAGAACATGATACAGATCTGTTTGTACTTCTAGAGATGTGGGAAACAAACGAGGGATGTATGAACTGCACGTGCTGGTGGTGTAACTCCCCTTGTGCTCAGTGGGAACTGGTGCTTTTGGTGTGGGGCAGTGTCGAGCCGCTGAAATTCATTGTGGTTTTATCTGCATTCACAGAAACTTGCACTTGTGATTGTTCAGTCTCCTTCACCCCCCCTTTCCACCAGCCCCTGTTCTTGCTTTCAGTATTGTTCAGTTATCCAATTAGTGCACTCACACCTGCAGCGTCCTCTTCATCTACAAATGTGCTATTGCTTTAACCCTTCGGAGGGCCACAGCTGGAGAAATGTCAATATGTGAGAAATAGATCCCTGGATTCGGAGCGATTTGTGCGTGAACAAGGGACGTTTGGATTTGGTTTATCCCTACTCTTCAGGAGCTGACACCTAAGCAAAAGTAGGGAGTGACTGTTGTTTGACAGCGAGCTCTTCTTAGGGGGCAAATAGCACTAGGAAACATTAACTCTCGGCATTAAAAAGCCCCAAGGTTCTCTAGTGAAGATTCTGCATTATGTAGGAATCATCTCAGAGTTGCAGCAAGTTGCAAAGAGGCGTAGCAGCTCAGCAGGATTGATTAAGTGTCTACAACTATGCGTCTAAGATAGTGCTATAATAAAAGTGACAAATGGGGAGGAATATTGTGTCTGCTAGAAACTTAGCATGACTGAACGGAAGAAATGCACAGGGTAATTTATTGTCAATGAAGAACCATCAGCAGGAGAGAGTGAACCTAATTCATCCCAATTAATTAGGTAAGGGACTTAAACCTTGGGCTTCCACAGCTCTAGCCACAGAGTCACTGGCTATCTCAGAGGACTTTGGGGTCTGCCTATGAAACTCTTCAGATGAGTTTTAATTGATCGGTTCATATGTCTGCGGTAAGAACCCTCCGAACGCCCCTCGTGTGGGGACATCACCATTGTCAGCACTTTACAGCGGCTTTCACCCGGGCTTGTTTCTGCATGGCCAGAGCTGGTTTAGCACTGCAGTTTTAAGTGTGTTGAAAAGAGCCGTGCTCGCCCTTGCGGGCGGTCAGCCTGCGTAGCCCCGCATCCCCGCTGCTGCAGGCAGCGAGCGTTTGCCACAGGGCTCTCATTGGCACTCATAACAGAGGAGATGGCCAGCGGGGTGGCAACAGCCTTCTCCAGGCTGGGCAGAGCTTTGTGTCCCCCGTGGATTTGGCTGCAGTCCACCCAGACCTGCAGGTAGTTTAACAACGGTCCCCCCCTCCCCAGTGCGATAAACAGAGCGTCCTGCTGCTAACAAAGAAAACTGTAGTCATTCCCCAGGTACTTTTCTCCCCAGCCTTAGGAAGCACTAAGTCTGTGCGGGTACGGCAGGATGGGGAGGGGGAGAACAGCACCTTTTGCATGTGCGGCCAGAAACCCCCATTCTCAGGCATAAAGCACAAAAGAAGATGTTTTTATGAGGCGGGGTGAGGCTGCTGCACACTGAAGGGATCCCACCACGCCGCCCCACACTGATAAAAGGCTCCTTTTTAAGTGATGTAATTCCCAAAGCGGTCTGCAACCCGCTGAAGCTTCAGGCAACATCAGTGTGGTCAGCCTGAGACTGGAGTGGCTGGGGGAGAGCGCAGAGGAGGAGGAGGAGGAGGAGGGCAGCAGCTCAGACCAGGAATGCTTTTACAAAGAAAGGATCTAAACACATTCCACTAAGGCTGTTCCTCCCCTGACAGTTTGTCGGCAGTGCCTGGGTTATGGGTGTGCAATCTCCGCATGAGCCAGTCGCTTGTCCTACAAAAATGATTTGTTAGACAAGTATAGCCGGAGCTGAGAGCAGGGGGAGGTGGAAAGGAGTCAGGGTGGAGGGGGAACCTTGGAATGGATTCAGGAATGACTGATGGGCTTGAGTGGAATTTTTATCCCGCTACTACCTTATGGGGGGGGGGGGGGGGGGGGGGGGGGGGGCTGAGAAGTGGAAGGGGGAGAAGTGAGAAAAGGCGAATGGAGGATGTCTGCTGTAGCATCATGAGGTTTTATTTTTTCACTGCAAAATGCAAAATTGCCTTTTTTTAGATGCATAAAAAGAAAAAAAATAAAAAGAGCCTTATACCACTCTTATAATTCCCAGACAAAGGCAGCTGAAGCAGACACCCCAGACAATGGAGAGCCCTTTCTCCCTAAAGCATTTGCCTTTCTCAGCAGTTAAGGTTAAAAGAAGGGAAAGGAAAAAAAAAAAAAGAACCAGGCAAACCTAATTGAAAGAATGAATTAAAAAGATGACCCCGGAAAACGTGGCAGCCTTTTTATTTGATGAGGAATCAAGTTCGTAGCGTGTCAGCAGAGGTGCTGCAGTTTGGTCTTTCATTTGTTTCCTGGCAATAAGAACATTCCTTTCTTAGGCTGATATCATCCTCTCATCTTCTCCCTCCCTCTTTCTGCCCTTCTCTTCCTCTCCTCGCATCCTTTTTCCTTCCTCCCTTTTTTCTCCCTCACCCCCTGGCCCTTTTTTCTCGTTGCTTGCCAGTTCAGGCATTCTCACATACATTACCCCTTCCTTTCATCTCCAGAATGACCTGAAATGACCTTTTGCCTGGCACTAGACGTGACTTAACTGATAATAGCAGATACTTGGGGGCCTCAAGCGGTGGCTTGTCTCAGCATGTAGAGGGAAGGGGGGGGAAATTCCCCCTTTTTCCTTTCCCCTCCATACGGAAAGCACGGGCTTCTCTTTGTAGCAGCGTTTCCTGCAAGGTAGCAATTAAGGACACTCCGTGCTTTCGATGAGCGCTCCTTCTATCCCAAAGCTGTTACAGGAGGGAGGGAGGGGAAGGGGAATCTGTCTGCAAGTGGTTAAAAAAGTGGTTTTAATGCCACTGGCTACTAGTGCTCTGCATTGCGTCTTGTGCTCCCGTCTCAAGGCAGAGACTTGTTGGAACGGCACAAATGTCCTTCTGTCTTCAATAATCCACACTTTTTAGGTGACTGATCTGGGCAGAAGGTTATTATTTTGCTTCTCAATGTCCCTCGAAGCCATCACGGTAAAGATTGCAGCCAGAGCCGCCGGGTTTCTGCTCTGAGTTTTGAATGTTAACTCTTTATTTGGCTCCTCGGTGAGGCTGGGTGAGTTGCCACAGCAACGACTCGAGTCTTGAACATGAAAGGGCTCTTATTGTGCCATGTGGTGCCTCAGAGATACAGAGAAAGAAGGAGGCGGGGAGGAGAATTCCTCTTTTAGAGAAACAATAGCGAGACATTATGTGAACTTTGGGGGCTTTATTATAAACTTGGGCCGGGGGGGGGCGAAAAGGGGCTACAAGAGTCTGCGGGGAAAAAATGTGCTGACTTACAGCACCGTGCAAAGAGAGGTGTGTGTGTTTATAGAAATATTAATTCACTGCCTGTTAAATAAAAGCTCAACACATACCCGTGTATTTAGTTCTTTGGCAGGTCATTTAGCGAGTCGGGCTGCCCAAGCAGATCAGAGCGCAGGGTCAGACCCCAAGATACGGGGTTTATTTCGTTTTCTTTCTTGAACTTTGTTCTGCCCTTTCTTTCAAGAGAAAAGGAAAGGGGTGGGTGTTAAAATGGCAAGAAAAGGTACCATAGTGCAGGCTGTTTTCCATTGTCCAGAATAATGGGGCGACTGAAACTGCAGACAATGGGAAAACGCAGATAATAGGGTTACTAAAGGATGCAGAGCAGAAATACGTGAATGGCTGCATGCAGAAGCAAGTTAGGTGCAGGGGAGCTCATTAGTTCAGATTTTCCACTACCTTGACCAGATCCAGTCTGAGACTGAAGATGGTACCGCTCGCATGTCCCTGTATTCCAAGTGGGCTTATTTGCTCCAGATGACTGCTGAGCCCTGCGTTTGGCTTTACCCCACCAGACCTGTGCTGGAATGGGGGCCAGCTCAGGGTGTCTCTGTTCCATGACACACCTGGATGACCATCCTGTATAAAACTGGGAGTGTGACTGTGTGCAAATGTATCCCTACGTATAAAGGTATTAAGCTCTTGGGCCAAGAAGGAGTTTCTCTCCAAGAGCCCCTGCTCTTGTGTGTACAGCTGTACCTAGAAATGGATGCTGCTCTGAGGAACTTACCATCACCACACCTCTTGTCATTAACCCTTCTCATTTAATGATTTGTAGTCTTCCACTGAAGGGTCCTTGTAGTTGTAAACCCAGTAAACAGAGTGGCAGCACTTTGCTTGGGTTAATATACTCTGTTTTCTCTTCCCTGGCTGTTTTGAATATGTATTGCAGAACTCATAAGCGCTGGCACCTTGTCACCTACTGTAACTGAGAGATAATGGATTTCCTTTTCCAAGAGCCATTTGCAAGTCAATTCAGATTTTTCTCCCAAGTATTCGATTCATCCCCAAGCTGAGGTTGTCAGTATTTGGGGTGATGGCAGAGCGGTAGGAAGCTGCAGTGGCAGAGCAGGGATGGACCTGCTCAAGGTGCCATCTCAGCAGCTTCCTCCGCTGTTCCATCTTACAAGGCTTGTTCTGCTTGGCATGAGTTAGCAGTGAAACGTTAACCATTGGTACTGGACAAACCTCAGAACTCCATGTGAAACTCGTCCATATCTCTTACACTTTGATGTATCTGGAGTGATTGTGCAGCTTGCCCTGAAATTCACGTGGTTTCCACGTTTCAATCACTACAACTGAACAAGGTTCTTCGGGTTCCCCTGAAATTTCAGAGCAATATCGCCTTTTGACAAGGGAAAAAAGGGAGTCATGGACTTCACTGAAAGTTAGCATTACCTTAGCAATTGGAAATCAACCGTGTGTCGTTGGTACAATGCTTCCCATTCCTCTCTGCCTTGTGGGATGCAAATCTCGGTGTATTAATTGTCAGTAATGTTGGCATCAGCCATCAGAGGTATAAAAATATGGCTGAATTATTATTGTGAGAGGAGCCATTTCTTTCTGAAGTCTTTGACTGTGGAGTGCTTAATCTCATAATCTTGTTACACATTTGTATGTGTATTGGGTGTGCATGCAATGCTTACTGTCCAGGGATGCTTTTCTAACAGGATTGCTTTTCCCCCACCATTATAGTGCATGTAGTTTAGAAACTTTAGATTTTGGATAATGTTGTACACCTACTTAGGATTGCTTTCCCTCTTCAGTACAAGTTCAAACTCTATTCTTAATGAATTACCTGGGTTTCCAGCTCTTCTTTGTATAGGATCATCACTAAGTGGATTAAATTACTGTTGCAGGTGAAGGACAAGGCAAACCATGGTTTATTGCCTGAAAAGCATGACTGCCTGAAGTGGTGATGATTGTATATGCCTAAGGATGTTGAAGTGTCAGCTGTCTAAATGTCTCCAGCAGTGTTTTCTTTCATATATAGGATGCCTGGAATTCAGGCTGAGATCTGTCAGGATAATATTGGCACTAAACCTTTCTGTAATTCTCAAAATACATGGGAGTGTGAGATTAAGAATAAAAGTTGGGTTAAATCTCTGATCTCTTTATCAATAAGGAAAAAACAATGCAGTGAAAATGTGAAGTGTATTTGCCTTTGATGGCTGGTCAGGTTAAGGAATAATGGCATATTATGTGTTAGCAGCCAATGGAGTTATGCCTGTAACTCAAGTGGCAGCAGCCTCTGCTGAGTGTTTCAGGTTAAAAGGCTTTTAATGGTGCGAGAAGGAAACACAACACATGAACACCTGTGCTTGCAGACTGTGGCAATGGCCCTGCACCGGAAAGGTCAGAGCCTGTGTTTCCCTACTGCCCACTACAAAGATAAGGTCTAGGCTCAGAAGCAGCATTTGACTGTTTCCTACACTTCTTACACTTCAAGTATGTCATCATCAATATCTTTGTCTTCCCTGCTCTTCTTCTTATGGTTAGACTAAAGGCCACATCTAGTCACCAAAGACCCTGAGGCTAGTGCCTTCTGTCAGCACCGGCTCCTCTGAACACCTGGAGCCAGCCAGCCAAGAGGTAACGTTAAACAGAAAGAGGATATAAGGCTTTGTGAATACCACTGGTAGTCTTTGCTCCAAACACATCCAGTCTGTTTTTGATTCTGTATTTGCAGAGTATCCCTCACTGTAGGGTAACAGGCACGACGCATTAGGAATAATAGCAGCATGCAGTGTATGTCAGAAATGGTTATAAGCAACAAAATGACCTGCTAAACTCTTTACTGCTTAATATTGAAATGCTTATGTGTTTAAGGATGGACCAATCAAGTATTAGCTGCTTGTATGTGGAGCTTTATAAATGGAGCTGTTCTCTAGCTGTAGAACGTAAAGGGAAAGGAGCGCAGCGTCCCAGAGAACTGAGAGGAGCCCGATACTCGGGAATTACCCTCCCTGTCTACCCAAGCCGTGGCCTCTTGGTGGAGACCACAGAAACCTGCCGCTCACTTCTGTTCTGATACAGACAGGAACTTGCTCAATACTTTGAGATCTGGAGGCTCGTTTCATATCAGACGCCAAACAGTTGTTTCCTCTTTAATCAAATGCTTAACTTCTGCAGGTTAACACCACCAATAAGTGATTTAGATAAGCTTGGGTTATTAGGAAATCTTTTCAGAGTACATGGAGCATGTGGAAATGGCTGTTAAAAGCATTTGTATTACCTAGTCATTTGAAAATAGAGAAACATAAAAAGGAAATGATGGCCACAGTGAGCTGGATGCTATTTGCACATCTCAGGAGACACGAGCTGGAAACTGGAGCATTACTTAAGAGTTTTGACCCCTGAAAGTTGTGTCTCCTTCCAACTGGCGAGTGAACAGTGCTAACCATGTAACAGCGTGGGTCTGCTGTGCTGAGTTCTCTAGCAATACTCTGCTTCCTGCTTCCTGCAGAGAAAGGAAGCTTTCCCCTCTACCTCTTCTCTTCTCATGTGTCTCATCTTGACTGTGAATGCTGTGGGCCTGACTGCTGTTGGAAGCTGGGACTCCTGATTTATGCTCTCATCTTTTCCATTGATTTCAATGCATAACCTTGGGTGCGTAACTGCAGACTCTCATTTGTGAGTGGGAGCAGAAGTATTTGGGATGTCTTGAAGTGAAGGCTCCCAGCTGTCTGTGTGCTCCTCTGCCCCAACCCTCTGGTATGCGTGAGCTCTGTGCTAAGCCACTTCAGTTAACAGCAGAAGGTGCTGGTGGTTCATTTAAGCCATGCTGCAAGCAGTGACATTCCAACACCTGATGCTCCACCAGCTCAGGTGAGGGGCAGGCAGACAGCCGGAGCATCCCCAGGAACTGGAGCATTCAATCTACACATGCTTTAATGAACCAGCTGGAGATGGTAAGCATTTAGGATAACACTTTCTTAACTGAGGTTTATGGAGCAGGCTGAGAGCAGGTACAATTTGTGTCGTACCTGAGAGGCCTGCATCACTGTGCTGTTTTAATTATATGGGTACTGATCTTGTGAAACAGATTCAGGTTGAAGGAGGCTCCTTTGGGAGACAGTTGTTTTCCCCTGGAAGCTTCAAACAGAAGGAAGATAAGCTGCTTATAAAGCAGGAAGGCAGAGATTTTTCCCCTCCCTGAAATCATTTTTCTTCTTTAAGAAGTTATTTGCGCTGAGAACTTCGGGTTTAAGCTGACTCCATGCTCTGCCTGCCTGCGGAAGGTGGTGTACTCTACAGAAGAGGTTTTAAAGGTCACTAATCCAGCAAGAGGAAATGTGATTCTTGAGCCAAGTGTAGTGACACTCCCCTGATGAGGGGGAGATGCTGGTGCCAGACCCCATTCCAAGCACTTTTCTTGGTGTTAAGCCATGGCTGCTTAATGCAAAGTAAAAAGAAGTATGGTTAAATTAAGCCTATTGCATTTTCAAATGCATATGGATGGTAAATATCTGCATTTTGAACGTGCATTCCCTCTTTATTGACAATTGTGCACGTCTCAAGTCTAAGATAGAAATCTGTTTTAAACCGCACCGGTGTGTAATACTGTGTGCTTTGTAAGTTGTTCTTGGTTGCACGTGGTAACTACCTTTGTGGTACCAGACAGGTAAACAAGGAAGCATACTATAGCAGCGCTTTGTGCCATGGAATTTGAATAGAAGAGCACCATCTATTGCTCTTGCTTTGTTATAATAAAATTGCATCTTGAGAAGCTGGGCTTACATTCGTAGGCGCGTTTCATTAATGGTTATAATTTAATTGCATAAATCTCTTGCATGCTGATAGAAGAATAAGCCCCCTGTGTAAGTATCGAAAGCATTCCGGAATGTTTTTTCCTCTCCTGCCCCGAATATTATGACTTGTTTCTCCAAACGAGGTTTTTATATTATTGTTTAAATGTCAAAAAGCTACAAATCCTCCAAACATTTACCACTAGGTGTAGCACTCAATACCAGCACTTTTAGTCCTGCTGACTCTTTTACAATCACCTATTTATGGCAGAAGTACATCTCAAAGTGGTTTCCAGGTAAACACAAGACAAAATTCTGCTTGCATGAAAGCTTTGCAGACGTCTGTGTATTCATTGCATTTACCTGGGTAACAGATGAAAGGCTTTCACTGCCCTAGCAGGTACTGAGGTAGTTGCTTCAAGGTCTGGAGTGATGTGGAGATATGTGAATTCATTCAGACACGTTGAAAACTACTAAATCACTAAAGGGGCTGATCAGAAGAAAAAATGTTATGTGCAGTGGAGTAGTGCATGGTTAAAGCAGTGATGATAGCCACATAAACAGACAACAGCATTTGCAGGACAGAGTACTTCGGAATTCATGGGACATAAGGCAAACATACCACGACTCTCGCTTTGACCCTGCAAACTACCTAAGCAGGATAAGCTAAGACAAGCTGCCAACAGCCAAAGAAAGGCTAAGGGAGACATTAAGAAGAAAGGAGAGTTCTTGGAATAAATCAGCTCTCAAGCAGTGGCCTGAAAAGGGAGGGAATGGGCATTTGATGGCAAAAGAACCCAACAAAACAGCGGATGTCTTCAGGTGAAAAATAAAAACCAATTGGTGCAAGCTAAAGCTGGGAGGGAATTTCTGGATAAAGAAATTTGGATGGTAAAATGTCAATATATCCAAAATTAAAGTTAGCTTCAGTGATGTTTTCCATGAGCTCTTTCGGGTATGATGTGCTACTGTAGAGCTTACAAGACTTAGGGACCCCCTAAATCACTTCTTGGAGGCGTCTGCTGCCTTTTGCATTGTTCCATGCTTTTGCAAAGTGCTTGGGGAGCCCTTAGCAAAGCAGTGACATCCCCAGAGGCAAGCTGTTACAATCCCAGATATGTGGAAAACTGCAGCAAAGCCTCATTAAAAACAATCAAACATTGATATGGGTCTGTTCTTGCAAATCTCAAAAATGAAGTGAGAGAATGAACCTGTCACCTTTTCCCCCACTCTCTGCCACAGACTGTTCTGAGTCAAACACAATGATACATCAAGAAATGCAGTATAAAATCCAGAGGTAAAGCTTAGCAATTCTCTAGGTGCTGCAAGATGTGCTTTATAAATGACTTTCCACTCCTCTCGCCCCACTCTGATTCCAGAGCACTGTGCCTGCTGGCAGGGAAGACTTCTTCTGTTGGAGTGCCAAAGTTGAACTCATCAGCGACTTTGAAGTGGAAAATATGAAATGGATCCATTTGATTCATGGGGATGATGCGTATCCTGTGAAAAGCACTTGGAGCTGAAATTTAAGGCAGACTGTACAGGCTTTTAGCTGAGGGAGGTGATTAAGGAGATGGATATTATTGCCTTGTTTTTTAATGTCTTGGCTCTGTTGTCGTGCATATAGACAGTTGTCATTTTAATCTGAGATGTTTATGGACTCACTTTTACTGCTAGCTCCTGCAAAGTGCCTGGGAAGTGCTAAATCTGGAGGTTTGCATGTGGGAACTGGTAGACTGAGGTTCTAATTCTGGCTAACCACACGTGTTTAATTTACGTTGGAAGAGCCCGTCAGAGGAGTGGAGCAATTGCTTTCAAAGAAATCTTCCATCTTTGCTAAGGTTGTTTGATCAAGGGGACCAGAAAAACAAACACCTGACCTTGTCTAGGATTTGTAGGAGCTACAGTTAGATTTAGCATCCAGCCTCATTCCTATGCCTATTCCTATGACTGAAAAGTCCTGCTCTTTGTGGTGGTTATCTTAACTTTATGTTTAGATGCTGATATGCACTGCACTGTGTTCTGCTCAAGTGAAGCATCTTTACCAGACCGATGCCTTTGCTGGGATTAGGTACCAGCAAACTCATTAATCCTGTAGGGATTGATACATGGCAAGTCTTTTTATGCTGGCAAGAACACATCCAACCCATCCGGTAAGATGCAATGGCTTTTAGTTATACTTGATTAGAAGCAAAACTCTAAACCTTTCTGCTTTACATCAGAAACCAGTAACAAATCTTTATTTTTTCCTTTTTTCCTCTCATTTTAAGCATCATGTCTTATTGAAGTTTAGCTGGTTTGAGGTTAGAGACATAGCACAAAGGATGTAGCTCAACTCCTTCAGAGCAACTGCACTTCAACATCTCTCTACAAGTATTTATCATATGTACCTACGCACACAAAGCATTTAGCCTTGAGACAGCTCTCTCCTGTGAGAGGGGAAACATTACATTCCCTGAGCTCAATGCTGTTGCTGGTGCAGTTTGTCTTTTCTCCTCCCTCAATCAACTTTATCTTGCCTGCAATATAAAACCATAGGTTGTCAGAGGAAATGCTTGCTGTTGTTTTTTATCTTACGGTAAGACTCTGAAAAATCATCATTAATCTAATTCATGGAAATGAAAAGTATCGTAGGCCAGGAGGACACAATCAGTCCGGATTCTTGGGAAATGCAAAGGAAAAGTCAGGAAGGGAACGTGAACCGCAGCTCCTGATTGCTGTGAAGTCCAAATGATGGACTGCTGACCAAGGCTGGCTCAGCTAGTGCAGCTGCAGCCACCCCCTTTGACCTTTGCAGAACTACACCCCTGTAGCAGGCTGAGCCGTGTGTGTGATGGGGTCATTTCTGGCAGGTAGTCTCCTGCTCTGTTGGGAGACAATTCACTGAGGTGGTCATTTCCCTTGCCCTTAGCTTGAATCGCTTGCTTGAGAACGCTTATGCTGCAAAAAAGGCCTGCAGTCAGTTCACCTGGAGCTGCAGAAGCAAAGGGTGAGTGGTATGAGAGCACGCAACTCAGATTAATGTTTCGTCAAAAAATAAATGCAATAACCCCTCACTTTTAGCACATTCTGAAGTTGGACAGGGTATTTAGACAGTTTGGTCACTCTTTGTATACAAACATACAGTTGATTTCATCCCTCTGAGTCCAGTCTCCTGATAGAAATCACATACCGGAGCAGGTTTATCCTTCAGGACTGCAGCCTCTGGGTGTCAACCCATGAGCTTTTTCATCTGACTTTTCTCCCTTTGTCCCTCGAAGAAGGAGTGAGAGGAGCAGCTGAGTGGTGTCTGGAAGCTGGCCAAGGTCCACCCTCTATGACAGGCTCTAAAAGTCACTCTTGAGTTATTCCCCATCTGCCAGACCTCCCCTGCATGCCCATAGCATCTCCTGGGGCTGTTAAATGGGGAGTGTCCGGTGGTTTTCCAGCTCACAGGCGGAATATGCTTTTCTGCAGTTCCAGCAGAACCTGGGAGCCCAACTCCCACTGAAACCCAATTGATTTGAGGCCTTTGAGTCACTTAAATCCTTTTGGAAAGCTGCTCTATAGCCAAAAGCTAATGTTACAGTTTAGGAGGACCAGAAATGGAACCCCACCCTTTACAGTCTTTCTTTCATTTGTCCTTTCCCATTAAGAGTTGAAGAATGGATGCGTCTGAACACCAAGAACAATGAAGATCAGAGCCAGCAGACAGCATCCCTTGGGAAATCCTCTTCTTTCTCACTGTAGTGCTTCAAATGGCCATGAGGAAGCATCGACAGGTAGGGCAGAATTTGCCATATAGTAGTGCTGGCACATGCAGTGGTGCCTGCTGCTTGCATATGGTGGAAAAATCATGATGTGTCTCCAATTCCTACGGGCAAAGAAGATGCTGTAAATAGCATGGCCAAGTTTCAAGCTCTCACAGTACAGTGGGAAGCAATCCAGCCTTTTCTGGTGTCAGGAAGGAGAGCAAAAACGCATTTTATGCATCCTACGGGGATAAGAGAAGCAAAGATGTCCCAGCTGGAGTTGTTAGCTCTGGGAGGGGCAGCCATTTGGCTCTCATTAAAAGTGGCAACATCTGAAGTACAATAGTTCCCTCTTGGATCTTGGTGAACGTGCACTGGTGGGCTCTGTCTTCCACCCTGGGAAGGACTGTTGCCACGCCAAAGTCTGTTTCAGGTCTGCGCCTTAGGGCACAGCTTACTGGTTAAACAGAATATGCGGGCAGCATCCCAAACCTCAAGTAGTTCCTCTGTCCAAAGCTTGTGCCATTCCCTATGGGCTTTTCACTTATCCAGGCTTCCCCCAGTCCTTGTCCTGACTCATGGACTGTGTTCTCCTCTCCCTGTTGCTGATGGTCCATCTGGGAGTCACCTAATAGCTTCTAGGCACAGGGCATCTTTTCTGCTCCTTTGCCAAACTCTTTGCCCTTTCAAGGCCCTAATTGCGGAGCCTAAAGGGTGTTTAAGTGCCTCATTCCCACTTAATTCGATTTGGACTGTTACCTTGCATGTCATCCTGCAGCTGAAGTTACAGGTAGGACTGATCCCTGTTTCCCTCAAAGAAACCAGTAATCCTGTGTCAGGACAGCATATATACATATTTTTATATATATATATATATATATAGCTGAGCTTGTCTGGAGGTACAGGCATTGCAGCTTTGGCATACATTGGTCCATACAGTTTTCCCTCACAGGAGGGAATAACTCTGTGGACTTGAATGCTCCACATGGTTTTTCTTTTAGGAAGGAAACTGGAAGTAGAGTGTTTTCCATTTGGACACAGGGCTCGTCTGAAAGCTAGGCCAACGCTGTGCTAAATAAATCGGCGTGCCAACCGCTTATGGGTAATTAGGCATGAAGGGAATCGGCAGTCTGCTCCCTCCGGTGTGACTCACAGACGGCATATTTGCAATGTGCCTTTTGCTTCCAGGGCTTCAGCGCTGTGGTACTCGCAAGGAAAATGGATCCCGAGCTTACAGCAGCCTTGAGGTACTCAGTAGCTCTATCACTAGGAGTACAGGGAGGAGATGTGGGGTGACAGTGTGGGGTTACGGCTTCAGTATCTGTCCATACAGCCAGGGAGGCTGAAACACTTGTTCGCTTTGAGGGCAGCTGTGGTGTTCATGTCTTACTATTTCTCTAGCGAGTTACCATCCCAGAGCCATGCCAAGGTGATGTCGCACACGCACATGCTCCTGAGGTGCACCAGTGCTGTGTCCTTTGGTTTGGCCCCTACTTCTGGTGGCAGTTCAAGCTTCTGGATGCCACGTTAAAGGATGCGCATCCCCTGCTCATCCAGCTGTGCTGCAGAAATGGTAATGAGCAACTGAGGGAGATACGGGCGTCTAAAATCACCACAACTGTTTGCTAAAGGAACATGGCTTCACCAGTTCAGAGCTTTAGGGTAATTCCTTTTAGTTATGAATAAGATGTACTACCCACTTGCTTTCAATGTCTCAGGCTCAACGAACACCTAATAGGTTTAGCTCATGGCACAGCCAACAAAAGTGTCTGAAAGATGGTGCAGAGATGGCCCAGAGATAAAATTCCAGTTTATCTGCCTCTTAGGAGCATTCCTGACTAAAGGAAAGCTTTGGGATATGAAGTGGAAATGAACCAAAGTCTTTTGGTTAGTGCATTTGGGTTCAATTAGCCTAACATGGCTGCTTCTCCAAACTGCAAGAAACTTTCTCTGGGGATTTCCAAAATCTCTTCAAGTTCAGGATGCTGCAAATAACAGCACGGCTTGTTTTTGTCATGCACTTTTGAGGCTTTTCCTTTTATGATCTTGAATGAAACCAGGAAGAGCAGGGATGTGTGAGCAATAAACTACTGGAAAAAAAACCCAAACCAAAACCACACCAAAACCCCAAACCCACTTGGTTGCACTTCGGAGCAAAGGACCCACAGTGCTTCTGAAACCTATCCACGTGAATGCAGTCCCAATGTGCACTATTAAAGTTTGCAACCTAAACTGCGTATATATTCTAAAGGTCTGGGTCGTTTGGAATCCAGAGATTTAATCTCTGTCATGGTCTGTCCTGTTCAAATCGGGACTCACAGCCTTGTGAAGTCTGGAGTTACTCAGACGCAGAGGTCACGATCGAGTTGTAACCTATTTTACAATGCAGAGCAATATTCATTATCTTAGAGGTCTTAGAGCGATAATGGTCCATTCAGTTGTAATTCTGCTTAGTGCTCCTTCCTCTGACAACGTTATGGCTTTTGTTATTTCATTATGATTCTTACAACACTTGGTGTTTTTATGAAGGCAGTGACACAGCAGCCGGGGCCAGCATAGGCTTCATTACAAAAAGGCTAAATTTCTAAGTCCTATTACGGAGGAGAATTGAGATGTGAGAGCTAAGTGTAACCTCAAGGAAAAAATTGGAAAGCGGCTGAAAAGCTCGAAATATAATGGAAAGCTTTAAAAATAACACATGCAATTTTGTAGAATTGCTTTTCTTCAGCAGCTCCTGTGAAGTCTCGGGGGGGGGGGGGGTCTGCTGGAACACTCAGACACAGCAATAGAGTAAATTGCAAATTGAAGTGCCAAAACCAGTCCGTCCTGTACAGGTCACTGAAGTAGACGCAGCTCTTGCCTGAAAGCATTTGTAATCTAAAACCCCAGCGCTATTCCCATTGAAGGTAATGACAAAACTCTCTGTGATTGCAAACGGAACAGGATTAGGCCCTAAGTAAATAAAAGGCACCTTTTTTTTTGGTCACCAGATACTCCTTACCTATGACAAATTCAAATCACTGTTGTTCAGGAATCTAGTGACCTAATTTTATCCGAAAAACTTCTTTCTGCAGCGTTCTTTCCTCACTTTCAAGCAGGTTTGGAAAGACAAGATTTGAAAGAGAATTCCCATCTGTTATTGAAGCATTTAATCATTCTTTAAAAGCCAGTGCAGTTTTATTTTCTCTGGGGAGTGAGCAGCATTAGCTGAAGCATAAAGCAAACTATACCAAGTGTAGAAAAAACTCACCCTGATGTCCTGTTTGACAAACTGACCTGCGGGTCACAACCTGAGTTTATTGATCTGTGGGGCCTTGTCTGGGTGTCGGGCATGTTTTCTGGACTTTGGTTACAGCCGCATTCCTGACTTCTGAAGAGTAGGGGGTGTGGATTTCTACTAGGAGTAACCACTGGGAAGGAAGTAATGTTCATTAAGTGTGCAGGCAGTGCAGGACTAAGCATGCTCAGTGAAAAAGCTTTTCTCCTTTGCCTGTCAAGCTCTACGTTTGAACTCATTCCAGAACGCCGGATTTACTTTTCATGAAGAAACAGTACCTGGCTGGAGTGCACTTTTCTTTCCCTCCTTAGTCACCGGAAGATTGGAAACACTGTTCTTTTGATGATCACTCTCAGTAATGCAGTGCGCCTGCATGCAAGTGCGAATCTTGCAGTGGAGAAGGAAGACAAACTTTGCTACCTGTGAAATGAAGACTTCTTAGGTCAGTAAAGGGGTGCAGAGAAACTAACTTTCCCAGCAGCTTTTGAGTTTGAACTAATGCTTTTGGTTCCTGCTCCCCTGTATCCCCTTCCCATCTTCAGCAGCGCTGAACTTTGCCAGAGTTTAGCAGCTTTCTGATTGTTCAGCCTCTCTGCTAAAGGTAAACTTGGTCGAAGTGAAAGCGTGATGAGGTTTGTGGGGAGCTGAGCTTAGTTTGTGAAAACCTGAGCTGCTGCTTAGCGGAGAGGCTCGTTCTCTTTCCTTTCCCTTTTCTTTCTTCTTTTTCAGTGGTTCCTATAAATGCAATCCTTTGCTTCCAGCGTGCGGGTATGTGCTTTAAAAGACTGCTCCCGCTTCTCTCCCCGCCCTCTCCCTTAGAGCTGAAAATGAGACTCGTTCTTGAATAATAAACTCTGTATGTTATCAAGCAAAATCTTGTGGCTTGTTCATGTGATCTTTTCCAGCCTCAGCAGAGATGGTTTGCCTTTTAATACATTCGCAGTTCTGTCTGGAAAATGAATTGCAAAACTGTGAGAGGGGTGAGAGAAAGCAATTTTTACTTGATAACAGCATGGTTTAATGTAGCAGACTATTGCGCTTTTAACTTTGTAAGTGCTCTCTACTTTTTGGGTTTGAAAGGCGTATTTCGAACTCCTGTCTCTTGAGGCTTTGAAATATTCCCAGCCTTAGGAAGGGGGGGGGGGGGAGAATAACTTTTTCTTGTGACTTAGTGCTGCCTAAAGAAGATTTTTCTGAGCATAGGCCAAATGGTCAAGAAACAAAGTGACCACTGAATAAGAAGTGAAATGGACTCAAATCATTAGAAACTGTCTGTAGTTAATGATTATTTGAAGTAGGCCAGCGGCATTTGGCAGTTTCTGGTGTTGAATTTTGTCCTGTGCTCTTCAGAATGGTTCTCCTGCTTATCAAAAGTTAGCATTTAATCCTGTAAGTGTGAAGACTCTATACAGCTTTCAGTATTTGAATTCTATGTGTGTTATAAACTTGAGATAACCAAAGGTAAAGCTATACATGCAGATGTATCAATTTGGTGTGTTGAAAAGCTCTGTATTTCTTATTTGGTTATTCTAAGCTGGAAGTTGATTTCCCATGCAAAGAATAAAGGGCATCAGGTTAGTTATGACGCATACTCCTCGTTTCAGGATTAGAAGTGCATATCTTCTCAGACTACAATAGGTTCTGCTGCTGCTGCTCACCGCTCTGCAAAAGAAAGCTCAGCATCTCTTTGCAAAGGGTGAGAACAGAGCAAAAGTGACTGGGTTACACTGGGTCTCTCGTGTGATTCCCACCGGGATTACCTGCGGCGCATACATGGAGGGACGGGGAGCAGCTAGGCCAAGCAGAAGGAATCTGCAAATGACCAAAGCTGAAGCTCTCTGATCTTTCCTTACGTTTATCCCCTGAGATCCAAGGAAGTTTTGGGTGAGAGGAGGCTGGGAAAATTTCTTTGCATTTTTCCTCTTTGATTTAGCAATCTGCAGGGGATTAAGGAGGCAGGCAGGGTTGTGCTGCAGATGGACAGAGTCTCTCCCCTCTTTGCATGCAGCACCTCCATTTCCTTAGCTGTGAAATGGGGAGGGTGACTGGGAGGGTCTTTTGTAAGGTACTTTGTGTATTTATGGAAGGAAAATGTCTTGTGCTTCCAGAGGAGTGATAAGCCCAGGCTGCAACTCTGCACATCCTGATTTGAGTTTTGAATGCTAACTTTTAGGCCCGCAGATTCAGCTGAGATCCTTTTAATGACATTAGCAAGGTAAAATATTGTCCTTATCCAGATGAGAACAACATGGCATTCCCTGTGCTATTGTTCATTTTCAGGTATACAAATCCAGCAGCTTTGCATGAATCCGCTTCACGTGCAAAATGTAATTAGGGACAGGAAATGTTTTTGGATTATTTCATTTCCGTTCCTAGGGTTGAGATTTTGCAGTTTCGACACTTGCAGAAGTTAGAAGTGGAAAACAACTCTTAAGCCATGGAGCCCAGATCGTAACAACCCTACCTGTGATGTATAAAATGGTCCATTAAATGAGTATTGGCCAGGTTTTGGCCACTAAGCTATTTAGCATCTCCCTGTCTTTGTTTTCATTCTTCACCTTCCCAGGTATTCCAGGGCAAGCCCAATACTGTTCCTTTGTTTCATTTACATCCTTCTTTATTCTTAAAACAGAGGAGGGGAATTCCATAGTTCCTGGAAATATCTGGGTCTGCCTAAGCTTTCATCTACCTCCAGAATGAAGCAAGCTGCTGCAAATGTGTGTAGCATGGTTTTCTCTTTCATTTGTGTGTTGAATCCTGGCTTTTTGAACAACTTAAATGGGGAAAAACTTCCAATGCATCTCCTCCAGGTCCCACGTGTGATCTTGCTCTCTGAAATGGAAACATATCTTCTGAAACCAGCGATAATCAACAGGCAGAGGTGAAATCTGAATAGAGAAAGCAGGAAGTGCAGGAATGGGATATGTTGTTGAGCACTAGGTTACCTTTGCTGCGAGTTTGTTCCTGTCTAGGACGTGCAGAGCAGAAGCACGATGGTCTTGGGTCTCTGGAGTGGTTAATCGTGGCAGCTTCCTTGTTTCAGTGCTTACACAGAGACACCCTGTCAAGGCCTCTTTTGAAGATGGTGGTTGCTCAGAGCGTTTTGAGTTATCAGGATGTCAAGACCCATCTGAAACACCCTGGCTAAGTCACTCAGCGAAGTAAGCCAGCTTGTGTCTGGCACTGCAGTAGAATAACAGACCCCAAATGGGTTTATCTGTAATGGGTCATTCTTGACCTAGAGATGCTAAACGTGATCTGTTCAGATAATGTACCCTTGTGCTTACTGGAATGTTCTCCAAAACTGTATCACTACGGGCAGTGAAGTAAAACAAATAGGGGATGATTTGTTTTAGAGAAAGCTACACTAGATGACATTGCTTCTCTTTTGAGGAATCACAGAGTTTGCACTACATGTGAGAAGGTGCAACTGTATTTTTTCATATCTAGCATAGAAGTGCAAGGCAGAAGCTAATAATGGTACCTCAGGCAGTAACCTGCCCTTGTGTCCTTGAGAAGAACCAAGGAACAGCAGGGCAAGTCACTGCAGGCTGTTCTGTCTAATGTTTGTTTTGAGGCAGATGATCTTGGGTCATTCTTGGGAAGATCTCGAATGTGCCTTTCTTTCCCTACTTTCCTTGACCCCAAGAGTACTGTGTGAAAGTAGCTGCAGGGAATGAGCCATGTGGGAGCTGAAAGCCCACTGTCTTTCTAAAAACATCTTTACACATTAACAGTAAAACTGATTCCCTCATCTATAAGTTCTGATGGAGGCTGCCTATCTACAAGTAACACCTTTCTACCAGTGGGGTTTTACAGATCCACTGCTCTGGAGGAATCGCATCTGGACCTGTCCCCTCGGTCACCACTTGCTGAGGTCTGTTCCTTAGCCAGTCACAGCCACAGGTGGAACTTCAGCACCCAGGGTTACTGTAGGGCCAGGGCTCTACTCTTACGAAGCGCTTAAGTAATGCGTCCTCTTCTCCACTGACCAAAGTGAAGCAAGCTCTTTCTTTTCTCTGTGTGCTGGTGGGTTCAGGTAGATGTCTGAAGATGCAAAGGTGTTCAGAGCAGAAGCAGCAAGACATGGATGATTTCTGAGGAGCACTTTTCCTCAAGCTGTTGATTTTAGTGTAATTTCTCCTAGATGTTGCAGGTACTGCCACATGCAACCATGCCTGGGATAGAGAAAAGGGACTGTAAGCAAAAGACAATCCTCCAGTGCAGCACTGGTATTAATGGTGAATTCCTCCATTTATTTTTGCAGGTAGCAGTGGAAATGAAAGCAATTCTATTTATCATATTGTTCACAGACTCCACAAATGTAAGTACAAACACGGCTGAACACTGCGCTCTGTTTCGCCATAGGTGAAAGTGTGAGTCTAATGATCAAATAAGCATTCATGTTGCGAGTGGTTTAAAACCAACCGAACAAGGAGCCTAGAGGAGACTTACATGTGCAACACTTTGTTGCTGGCTTTGCACAACATCAGGGTTCATTTGGATTTAGATCCTGTTGCACTGGGGCCAAAGTTGTCTCTGGAGAAGTGTGGGAGGGACAGAAGAGGAGAAAAGCTTTTAGCTCTGTCTATTGAGAACCCCCTGGGTAGCAATGTCAGAAACTCCTGCAGGACTGAGGTGTTGAAGTCCTATTATTAGGAGTATTGTGAGAGATTAGATCAGGCTTTAAGGCTTTCAGGAACCTGAAAACACAGGTAGGAACCCCGTGGGATCCAGGAAGTGTCTGAACAGGTTGTGTGCCTCAATCTGAGAGTTAATACTTAACTTACCGTAGGGGCATTAACAAAACCCACTGGACTTCTGCATGGATCTCCCTATGTCCCATGTCTTGGTATCACCTCATTTCAGAGGAACTGTGATTCGTAGATACTGAAGCCTGAGTTTAAGGTTCTCAATGGGTAATTTTGAATATATTACCCGTTGCTTTAAAATCACAGAGAAAGTGATGAATACAGCGCACAGTATTAGTGTCTGTTGGTGCCTCCTGGACTCGTTTCTGTGTTCACCGAAGTTCAGGGATTCTTTGTCTGAGTTCAGTTTCAGCCACTTAAGAGACTGGAAAGTGCTGCAAACTTTAAGCTGAAGTTCAGTGCAGATTCTGCTCTCTGTAGTTGGGAGTTGCAACCTGGGCCAGAACTCAGCATTTGGATCCCCTTCCTTCCTCGGCAGACATGCAAAGAAATAGGATTTTCTGCATCACTATGCAAATTCCCCAGGGAAATGGGTGCCTTTCTGAATCGCCTCTGTGTTGCTGTTGGGGTTCAGGTGGTTGAAGAAATGAGCTTTGTGTTCACAAGGCAGCAGGGACTAGGGTTTCTCCAAAGTGCCTTTGTTTGGGTATATGTAAAGCTATCAATGCATCATTCTTTCTGCTTCAGCTGTTAGAGACTCCCATCTTCTCCATTGATTTTACCCAGAATGCTTACTGCCCTTGAAGGTGTGACCTGTACCTCAGGCTAATTTATTTCTGTCATGGCTGCAGCATATTTTAGAGGGCAGCGGGGGTAGGAGAGAGAACAATGAATTCAACATGGAATATAAATCCCAAGCCTGTAGCTTTCAGACATTCCACTGCATCCCCTGCTCCATGCTCTCATTTGGCATTCTGCATGGTCTTGGATTAAGAGGGGAAAAAGAAGGGGGGGGGGAAGGCATTTGTATAACTAATCAGGTGAGCCATTCTGGGGTAATCCCTTTGGTCACACATACTGGCATGTGTATTACCATTTTGCTAGGCTTCTAAAGCATTTCCAATGACGTCCTAGTTTATGAGCCTGAATGAAAAGTCTCACCTTGATGGCCTAGAAGTGTTCTGGATCTGAGCACAGCTGCTTTAATCTGTTGAAATTTGTGTCGCGGAATGTGGATAGACAAAGACTTAGGGTTTGTGCTGAAAGCTCATTTTGGACCATAACGGTGGTGGGGCTGATGGATTCCCTTTTTTGCGTGTGTATTTTATTTTGCATCGTATTGCATGTTCTTTCCTCTTTGTTTTTTATAGACAATAACGTGAAACTGAAATGATGTGTAAGCACAAATACTAAGCTTCAGCACTGGACCCTTTTCATTATTCTATTGAAATAAGTGGGGTGTATTCTCGTGACCTGCTTGTGTAGCTGAAGTCTTCCCTGCCCCATGTGGTTCATCAGTAGCATAGGATTTCTTTAGGGCAAACATGTTGCTCCCAGTTCCCCCCCACAGAAAGGCTGAGCACTGTGTATTCAGTGGGTTGTGGGGAAATCTGTTGGAAAACCCTGGACTTAGCACCACGTCCTCGGGATGCATGCGAGCCCTGGGATACACTGTGCAGTGTTTTACAGACCCACCTCTTCCCACCTTGGATTTGTGAACGATAGCCAATGAGTCCCGTGAAACTGGAAGAAGCACCAAGAGGCGAACCCTGGCTCTCCAATATGATGCTACTGAATGGTTTCATAGACTGACTGTTTGGACTCTGCAGTTCAGACCAAAGTTTGGTGTTCAGGTCTGAGTTGATTTTGTCCTCTTGCAGAGGAGAGGCAGCTTTAAGGAGCTATATCAGAACACGAGCTTCACATAAAGCACAGTTACTGCCTTCCTAGGAAATTTAGGGCTCATACTTCAGCGCTTTTGACGCAGGAGTACCTGGCCTGGGGTTGCTGCTGTGGGTCAGGGCAGTGAGGCCAGCTGGGTAGGTCAGGCTTCAGAGGAATGCAGAGGGCTCTGGAGTTGAAGTGTATGAGATTTCCAGGTGATTTGCTGGGAGCTGCTGCCACAGAAAGCTCTAAATTAGCCTGGGATGGCTGAATGCAGTGAAACTTACACCGGTCTGGTCCGAATTCGAAGCTTATAGTTAAGTCTTGTTACTTGCTGTGTGATTTGGGTTCTAAGTGGGTCCATGTCACACAGCCGTAAATGTTGTTCTTCCCCCAAATGTTTTCTGCACTGAATCACTCGGAAGCATTTCTGTAGCACCTACTGCTGTAGAGACAAGAAGAACTGGGACAGGAGGTATCAATTCAAAGGAGAGCTGTGAATATAAAGAAGGTTTATGATTTGTGCAGGGGGCAGAGGGATGCTGTGCCATAGGAAATGAAATGATCCTTTGGCATAAAGTGTATCTTTTCGCACCTCCGCTTCTTGCACTGTGGCAAACACGTATATATATGACCTCCGCCAACGTGCTGGTTATTACTCACGGAACAAAGCAGCCAGGGCTGGGCATTCAAGCATGGAGGCTCCTTGTATCTTGGCATCTTTGTGTTTATAGGTCTCACTCTTTTTACTTTGCCCCTAATAGCAATAAAATAAAACAAGATCCGGTCTTTTCATAGCATCGCCACTCTCCTAAAACAGAGGGAGGGAGGAAAAGAAAGCAGTTCCAGCACAGAAGAGACCCTGTGCTCCTATAAATGACTTTTTGGGCCTCCAAGATAAAACTGGGAGAGAAAGGGGAAAAATACAAGTGCTTAACTGCAGTATGGTGCTGCAGCCATCCTGTGACTGAGCACAATACCTTGGGGTCTGATTTCTTAATAGCCCAGGGTGCCTGATCCATACTGGTTTGTCGCCAGTGGAATAAGGAAAGGAAAATCAGATGCTGGGTGGGAAGATGACTATGGTTTTTGGTTCACTATGAGCCTGTGATGTGCTGGCATCATTTTGGAGTCTGTCACCAGGCAGTGATGAAGCTCTGCTTGCTGTCTTCTCTGAGCCACTGGTGTTGGCAGCGCCTTCCTGAGGAGCTGCTTTGCAGTAGGAATTCTCCTCCTCTGGTTTTAGAAACCCCTCAGACCATCAGCACTGAAGCCATGTATGAATCCAGTTCATTTCCTTCATGTCTGCTTGCTGCTCTAGAGGTCTTGTGATGTTTCACCCTTTAATATCTGTCCTAAAAGGGTATTTGTGTGCCCAGTTTAACCCCAGAGGCAGCCTCTTGTCAGAAATGAGTCACAGGGCTAATGGCAGAGAGGACAAGCATGTCAAAGAAATACTGCAGATAAGATGCATAAGGTGTAGTGGGATATTTTAGGAGTGAAAAGCATCCCAGAAATGCAACTTGGTGGTTATTATTTAATATCTTATAAACCAAAAACATCAGTCAAATTTTCCAGCGTGCAAATGAAGGAAAAGTACCTAAAGCTGTGTCAGCGAGAGATGCTTTGCAACATAATTTTATATATGAGAAGACCTCTCATATGCTTCCCAGATGTACAATCCCATATGTCTGTTCTGTTAGGCTGATTACGGAATACATGCATTTATAGCTGAGAGCAAAGGGAGAATTGATTTCTTTCTAGCGTGGTGTGGATATCACTGTGTTCAAGATAATTAAACATTAGAACTGCAATACTCACACACAGGTCCGCCCTGGTGTTTTGGTGTGGGAGACCATGGATGGAGCTATTGGTTTTAGTACTGCATATGTGAGAATGTGTTTCTTGTGATGCTACGCAGCTTAAGGTTTTCATTTGTCATACCTGATGCTGCAGGTATGTGTGCGAATAACTTGACTCACAAGAGTAGTCCAAAGAGGATACTTACTGCTTACGTGCAGGAGCTGTATGGATCTGAATCCCAGCAGATCCCGGCCTAAGTGTAATATGACTTGTGTGTTTAATACAATTGCTCCGGAGAGCTCACTGTTTGAACTGACAAGACAAAGGGAGTATTATTACACATTTAGATGTAAAGAACTGTGGGCTTGTCTACCCTGGAACAGTCAGAAGTTAATTCGTATTAAACTAATGATGCATACATAAAATGCATTAGTTAAACTGCACTGAACCCCTTTGTGGTCACTCTTGTTCCTGGTGAAAGTGTTTTCCTTTCATTTAAACTTGATTCGCTTCCAAACTAAATTTAGTGCAACCTCATTAAAGCCACTTTGGTTGTGAAGTAACAAGCCTATACAGGGATTTAAATGGTGCTCAAGTAACTTACCTCAAAAATTGATATGATTTCAGGTTTTTTGAGTGCTCTGTTATATGTTACATGCTTTGTCCAGACTCCACTTTGGGTACTATCACTTGCTTCTAGTAGTAGTTGGATTTTTTTGTCTTTCAGACTAAGCTTCAAGATAAGGTGCTAATTTCAGCTTTCATAAAATAAAGGCATGATTTGGTGCAGAGAAGACCTTTGGGAATATTAACCCCAAGGGTGTCAATATCTGAATTCAAGTAATTTGAGACTAATTTTAAGAGTGTACTTGCTTTTGGATGTTGGTGTTTGTAAGTGCTGAAGATTGTTCAGTACCCCGGAGGGAGTGATGGATATTGGATTTTACTCAGTATCCTAACTGGAAATCTAATCTCTGTAAACTCGAGCTTGTGGCTTACCACTGAATTATTCCACACGTAGAGGGAAAATAGCTTGGCTGAGTGATGTTTGTGCTTATGATGAAATTCAGTTAGGCATTGGTTTGAACATGGCCAAGTCCAGCTGAATCTCCCAAAAGTGAGCACACGCAGGGAGCTGAGTCCAGAGCATGGGGAAGTTCAGGCTAAAAACAGGAAAAATGGAGCACATTCCATGGCTTAACATGTAAGCAAACTATTCCATGCAGTACAGAGGCTTTAGGCTGCCAAAAGTGGGTACCTGCAGCTTCTTTCTGTTAACACACGTCTTGAGCTTTAGAGGCAGCACGGACCCCATGAATCTGAACTAGCAGGCAGCAGCAAAGAGTGAAGGCACACAGGACATGGTGATGAGTGTTCCTTGCAAGTCCGTGTAACGGATATCTAAAGTTTTGCTCCTACTACTGCATTTAGAAATGCAGGTATTTGACAGACCTGTGATGGGTAGAGTTATAACAATTTTATATAGATTGGGACCAAGAAAAACAGAACTCTGTTGGGTTTCATTTCCACTTGTGTTGCTGGCTTCCTCTAAGCTGGAGGGGCAAGTAATTGAAGAGCTCAGTGTGTCTCTGAGTTTCTTCACCTGTCAGTTGGGGGAATTACTTCACAGGGGGACTGGAAGTATCATTATAATGATAGTTGCAATATGCTTTCATATGCTAGGTAGAAGAGCGGGAGCGTTAACATGTACAAGAGAGAAAGAGAAAAGTAGGTTAGCCTGTCTGAGCTTGTCATGCTTCTACTGTGTCAGCAAACTCAGGGAGACAAGAGAAGGAGAGGAAGAGAGATCAAAAGAATAGATTAAATTAAAAGTAAACAGGCAAAGTTAAACTTAAAGTGGCAAGTAAGGAGTTGCACAGGACCTGTTCTGTGCCTAACTGCGTTGACTTGGTCCTTCATGTGCCAAGCTCTTTGTCATCAGCAGTTCACCACCAAAAATCACAAGGCAATCCCAGTGTCTGTGTGTGGTTTTGGGCTCCCCTCAGCTCTTAGCTGGCCATGCTGAGGCTGCTCTGTATGTGAACAAAGGCCTTTTGAGGAAAGGCAGGGATTACTCCCTGATGGTGGGGAAAGCCAGGATGCATCTCCCTGGACTGATGTGGGACCTGGATCTTGGAGACCTTCACTTTGAGTAGGACTGTTTTTTGTGGCACATTAGGATGTGATGTACAGCTGCTCTGTATTGCAGCGGTGATGGCAGCAATAAGCAACGTGGTTTGCAGCACCAAGTCCTTGGCATTGGCAGTGGCATTGGCACGTGCTTAGGGAAAAACTGTGTAAAAGTGGGGTTTAAATCTCCTCTCGGCTCTTGGCTATCTGTACTTTAGGGACTGCCCAAAGCACGTGCTGCATCTGGTGTGATGTGCAAGGCTAATGTAGAACCTTATATATGGACATGAGAGAGTTAATTTACCTTGCTGTGCTTGCAGTGAAGGCTGCTAGTTGCACAAAGCAGCAGCACTGGGAACCTCTCAGAGCCTGCACTCTTTTCCTCCTTCTTTGGTGCAGGGGGAGTAAAAAGTCTCTATGTGGGATAGCTGTTTCCTCTGAGCTTTGTCAACACGTTCACACTAGGTTGGGCTTCTGCACAAACGTTTCCCTCTGCTTCAAAAGTCCATGTGTGAGGAAGGCAGCTCTGTAATGTGGTGCTGTTGTGCATCATGTTGCAGTAGCTCAAAACATGGTGCTGTCTCCTGTTGGAGGGCAGATCGGACTGACTGATTTGCAGCCTCCCCATTTGTGCTCTTACAATATGGATTCAGTTTTGGAAGTGGTGAATGTGTGGTGTTGCTGCTGTTTGGCATCTTTCAATGACACAGGCCACTTAAGTGCTCTCTCAGCTTTTTGGACACAAGGAAGAGACGTGATCTTTCCTTTTATGTCCTTTCCTCACCCTGTTTGTTTTCAAGGCACGCTCTCTTGGGTGGTTAAGATGACCAGGCATAGTTCTGAACTGTATCTCTATTCTATTTAGTACAATCTATTCTGTCTGATCGTGAAGTAGGCCAAGCAATCTTCATATGCAAATTTTCCTTATAAAGGAGACTTAAGAAAAACAGAAAGCATGTAGGGGAAAATTCTTGACAGTCAATATATGAAGGGGTTAGTTATATTTTTACAGCATTATAGGTCAAACGCTCAGCTGCTGAAAGCAGTCAACCCAGCTGTAATCTTCTTTAACTGTATCCAGTCAGAAAAGAGGAAAAATTGTTTTTCTGCCTTTGAAGAATGGAAGTATCTTTTTCCATATCCACTTCTACCTGTTCTACTGTAACAGACTCTGGACCCACTCAGCGAAATCATCACAAGCAAAGTTTGATGGAAACAAATTGCACCAGAAAGTTAATCCTAAAACTGCCTTTTGCATCTTCAGCAGCTGGGTAGGATTTGAAGGAAAAGTGCTCAATTTGCATCCTAAGCCTCCTCAGCCTGCCTTATCTGCGGCAGAGCTGGACTGCTTGGAACCATGGGCTATGAGCTATAATCTTATTTTTACACACGGTCAGACTGTTTTACTGTGTGTCATCTGAAATGCACCCTTCCTTTGTGAAAGCCACCAGTAACCACAAGCTTCCGCTCCAGTGCTGGAGAACAGTAAGTTTTCAAACGGACTGCTGAGTAAATAAGAGTGGAAGGAACATGGCAGGAACCTCTGGGAAAACAAAGGGGAAGATGGCATCTGTCAGAGACCTTATTAACGTAAGTGCCTATTCCCAGCCAAGTGAAGTGAAAAACACCTATGCTGGGATAACACAACCCAAATGCAGGAAAGCCAGCCACTTTAAGTGTGGAGGGCAGGACCTGAAGCCCACACATCTCAAAGACATTAGGAACAGAGCATGGAAAGCGTCATTTGCTTTGTGATCTGCAGAATCCTGCAGTGTGGGGGAGAGGAAGAGGGCAGTGGAAACCTCAAGCTGCCTTACAGCAGTTTGTGTGGCACTGGCAAAGAAATGGGGTATGGAAAGGTTTTAATGCAAAATCGAGCCACTTGGATGCATAGTAGCAAGAACATCTTGGTCATAATTTAGTAGACTTGTGTAGTGGTGGTGTTGAGGATCTGGATAAGTTCTGTAGAGAGATACAGTGATGAAGTAATGGGATGGTCTCCATCTTTCAAAACTTGCCATCTGCAGAAGGAGGTTATTTCACCCAAGAAAATGTTTTGGAAGGCATGGGGCTTCGAGTCATCCAAGTGCCTGAGGATTTTGATTACTAGTTCTCTACGTTAGAATCAAACGACCTGATGAAGCTGATCATCATCTTTGATGCCAGTGAAATAAGGAGATTACATTGCACAAATGCTCTCTTGCTGACATCTTCTTGCCCAGTATGGTGATACTTGTACTATAGCAGCATAAAGAGCTGAAGTGCTATTCTTGGTGGTACTGTACAGATACGTGGGGTGTTGTATAACAGATCTCGTGTTAGTCCCTTTTATTTTTGTCCTAGTCATCATAAATAACAATCTAAATCATGCAAAATGAAGAGGAACTTGAGAAGAAGGTTATCCTGAGAAAAGGGCTCGGGGGAGATAAAGGTGACACATCACTTGATACAAACCAGATGATTAATGGTGAGGTTTGTAACTCCTACTTTGAAATGTTAGCATTTAATGCAAATGTGAGCTACATCACAGAGGAGAATATTTTGGCTTCTAATTCAGAACTGTATATGGCAAGTCAGTAGTACCTATTGTATAGAAGAAAATTGGAGTTATTGAGACACCCTCCCAGCCTCTTTATTTCATGAAGGCATTCATTATAATGTGCTTAGTTGGTTGATTGTTAGTGATGCCATAAAATAGAGGCTATACTTGGTGTTTACAGACTTCTGCTAGTTTGGGTGATTCCCTGATTATGCTGTATGTCTGCTTCCCCTTTGTACCATCTTGTGAGGATGTCACACCATCATCAGTTGAACAGCCCGGTTCTTGTTCCTCTTCAAAGACTTTGTTCTCTTCTGTGCTTTTGTGCAAACCAAATGGCAGCCACTTTCCATTTTACTAGTGGTACCTAAACAGTAAGGAAGGCTGGCCACTAGCCAATTCATTTAAGTCTCTAGAATAATAGTTTGCTCTCTAATGAATAGTCTGGCTTTAAATCTCTCCATTCAATTGTGGTGGCACTCCTGAAGTTGACAGGTACTTATAAGACACTGAGGAAAGGTCATTTGTTGGGTGTTAGTTCCATTGATCTGTGCAGAGAACCTTCTAGTCATTCCTCTCTGCTCTTGGAAGGAAACAAACAAAAGGGACAAAAAAAATCAGGCAGAAAATTAATCGATTTTCTCATATTTGCTTCAGAAGTCACAAATAATCCATTCCTGGTAAGCAGTTTCCTTCTTTTCTGCCACTAAGCCTTGGTCTATCCAACATGAATGTATTGGTGGCCCATTACTTGTGTTGGTAGTGCAGCAGCTGAATCTGAGGCTCTGTCAGTTCAGTTTTGTACGCATATCCAGAAGGAATCGCTTTCTGGCCCTATGAGCTTGTAATGCCGGTAGCCCTGAGACAACAAAGCAAATGGGGAAGGATGGATTGGTTTTCTGTTGTACAGATGGGGAAGGATTTGATGATTTGCCCAGCCTCACACAGGGAGTCTGTACCAGAACAAAATAACTCATGGGCTAAGGCAGCGTCGTAACTGTAGGACGACCTGAATGTCTCCACGTTGGTTCTTCTCTATGTATCCTAGAGACATATACAGGTGTGTTGCTTGATAACACTGTCTCCATGGACACTTGTGAGTAAATGATTTCCTATTTGTATGTCTGGCAAATGTAATGCAATTCAGCTTCACAGTTAGCATCGTCTTATTCTGAGCAGGGAAACTGAGGCAAGCAGCAAAGGAAGGTTTTGCCCCAGACATCAGGTATATGTGCTCATCTTGGACTGCAATCTAGGTGCTCCTTGGGACTAGCTTGCAGTGAGTTGGAGTAACTCTGCTGTTACTAGATTTATTGCTTACTTCATCCTTTTCCCCCTGTACCAATAAATCAAATGCTACCATTTTCTTCCTGAAGCTGGCACTTAATGAACTTAAAAGCAATCTGAGGAAGGAGTCCTGTAGTATAAAACTGGCTGTGCTAATGCCCTGTTTCATTTACAAAAGAAAAGCAAGAGCAGTGGCAAAGTCATTTTTGCTCTAACTGATTTACTTTAGACTGCAGCCACACGCAGGAGCTGCCAGTCACATATTTCAAGACCTGGCTTCTTGATGCCCAGGAGAATAAAGCCTGGAATGACTTGGACATTCCTTTAACCATGCTGGCGGGGAGCTCCACGGATCAGGCTTTGCAGGGGTGAGAATGGTGGTACAGGAGAAGACGTGGGAAGGAGAAGGGGACAGTTTTGACGCTGTAGGGTGAAAGCTAAGCCTAAATTAAGAGGGAGGAGGAAGCAACTGGAATAAGGGCGTGCATGGGCTTGCAGGTGAGGCTGGGAAGTTTGAACCTGGAGAATAACGCAGGGGGAAAGTCAGTGAAGCAAGGAGTGCTGTGGTCAGAGTGGACCATGAAATGAATGGGAACATTTCCCACTGCAGATAAGAGCAGAGCATGCCCGAGGTGAAGAGTTCTCAGCCCAGGGAAGTTATTATGTGTCTGAATTCCTGTCAGCTGGCCTGAGGACATTGTTAAGAGAGGAATGAGGTAAAGTGTGGACCCCCACTATGACTTGACTGAGTGATATTTAATATTTAAGCCTTTTAAAGTGGAGAGAGCTGTTTAGGGAGCACCTTTTAAAGAGGAAGGAACACAATTCCTATTGATGAACTGTGTGCATTCTACATCATTTTTGTTCAAAATGATACTAGCAAATTAGCTTAGTCTGAAAAGAAGCTTTGGAGAATTGATGCTTTCCAGTTGCTTCACAAGTCCTAATTACTCCTTCTCTCTCCCCTTTTTACCCAGTGTGTTTTTCCCTCTTGCTTTGGTTTGGTTGCAGCCAGGGAATGGCAGAATGCACGGCTCTCAGGTGGTGCAGTGTGAAGCTGCTCAAAAGCAAACCAATACCTGCAGCAGTTTTAATTCCTAGAGGACAAAGCATTCGGTGTTATCCCTGTTTGACAGAGGGAAGTGAAGGACTGGGGAAAGGAAGTGACTTGTCACCCGGCAAAATGATAGTGTAACTGAAAATGCAATCAAGGTCTCTTGGTGGCGAGAAATTGGTCAGACGGCAGCATTTTCTCCAGGGAACAGAATGGAAAGTCTGCTTCAGAAATTGCTCATTTTAGACATCAGACAGTACTGGGAACTGGAGGTTATTTTGTAAGGAAGCAAAGCCCTAGTCCAGAGATGACTGAAGCCGCTGAATTGTTTCCATTGCTTTCTGTGGGAGCAAATCTTTGTTTAACAGTGGTTGGTAACAAGCAAGATAACACCTGATGAACTGTTTCCCATCTCAGTCCTCAGGCTCTGCAGTAAATACTGCTCTTCACTTAGAGCATGGTCAGCTGCTGGATTTTCCATGGTCAAGTGAGTTCTGTCTGAAGGAGGAGGGAAGAAGAAATGGAGGCGAGTGCAAATTGCAGCAACAGGCAGCAAAGAAGTGGAAGAAAGAGGAAGCAGAGTGTATTTACTTCTCACCTGCTCCAAATTACCCTGCATCAGAATGTGGTGAGGAGGAGGAGGAGGAGTGGTGGGGACAGGAGGTTGTGCAGCCAGCACGCTGGGGAACAAAAGGCTTTTCTGGCTCAAAATGCCATGCACCAAGGTGGAAGCCCTGCTGCAGCTCTCTGTCTCGGGGCTTTGGTTACACCAGACACATGCGCACTATGGAAAGGTTCAGAAAAGGCTGCCCCAGAGATGTTTCTCTCCCTAACGACACTCAGGCTGCGTCCTGCCATTGCTGGTCAGCGTTTTGCTTGCAGGCTAATGTTACAGTTGTACCAGAACTCGTTCCATATTGGCTTTTGATCCTGGGAGAACGGGAAAAATCTGGTCAATGCGGTTCTCATTAGCCAAAAAAGCTGTAACATGCTGGAGTCATTAGTAGTTTGTTGATTGAGTTAACCATGCAAGGCGGGCTGCAATTGATCATCTGCATTCTCATTAAATATGCCATAGTCCAGGAGAGTTTGTTATGAAACTAGTTGGAGTACATGAGGAGTCTTGCTTGCAGCCAAGAGCGCCACTTTATATCTTTCGGTTTAAATCTCAACCTATGTAATTAATATCAGAGATGGGACTGAGGTGTAACATAAAAACAGCCTTTCACTAAAGTCTTACTACGCAGGGTCTTGTTTCAGCTCAACATGGAGAGAGAGAGATTGGGGCTGAAACTTGAATCCCAATCTAAACTTAGTGCTGCAAGAGGCAAGGGAAGTGGTGAGGGTCTGTGGCTAGAGGATTTCCATTTGGAACTAAGTAGGTATTTGAAGGAAGGAAGCATTGCTGTGCTTCATTTAAAGATAATGAGGCATAATAAACCCTAACCAAAAGTCAAATTCACTTTGTCTTTGCATTGTTCTTAAGACAGTCAATATCTTAGAAAGATAGATATAGAGAGAGGTGACAGAATTTCGTTTTCAATAAATGGGTGAGCAGGAGTTGCTGAAGAGTGTTACCTTGAAAATATATCGTGATCACTTTAAACCTTGTCTATGTCTTTCAGCTTTTGAAATGCTGAAGATCACATCTTGAGGGAATTTGTTAGAGCCTTTGAAGTATTTTTATGTTAGGCCCCTATGGCAGAAGATTGTACAGATCAAGAAAGTCCCGAGTAGATTTATTCACAGAAAATGCATTTAAATTACCCAGTTATACGGGCACACATTCTTCATTTATAGCCTGGTGTCTGGTCTCTGAAATCCTCCCAAGAATTGAGGTCATGGAATCTGAAAACGAGCTTCTGTACACCATACTTCTGGCCTTTCAGATGTAATGTAGTCTGTACTGTGTGGTAAATTGGACACAATTCAGAGAAGAGCAACAAAAACAATTAAGGGAATAGAGGAACTGACTTACATGGGAAGATTAAAGGCATTACAAATTTGTGGCTTGGTGAAGTCAAGACTACTGCAAGTTATTGGAAGTTTCTGGAGAGAGGAATGCAGCTTCAAAATCCCCGTTCTTGTCTAAACCTGTTTTTGTTTGTGTGTTTGTTTTAAAGCAAAACCTTTTTAGAGCAATATCCTCCTCTGGTGTAACTTACCACAGTTCCAGTGAAAACAATGGGGCAAAGGGATCTGTGCCGAATGAGACTGTCTGAAAACGCAGCCCTTGTGCTTTTAAAAACAGGCAACAGCAGGAGTGGGATCAGTAGTTTGGTGGTGTAAATCCTGGAAGTTAATTCCTGGTATATTCAGAGTACAGAATGCATAAATGAAAAGGATATTTGGACATCTTCCTTCTGTAGAACCTCTGCCTTTGCTGATGCTGTTCTGGGGCAAGAGTGGTAAGGAGCGGAGCTGGTACTAGAAAGCTTAAAATTGAGTTTAATGCTTGAGCTCAATATTGGCAAAAAGATGGACTGACAGGACCCTCTGTTAAATTTTGATTCACATGCTCTCACAGAAATACAGGGAGCTTTTAAGTCAGTAAAGTCTAACATAGTCCCAGAAAATGGAGGGACATAGCCGCAGAGAATGGAGGGACAGAGAAGCTGCAGGTGTAATCCACCAGTGAATGTATACGACGTGCCTCCTTCTGTGCACCGTTTGCACAGAGGAGCAGTCTATAAATACCCCAATTAGTGAGTGCAGCTAGTTGAAGTAGAGTATAGCAGCTCATGTTTTCAGCCCTAGAAACCCTTAGTTCTGTCCTTGCTGAGTTGATCAAGATGGTGGCCACTTTGCAGACACAAGGAGCGGATTGTTCCCGATGGTCCATGGGGATTGAATTACAGTGAGACTGAGCAATTAAAACCGTGGGCTGACTCTTAGGAAAATTAAGTGTGAAGCTCATTGTGCTGTGAAATAGTCTCAGAAGGGAAGTGATGGAGGCCCTGTTGCTTGGGATGTGGTACTTTCCATAAGGATGGAGTGTTAATTGAAGCATTATGGCCAAATTTTAACAGTGAAGTTAATTTCTGGCTCCATTGCATGCTCCTTGTTCCAGCTGGGGAGGGAGTTGTTCTGTCCCAGGGCTTAAGTGCAGTGGGACTTGGCTGCACATGATGTTCAGGAGCTCACACCTTTCACATAAGTGATTGCTTTTATGAGATAGATGAAGTTGCCAGGAGCAGAAGACGGGAGTGTGGTAGCTTCTGGATGGAAGTTGTTACAGATATTAGTTTCCATTTTAACTTACGTGTGATCTTCACTGAGGATGAAAGTGGCCAAAGCTCTAAAACATAAATAGGACTAATTTGCAGTCTTTCCAGTTGCACCAAAAAAAAAGCAAAAGCCCTAAAAAGGAGTCACCTGTGGAGACTGTGCTGCTCTGTTGCCTTCATCCTGATTTCTCTGGGTCAGGGTGGGACACAGTGACCTGCCACATCCCTCATCATCCCTTTGATATCCAGATTGATGAATGAATAGGAAAAAGAGGAAAACACACCCTCCTGAAATGAATGTTTGGAAAATGGGGATTTTGAGTGTGTGAATGAGGCGAACAGACAGGAATACCGAATGTGGACCGAAGATGCCAGGGGAATTGTTTCCATAGAAACACAACCATGGAGGCTCACATGGTTCCCCCATCTCAGACTTACAAATTCACATGATTATCTTAATGGTCAACATAATGGATTGAAAAGAGGTAGGTGATTAGTAAAATTTGATCCAAGTTTGTTGCAGATGTGGGGAGCATTGTGCTGAAGTCTCTGTCTGAGTGCAACTTAGAATGGCTCATATGCTGGGCGCGTATCGCTCTGATTTGCTGCACTAAATCAGGATTAACTCCCCAGCAGTGAATAGTGTCCTACTGGTATCAAACAAAGGGAATCAGACCTGGTTTCTTTTAATTAACTTGAAGAAAAAAGGTCTACATTTGTTTCTTGATACATTGTTTGTTCACCTTTGTTGTCCAGGCCCTTTTGCATGGCTGCAGACATAATCTTTTGCATGTAAATCAATACCATTCAGAAATGCCTCAGGAAATATTGTTCTGAAATGTACTCAATGGAAGCACATGCCTTTCTGTGCCAGAATTTATGAGGGGCCCTGGGAGTCTGTTTTCTTCATTTGCCCATGGAAATATTTCTCCTCAGAAAATCCAAGATGTTTAGGACTCATTTATGTTGTTCCAGCCCCTTCAAAGCAGCTGGAAGTGGTGGTTTTGCATTGTATCGGTAGGCTTCTGAGTGTAATATGGATGATGGCATGTTTAAATGAATAAGCTTGAGTAACATTAAGAAAGGGCATTTATGAAATGAAGGTGTTCTAGGTTTTTATGTGTGGCACCTCAAGGATCTGTGCATGATCTGCCTTCTGGTGTGTATAGGGTTGCCAGCTGAGGTTCCTGTGTGGCACTGTCGACCAGTCCTGCACAAGCAGAGTGGGTTGCTGTGATTCTTTAGAAGCTGCTGTTAAGATGGTAGGTATTTCTGACATGCTGGAAAGCAGGAAGGATAAAGAAACATCCTGTGGGAATCCTAAATATTAGGGGTTTCTCACCCATTAACCAAAATGTAGCCTGGTAGCTCCCATAAACCCCCCCCGAAGCAACACCCATAGAGCAGTCAAATTCCATGTGGGAGAAGAGGCTTAACCACATAATCTAGGTGGGAGCAACCCCAAATGAAACAGTGAGGATTCAAACCGTAGTGCAGATGTGTGTGAAAGCCCATGGTGGCCTGGCCATCTCCTGTGGTTCCAGGGTTTAATTTGGGCTGAGCTGACTCGGTCTGTCTGATTTTTAAAGCAGCCAAAGCTTCACAAGCCACAAGCTTCATCTTTAATGTTAGTTATTTGTGCCCTTTTTAGAAGAGACTGTGTGGAGTGGAAGAGAGGAGCAGGAAGTGGAGACAGGACAATTTTGTACATGATTTCCAGTAACTGATGATGTTGGTAAGCAACAGTCCTATTATCCAAGCCAGTAACAGCTCTACAGCCAGAAGAAAGTGTGGTGTTATCTTTCTGGGTGCATGTGGGGAAGAAAGCACAATAAAAGCTAACATTATGGGGAAGATGGCTCCCATCTTTCCTCCTGGTTTCCCAGCTTCTCAAAGCCAGAAAGTTGCTAAAGACCCTCTAAACCTTAAAACTAGCCCAGCTCCAGGCTGCTCTCTTGATAAGCACACGTAATGCTCCCGCAGCTCCAAGAGGAAAACATCTGAGGTTTGGGAAGGGTCAGCCAGAAATGACATAGCTGCAAATACGAAAGGAAATCAAAGAACTGCAGGGTTCCACCCAGGAGAAGGGAGAGCAGGAGAGGTAGCTGGGCCAGCCAGCACTGAAACAAGACGAACAGGAAGAGACGCCCAGAGAGAAGCATTCTTCCTCTCCGACTTCATGTGTGTGAATTCACTGCTACCCTTGACCCGTGCTTTCAGTTACCTTGTTTTGACATGCCCTTCCTTGAACTAATTTGTGAGACTGCTCTTCCAGTGCTCCTCATTCACGTGGTTTTGTGGTGAATTGAGTAATGCTTGGTATTAAGAACCTGGATTGCAGAGCGAATGTGTCAGTAGCACTGAGGCACCCTATTTTAGTTGGAACCTCTGCATGACGCCACCATTTATAATGGAAAGTGGAAGTGTTTCTGCATTTCCATACATTAAACCTGCAAAGTGTTGCCATGCGGGCAGCACATTGATTCCCTGATGGGTTTCCTTCGTTTCTCCCATGCTGTTTCTTTTCCATGCTGTAGTCTTCTAGGACTTTGCTTGAGAGCAAGGTAGCATTTACAAGAGCATGTAAATGCCTTGGACTTCCTATTTTAAACAAAACAGTGCTGAAGGGTCAGAACTTGAAAGGTATTCAGTTGATAATGACAGGGATAGGTTAAAAATGAGGTGAAAGCAAACACAAAGGAAAGACTTCTGAAATGAACAGGAATTTAGTGTTTCAGTGTTGCAGAACATTCAGTGAGGTCCCTAGCATGATCTTTAGGACCCTAAATGCCTTTAAACTGCTGGTGACTTGAAAACCCATTGTGCTGGTTTTGGTTGGGAGAGAGTTAATTTTCTCCTTACTAGCTAGTATGGGGCCATGTTTTGGGTTTGTGCTGAAAGCACAAGGATGTCCTACCTCCGGTGCTGTCATTTTTGGGCACATCTCGCCACTCCTGATTTCCCAAAACAAGGAGAGAAGAGGTGCAGTCTCTTCAAGAACCCTATCTCTGAACTAACATCCACTCTGTCATCAACATTATTGGTAAGCAGAGGTTGTTAATTTACTCAAGGCTTTTTGTCCATCAATCAGTGAGGAGTGTAGCTTGGACCAACTTCGTCAAGCTTTTAATCTGAGGTGACTTCCTGTTACTGAGCTCCTCTGCGTACGAAATGTAATGGGTTGCCAGCTCACACTTCCCTGACCCATTTCCAAAGCTATTTCATTTGATTGTGTTGGGTGATCTTTCTGAAATTATGTCTTGATTTTTATCTGAAATCCATTGATAATGGTTATTTAAGCTCTTTCTGTGCTATCTGGTTGTTTTAATTTCAGGGAGTACATTGAGGAGTTTAAGTATGTATTAGTTATCATATTGATGGATCAGCCAAGCAAGGAACATTTGGAAATTCGCATATTCCTTTTCACTGACCTATGATATTTGAAAGATAAGCCTCTTGCATGCCATTAGCGGTTTGCACATCTATAAACATTTCTCAGTATGTTTAGATTTTATTTTGGAATAGTTTGAGGATGTACGTGTAGATTTTTCCTTTAATCCATCCAAGAATATTAATTGCCCATTTGGTTTGCTGTTTGCCATTTATTTAATACTTTTTCCTTTAAAGCAGTATTGGTTTAGTTTGTGCTGAATCAAATACACTGGAGAAAGCCAGTAAGGTCTAATGCACTGAGGACTTAATCTGAGCAGTTGAAACTGGCTAAAATTTGGTAACTTGATGGTGCGTGATCCAAGGAGATCTTGCCAATCTTTAGCATAGGTGACCCAGATGTAGAATCAAAAAGAACTGTATTTCCTTCCTCTCCAGGAGTGTTGTGAGGCTTAATTCACTGAAGTTTTGCAAATCACCTCATGATCCTTGGATAAAAAAAATGCAAGAACACAGAAAAACAGGCATAAGAACACAGAGCTGTAGGCATGTAAAGAATATTCTTCTCTTTAAAATTTCAAAAGCAAGTAAGGTCTCCGTACGCTACCTCTCTAGATTCCCAGTAACTGCATTAGGAGTTAGATCTGGTCCTTGGGCAGAGAATTAATCTGGATCCTTGTTACAAAACACATCTCTCAAGTGAAACTTTTGCCTATATTTTTCCCAGAAGATTCTTCTCTTTCAGTCCAGAATTTTATCAGCAATTCTTATGCTAACAGGGGTCAGGAGATGAGATGTTTCTCACGTTACACTTGAAGCTTCTCATGAATAATGGCCTGTATCACCTCTATTGTCTCTCCAAAACGTAAGCAACCAGACATAAGGCCAGAGGAGAAATTTAAAGAGTCCTGAATACGCCAGCAGGCCAGACCCAGAACCAAGATAGTCAAAGAGTGAAACAAATACAAGGTAGAGCAGATGGTTATTTGGGGAAATATCTGAGCAGATTAACTACTAGGCAGCTAGAGAATGAGTCAGTCTCTAGTTAAAAAGTATCCTGGAATCTTCAGAGTGAGATTAAGAGAAGCACAGATGAAGATCACTGTAGACAAAATAAATTAGAGGTCATTATTCCCTAGTGAATTTTCTACAGTGTTAAGTAGAGCACATCAGGCTTTTCACACGAATCTGAGGGGGGTCGCCATACTGAAGACTGTCACTTACTCCTGTGTAAGGGCAATCTGTCCATTTGGAAGCAATTTCCCCCATCAGGATTGTCCTTCTCTTCTTTCTCAAATGAATTTGTCTTTTTCATTCTCATATATATATATATGTGTGTGTGTGTGTGTGTGTCTATATTGTGTATGGAATAAAACCAGCTGCAGTTTGAGAAGGATGGTAATGCCAAAATACATGGCATTGGCAATTGCCATCATGGAAATCTTAATTCCCCCCTAGCCTTCCAATCTTTTTGTTTTACTTCAGTAAGACTGCAGCTGCCATCTGATTTGTATTTATATATGCTCTTTATAGATATTAATGCAATAACAGATTAAACCTAAAGTAACTGTTACTACACACAGAAATCTCGGGGTCTGATCTTGCAAACACTAATGCCTCTGAATAACTATAATCTTGTGCATTGTATATTTGAATTTAATGGGGACTCTTGCATGCCAAAGTGTCTCACATATGTGAATGTTTGCTGCAACTTCAGACTTTCCCCATATGTTGATGTCAATTTGTTTTTGCAACCTCAATACGGTTTAGAAACCTAAGTCTCTGATCACGGTTTGTATATGTTTTATCAGTTCTGCAGGCTTCATTGTACCCGATTTTCAATTGAACCCTCACTACTGCTAGTGAAACCACCTACTTCTATCAGGCTAAATTTGGCTTGCAAGGGGTTCTTCAGGCACTTTCTTTGAGGTCTGAGCAAGCTCATAGGTAACAGGAGTTACAGAGCTGTGACGCTATTTAGGCAGTATCATCTTCTCACCATGCATTCTGAAGGTGGATTCCTAAAAGAAACTGGATTGTAAAACTTGGGAAATCAGATGAGAGGCCAGTAGCAATTTTGGTGCTTGTAAAACCAGCTGAAACAGTCCAGGAAACAGGCAGTGGAGTTGTATCAAACTTCTCTAGTGTAGCTGGCTTCTGGTCTCTGTGTAAGGGCTCAAGGTAAACTGAAGAGTTCAGACTCACTGTGTATGTTCTGTAGGGTCTTCTTTTCTGTCTCAGGAGGGGCTTAGATGCCAAAACCTGTGTAGAGAATATTAGTTTTCTCTGATTTCCACTACAATATAAAGCTTTGATAAATCCACTTCAAGACCGAATGTGGTTGGTCTCAGAATACTTTGGGGGAAGAAAAAAACCCTGTTTCTCTGGAGCAATAATACACAGGTATTTAAACTCATGCACATCCTACAGTGAGCTAAAGCAGCCTGTAATCCTTATATTCTGCTTTTGAAGGTATGAATAACACAGTGCATGGTCAGCCTGTCGTATTCTGCCACAGAAGGCTGCTGAGTCAAAACACCAGTGGTTAGTTTTGAGTTCAGTAATAATGGTAATTTTACAAGCTAATGTAAGGGTAATAAAGTCTTCCATAAGGCAACTACTGTGACCATCAGGAAAGTTTTATTTCCCCAGGTTCAACAGTTTACATGTGACTAATGTACTCTCGGAGAAGAGGTGACTTCCATTTAAAACACGCAGCAGCTTACTTACAGGAACACTGATACGTCTGTGTTTGCAGTTAAGGCTCGCTAACCATTGGCATAAATCTGATCAGCATCTGATAGTACCTCAAATTATCCCACTTCTCAGCTTTTGCATTAATAACTTATTTCTTAGCTCACGGAAGTGTAAAGCGATTTCTTCTTTTCTGTATCCTGGCATTATTTAAGATTAAACTCCTTATAATAGTCATCTCCGTATCTTCCAAGACCAAATGTACATATGAGTGTGTGTGTGTGGTAGAGGTAGAAGAACAATAAAAAGGTAAGAACAAAGGTAACAGACACAAGAAAATGATTAGGCACTTGACATAAAGAAGACATTTGCTTAAGTAGCATAAATAACATCGTCCATAACCTCTTTCTCACAAGTTTCCACTCCTGAGATATTAGAGTAATGCATGAGACGTTAGTCTGTATGTCAGAAAATTGTGTGGGACAGTTGAGATACTGCCAGTTGAGATGTTTTCTTTTCAAATTACATAGGATATGAAAGAGTTTTATTAGGTTTGGGTTGCTCCATCCCAGTGTTAGTCTTACTAGGGAGAGGATCACTCTTGTCTAATTTTATATGCCTAAAAATTAGTAGTTTAAGGCTATGCTGGTCAGTCCAATCTCTTTGTAACCAGTGGGGAGAAAGGGGCATTTCCAGAGCGTGAATGATGTTACCTCTTTTAGAGCTAGGAAGAAGTCAGTTGCCTGTCGGATATGTTGCTCTTTCTCTTCACCGTAGAGGGGGACTACCTGAAACATGTCAGCAAGTGGCTTTTTTGGTTAAGAGTTATATGAGATAGTGCAATGCTGCTGTTTTGAAAGTTGTTCAGCTGTTGAAAGATGCAGATAAAGGTCCAGTCTTGTTGCTGTTAATGAAATAACTGAGAAAACACCCCTGAGGAGGGAGCAAGAGCTAATTGCTTCTGTCTGGGTGATGATGGACTAGTGTCTGCTCCTTTCTGAGCTGGGTGGGACTGATGAGTGGGTAGGGTGGTGGTTATTGCTCTCTGCTATGGAGCAGCCTCTGTATTGCTGTGACCTGTAGAGCAGCTGGGAGTCCTGGTTCAGTCTGCTATACCTCCAGGAGGCGCAGTGGAAAACTAAATCCACTGGAGAGCTTTCACCAAGCCCCATGGCTTTGAGTAGAGATCCCAGCAGGGACATCAGGAGAGACCAATTAATAAACTCCTTTCTTTGCCTGCTCCCTCCGTGTGTGTTCTTCTCCTGTTTCAGATGGGCCTGAGGACCGGAGCTTGTCCTCAGAGCACCACGCGTACTGGAAGCTGCATTCTTGTATAAATTGGGAACAGAACTGGCCACCAGAGATTGGGAATCTGGCAGGCAGAGCTGATTAGACATGCTCAGAAGAGCTTGCAGTTTCCCTGCTGCCTGCCCTTTGGGCTTGCAATGAAAAACAAGGCTGAGCGCTGCCAATATTTGTATATGCGATTCTATTGTTTTATCTGAGGATGAGATCGGCCCAGAACAAAACTGAAGTGCTCTGTTTTTTTTTATTCCATGGCATCATGAGGAATGTGAAGCTGGGATCACCCCACTCCACCCTGATCTTTGACTCCTAAACCAGTGCTCCTCATCCTTTTTGCACTCCATTGAAACACACTGTCCTTTCAAAAGGATCCTGTGCCTCTGTCTCATTTAGGTGCCTGGGAAATGTACAATTGTCCCGATACACATCCCTGCCTCTTGGAAAACTCCACCCTTACTTGAGAAGTTAAACCATGCCTGACCTCTTCCAGCCTTGTAATCCCATATGCATCCTCAGAGGATTTTATTACCTAGACGATCTTTAAAGGTCCCTTTCAACCCAAACCATGCTCTGATTCTATGATTTCACTTACCTTCATGTTTTTCTTTATCTACCTTTTAATAATACTGTGTTGTCAGATAATCATTTGTGAAATGCAGGCATGAAATATACCTGCTTTCATTTTGATGGAAAGGAGTGATTGCAGTGCTGCGGTTTGAATAAGGATTTGGAAACAGCTAAGGGTAGGATTCCTAGGTAAGGAGGCACAGGGGAGTTTTTATAGGTGGAGGCTGACTTGCAGCATCCTTGTTGAATTGATTGTTTTAATGCTGAAATGTAATTGTAGAATTAATCATGTGCCGGAGCACCAGGAGCGTTGTGGAGGTGTCTTTTTAGTTACTATTTCAGGAGAAAGAAGGAAATTGAATAATGACTATTTAAACGTTGTAATTAGTAGGGATTGGACCCCGGACCATGGTAGCTGAAGCTCTGTGTTTCTGTGGCTGACTTTTGCATCCCACCTCATGGGAGAAGGTCTGACTCCCAGAGCTCGGATTTGGTCACGACTTTGAGCAGCACAGGTGGAATTCTGTGTGCCTGCTTGTACATCAACAAGACAGGTAGCTGACTTTCTCTGGTGACAGGGGCTAACAGAGGCTCTGCAGCTTTTGTAGACAGATGCATTACCACAAGGCCAGATGCTGGCACTGAACAAGACAAACAATTATAGAAGCCTTCTCTTCATCAAATTCATTTGCAGTGGTCACTCCCAGAGCTCCTATGAGAGGGATGAGATAAAAAACCCTAAGGATACCTCCTGAAAGCTTGTACAGACCCATTCCAAAGAAGGAAAATACCAGTGTGTAAGTCTGTCTGCAGCTACAGCAGAGGGAAGCAGATGTAAGCAAGCCTGCCCGTGCCTTCTGAAGCTCTATTAGTTCCTGGAAGGCAGCCAGCACTGAAATAATGGCTCGAGGCGGCACCCCTTTCTCCTCTCTGCCTGACCTACTAGCAGACAAGACATTTGTATGTTATTAAGCTGTGGAGCACATACTGTGCTTTGCAGCTGGACAGTGCAGGGCACTGTTGAGAGCTGTAAATCTCCAGTCACGTATTTGCTGTGAGGCTCTTTTATAATGTCAGAAATGTTCCCCTCAACTCCCGCAACCTCCCTGGGCTTTAAGACACCTCCCTGGGCAGAGATGCTGACTTATGCACAAAAGCTAGTTGGGATTGTTGTCGATGTAATGTGTCCTGCAAGGCGAGTGAGGTGACCTGGGCTGACTTCTAGCCTGAGTGCTGGTTGCACTCTGAAACCTGCTCCTCTGAAGTGTGGTGGGATCCCAAACACTGATGCCTGTGTGCTCTATAGAGGGAGGGTAGGATACAGCGACATACAGTATAAACGCTTTGCATTTAGCTTCAGTCAAAGCTTTGAGTTTTACAGTTTTCTCATCCTAGATTTCTTCTTTTCTTATTTCTTTACCATGCATTCAACTCCTACGTTTTAACTGTAAATGAATTGTCTTTGCTTCTACATGATTGAGTTATTTATTGTTCTTGTGGGCATCTCTCACTGTGCTTTAGCTGCAGCTGTTTTGCAGCTCAGCTCATGGGTATGGTCCCATTTCATTTTTTCATAGTGCTCTCAGTTGCCCTTCTAGGCCCACAAGCTTACAGCCTGTGTCTGACTGCATGTGTGGCATGGCTGGGTATGTTCAGATGCAGCATTAACAAGGCATCTGTTTATCAAGGTGCTGCTAAAATTCAGAACTGCTGAGACTTGATCATAGATGATGTTAAGAGGCGAAGTCAGAAATGATCCTTTACAAGCACTTTCTGATATTTGAAAGGTTTGATGAAGTGAACTTCAGAAAACTCCCTTGTTTTCTGTGGTTCCATTTCTTGTTTTCTGTCATACAGATTTCTTTTCATTTGCTGGAGACTTCCAAAATACACAACCTCCCTGAAGGTCTGCTGCTCCCAAAAGAAGGCCTTTTTGTAGGTTTTGACCTGGCTCCATCCCCTATCACAGCTGCAGCTTCTTTCCTTTGAGGTAAAGCCAAAGCTGCTAAGTGTCAGCGCTGGAGATTGAAGGCTTCATCTGATCCAAAGGAAAGCTTAACGTTGGTAGGGGCAGTTTATGGCCAGTTTCCTGTCCAAGGCAACACAAGAGGATCTTTCTGTAGGCAAGATGTGTGTTTCATCACTTGTGACCCACCCTTGTCTCCTGCAAGATCCTCCAAATCACTCCTTCCTTCTAAACTGCTCATCAGGCTCAAGGTGGTAAAGCCTTTTGCCTTGAACTCATTTCCCTGCATGACTCAGAAAGGGGAGACCTCGTAGCTTTTTAGGAAATGTGCGGCTGAGTAATATTCCAAGCCAGGGTATTCTGTAAGTGCAGCATTTTGAGGCCAAAATGCTACCTTTTGGGAGAAAAAGACAATTCCAAATGAAATCCTTTTAATAACTGCAATGTTCTGGTTAATTGCAGTTTTCTTTTTCCTGTAGTGTTGGGCTTCCCCAAACAATACCCACAACGTTAGCAGCATAAGGGGATTGCAATGTGCTCAGCAGCTCCGTTCTGCAAAGCCTCGGTGATTTTTGTCATTGATCCAAGCTCTGATGCCAGTTCACTGGCGTGAGGTCACTCTAGTTTCATCCCATGGCTGCTGGTAGGCTCTTTTTGTCCCAGCTGCCCTCACCCCCTGCCCAGCTATATCCCCCACCTCGTTTTGTTGGAGGTTAATCACTGCGTGAGGTAACTCCATCCTTGGCATGTTCTGTGATCTGGAAATGTGGTCGCTAATTACAGGCTTCACACCAGAGGACCAGTCTGTGGAGCCCTGCCCTGTAAGTGACTGCTCTCCTCCATGGCTCGCATTGCAGACAGGACATTCTGGCTAACAGGAGCATGGTGGCGGTTGACCAGCCTGAGCCTGGAAGAAAAATGGAGTCCTCTTAATAATCAAGAGTGTCTGCTGAGAAATCACAGCAGAAATACCTGCCTGGGAGAGAGACTGTCCTGCTTTTAAACAATAAAGCCTATGTGCTTTTTGCTTTGTGCTCTCAGGACTTATGGTGAGAAGGGAATGTAGCACTGAGGCTCATCCAGAGTGGCTTAAACATCACCCAAAATCTTGCTAGGAGGATGAAATTTTCTTTTCTTTTCCCTTTCTGGTCACGTTTTACCACTGGAGTTACTCAGCGAATTAATAGGTATAGAAATGCAAAGCTCTTTTCTTATTACACGCCATCGATCTGATTGCAGTGTCATTAATTGAAAGACTCGGGAAATGTGATGGATGGTTCAGTTCAGGATTCCACATTCGTTTTGGCATAGCCCTGCAGGAGAAAAGCTGCATGAAGCTGATTGAAGGGCTCTTTTTGTCTGACATGAATTATTCTTTCATTGTCAAACCTTGTAACAGCATTCAGACATAGGGAGATTTACAATGTGAAATCCTAAATGGGGTCTATTCTTAAAATAAAATCAGAAAAAAAGAGGAGAGCTTTATCTTGCAACGTTGAAAATAGCTACGTTTAAAAAAAAAAAAACCCAACTATTTCTACAAATTAAATCTCTTTAGCAAAACCCAAGGGGCTGATGTTTCTCACTTAATTTTGAATTATTCCAATGGTAAGGCCTTAAATGAAGAAAACAATTGCTTTAATCACATAACTGTTGTCAACGTTTTTATTGCATTCAAATATATGTGTTTGTATGAGAGGGTTGGTTTGTTCTTTCCACTGTTGTCATTTACCTAAGCAGACTGACTTGTTTGTTAATCTGTGCCCTGTAAAATAAGAGGAGGTTTTCTTTTTCCAGGTAGATGTTGTTTAAATGCTTGGTTTTAAGGAGCTCATTCTGCATTTTAGAAAGCGTAAAAATGGATGAGTGTTGTGTGCGGACAAGGTTTCATCTATTCCTGCTTGTGCCTGGAAGCAGATCTTATCAAATAGCTTTGCGGGTTTCATTTTTCCCTGTTGATCCTGGGCAGTTCTGTTGCTAAATTCCTGTTGCTCTTTTGTCTGTCTCAAAATTTGTGCCACGCTCTGAGGCTTGCCTGCAACCTTATGAAATGCAGCAATTAAAAAGGAGCAGAAAGGTGCAGATCAGCTTAGCTTTAGACATGCTAGCGTGTGGAAAGTTGATGGCGAGTTTTGAATGCAAAGCAGCCACCCAACTTGTAGTCTCATTTAAGAATAAAATACTGAAATAACATTATACGAGATCTGAATCAATGTCATGCCTATTACAAATGCTGGAGCTAGTAGAATAGCTAGATTACACAGAGCAGACAGATTAGATGAAGAAGAGCATTCGATTACATTACATCTGATTAGTGCTGTCTATTCATCTGTGGTTTGGTTTTGTTAAAGAAAGCTGGCTTATTTTATCAGAATGTGCTATGTTTGAAGGAACAGCAGTATCAGGACTCAGCCTAGGAGAACTGGGCATAAAATACAGTGGTAAAAATACCCAGCTCTCTGGTTTAACCACCTTCCTCCCTTAGCTACCATCTGACGGACCTGCGTGCCCAAGCGCTGCTAGCAGATAGATAGCCACGGGAATGATTACAGCCTTTACTATCCAATTTAACTACTTCTCAACCCCAGATAAGTATCGAGCGATTAGTTTCTGTTTGAACTCCTAAACAAATGCCCCTTTTCACCTGGGATGTACATTTGCAGGCAACAGACTGGCCCGATAAAAGAGATGAGTAATTCACATTAAAGTGGGAAACAGCCCTTTCAGACACCAAGAAATAAAACGCATTGATGGGAAATGTTGTTCTCATTCCACCACCCCCCTCCCCCCCCCCCCTCCCCCTGCCTATTCTGCATGTAATATCCTGGCGTACATATATTTTAAGGTCTCATTGTTCAGCGAAGGGTGAGATTATTTGGTAGTTTTTGTTATGCTTTTGTCTGCCTGATAGGACCTCTGGCAAAGGGACCGCGCGCGTTGGTTGTGTCTGGTGGGAGCTGCAAAGCCGGCCACTGCTCTCCGTGTTGTGCTAGTCCTCTATGCGGTGCCTGTCTTTGAGAGAGCAAAGAGCCTACGGTAAACTCAGCGCTTGGCACATTGGAAATCTTCTGTCTCCATAGCGCCTGCAATTCCCAACAGCTAAGTTTTGCAATGAAACTGCATGGCGGGTCAGCACAACACCCATTGAGCGCCGCTTCTTTTCAAGCCCGTTACTGCTTTATTTTACGGTGTACAGTCAGCTCTGGGACGCTTGCACTCAGGGCTTCTGTGGGCAAAGACGTTGTTTTGCTGCAGCTTTGCTTTAATCTGGCTTCATTGTGAGCACCTTCTATGTGGCTCGCAGTGGCCGGCTGTAATCTTGTAGCCACTAGCCTGTTCTTAAAAGGTGAGGGAGCTGGGGAGTGATTTCTTTAAGGAGGTATTTCTGTTGTATTAAACGTAAGATGGTTTTTTTCCTCTTTATGCTGTCTAAAGCTAAATAAACTTGACAGTTTCTTGGAGCCCAGTATTGGGAAGAACGTTTTTCCTTTGGTGTCACTAATTAGCCTCCCATGGAAGCTGATATAAGTAGAAAGGGAGCTAACGATAGAGGGTTATGCAGCAGGACTCTGAGCATATTGAACGTGGGGAAAAACTGCTTACTTCTCAGCTCCAAACTCTTTCTGTCAAACCGCTTGATTTTTGGCGTTCCCTGCACTTGGAAACAGGGGGTATAATTCCTGAGAATTGAATTGCAGTTCGGAGCCGTAGTCGCTCTCCTCAAATCTGTGTAAATAACATTGTCCTTAGACCGTGTTGTCACCTTTGAAATGCTCTCTGCTCATGGACAGCAGCCTAGCTCTGTCTTTGCTTGTGGTGGAGTCAGGGTGGAGCTGGATTTTGGAGCTTATTTCTTTTTATTGCTTCTGATTTTGTTCAGGGCACTTTTTATCTTTTTAGTTCATTTTGATTCTGATGGTTTTTAAAGGCTCTTTTTTTTTTTTTGGAGGTTAATAAAAAAGGAGGGAGTAAAAGGTACCGTATCTTGTTTCTTAATTGTTTGGTTTAAGTCTAAACCATCTGCAAATACACCCTTAAAATGATCTTAAAAGTAACAGTCGCTTAATTAAAACAAATAGGAACAGAATGAGCTTACCCTCTTTATGGACTTAACTTCAGGAAATTAGGCATCCACTCTGTCTGCTCTGGAATAATCAGTTTCTTATCTAATATATATGAAATGACCAAATACATCTACATCATTTGCATCTTTAACCCAGGAACAATTGATCAAAAAAAATGGAAGCACTGCTAGAGTGCTTTTATTTTAAAGCCTTTAAGTCACCATTTATTTCTATCTAGTTAAGCTTAATTTCCTTCTATTGTGGTGTTCAAATGAAAATATACAATGCCATGTCTAATTGTGTTAGTATTCACATTAATAACCTGTAACTTTACATAATAATGAGCAAGAAGCACCGAAAAGGCAGAAACAGATGCAATTATTTGTTGCGAGATAAGTTACTGTACGTGACCCAGGTGCTGTAGTACTATTTGCATGTGTTTCTCACCTTTGTTCACCCAGACACATGGGGATCTCAAGCTATTGCTGACTAATTGATAGTTGTAGTAACTGCTATAGGCTCCTTAGATTAGAAATGCATGCGGACGTGTGTCTTGATTCAAACATTAAGGAACACACACTCTCACTTACTTACATGGGCAGAAAGTCTTCATACTATTAGAGGTGTGTGATGGAGATAGCAGGACATAAAACAGAAGAGAGAGAGACACAGAGAGAGAGAGAGAGACAGAGACAGAGAGATGGCATGCAGCATATATACCCCTACAAATAGTTCTAAAATGCGTTTGCAAATGCAGAAGTCTTCAGAACCATCCAACAGTTCAGCACACCCTTTTTATCTCTTCTCTGCGGGACGTCTCCATCCAGATTACTCGAAAAAAAGCGGAAAAGGTGAGAGCTCTGCCATCTTAGCTCTGAATTCATCTGATTTCCTTCTTTCCTCTTTTTTTTATCCCCCCTCTCCCTTGTATTCCTCATGCCATTGTCCATTCTTATGATGGCAGCCGCCCTTGCTCTTGAATGCAAGTGTCACAGCGGGAGCAAAAAGGGTTCAGGGCTGCATTGTCAAAGCCATGGTTGCCTATTGTTTCTTAGCCTTTCACTGCTCTGCTTTTCCGAGCCTCTTTCCCTATCAGTGGCCCCTGTCAAGGGGAGGAGTAGGGAGAAAATTGCAAGAGTTAGTCGTCCTTTTTATTGCACACTGTTATGATAAACAGCCCAGCAATACATCCCACAAAATTAGGAATTATAACGACGGGACGGGGGGAAAAAATTCTTTGTAGGTTTGCGTTTGTCGCTGCCCTTATGTCAAAAGCTTGGTTTCTTAGGAAAGACTTTTGTATTGGTGTTTTTTGCCCAGCAAAAAATAGAGGCAGCTGCAAAGTGAACAGTGAGCTATTTAGCCACAAGGTAAAAATTTCCTGTTGCTATTTGGATACTGATGCTTTTCAATTTTAAGGCGGGGGGGTTGGGGTGGGGGGGTGTCGGGGGGAGGAAGCATGACTGAAAGCATTTCTCTAGCTGTCCATTCATTCATCCATCCATCTGTATTTTCTGTTTTAAAGCAATGGAAAATGATTTTTAAAAGGGCCAGAGACACTGTTTGCAACTTGGGTTTGTTCGAAAATCTCTCAGTGCAGACTGAGGTTTGTGTTTCAGATGATTGAATCTTGGACTGGGAAATGAAGGGGGGGATGACCGTCCTGCTCGTGCCAGGAAGTGCTGGTGTCAGGTCATCTAAAAGTAAAATCTTGTCACAATTTCTTCCTTTCATGGGGGGGAGAAATAGATATACAGGACATGACTTGATGCTTAGGTATGTGTTTGATTGTCTTGTGTGAACAGGCCAGCTTTTCCCGTGTTCAAAACTTTGGGGAGGTTACAAAGTCATGGCCTCAAAAGTTTTTTGTTTTACTGCATTTGATATTAAATTGTCTAGAGAAAGAACTGATTTCTAAGATATGGCTTCCAAGAAGAGTACAAACATAGTTACATATCCAAGGTGTAAATAATCGAGTAATTGCACTTCTAGGATTTTTTTGGTCTTAAAATATCTGTCAAATTTAAAGGGAAGCAAATGTAATTTGGTTTATGCTTTTAGCTGCTTTTGTAAATAGGAGCATCTTTTCAACCCTTAAATTTATATTTACTTTAACTGTACAGTATATTTAGCAGGTTGGAATTTCATTTTAAAAACCTATTATTACATTATTTCCACTGAGTTATTGCATTATCAGAAATTATAAAAAGAAAACACTACAGACTGCTCAAATGTGTGCTTCTAGAGTCTGAATATCTAAGTCATTGCAAATGTCTAGTGCTATTTTCTCATCTCTAATAATAACAGGCAGAGTGCTTCCACAGATGTAAATATGGGTTAAGTCTCAAAGAAGCTAACAGTGAAATACTTCTTAAACTAACGAATAGTTAGGCTACTGTTCTGCTTATGTTTAAGAATATTTAGTTGTCTGAGCCTCCCAGCTTATAAGTGTTTGCTGTGAATTTACTTTGAAAGAAATGGGTAAAGATATTTCACCTGAATTCACTTTTAACTCTCAGAACACTGAAATAGAAGTGATTTGATGAACAAATTCTCTCAGTCCATCCTACAGGCAACTTGCTGTGCCTTTTATTATCCGTATTAGGCTTTTTTACACATATATGTTGTCTTGCATTGCCAAGTTCTAGGTCAAGTATGTGTCTGTTTGGAATATCTTTAAAATTGAAACTTTGAAGAAATGATGAAAGAACTCTGGCCTTGTTTTAAATCAAACTGAATGCAGCCGAGGCCACCCTGGGAGCACAATGTTTAATTTCCATTCGACATCTGCCTTATATTTGCCATTGCAGACCAGTGTCTGTGTGCAAGGAGCACTTATCGTTGATAAAAGTTTGGAATCTCTTTTGTCAGAGGTTGTCATTTCTGTGCTCTCAATCTGGACTGTCATTTTGTAAAATCTTTTGTCACTGAAGCTGAATGGAAAACCTGGAATGTGTAAGAGATTAAAGAAATGGGGAAGAGGATTCTAATGTGTAGAGCAGTTCTGGTCGCTTGACTCTCCGAGACAGATGGTGCCTAATCCTGATTTTCCTTACTCCAGTGTAAATACCGAGCTGCCCCACTGAAACCACTGCTGAATACTGATGCAGCATCAGAATCAGGCCTGGCTCATTTCTTTGCTTTTTGAGACTGTGGGCTTATCTTGCAGTGCTTTATGCATGCAAAGCTCTCATTTTACACTTCTGGTGAGAGATGCCCACTGAGTGACTTCGTGCTGATTGCAAACACACGGGTGTAAATCCTGAGTTTCAGTCATTGCTCCAGACTCACGCCTGTAGAAGTGATATCAGTCTGACCTCCCAGAATCTAGGGATAAATATTTGAATAACTTCATGTGCTTTCTTTAGGTAGGTCTGGGTTAGGGAAATACTATCCTCTCCAAAGAGCCGGGGTGGAATTTGGCATGTCTGGACATTCCACAGTGTCAGTGGGAATCCGATGGCTGAGATATTAGGTCTACCTGGGAGGAAAAAGTAGTTTACTCAGAGCAAAAGCAGACATGTTTGTCCCCACAGATGTATTCTGCTGTAGAAAGAGTGATTCAGGGGGACTGACTGGGGAGCTGTTACAGCCTTGGGACTGAGAGAGGAGTGTTTCAGGTAGTGAAGGGAAAACTTTGCTGTGTGTTTAATTGTTTTGAATGGATTTTATCTCCTTGCTTATCAACAGAACTTGTGTTCATGTTGCTTTTAATGTTAGAAAATACAAAAGCTTTTCCCCTCCTGCGAGATCCATTCTGTGATCTGAGGTTGAAATGCTGTGTGTGTAGTGTCAGCTCAAGAGCCAGGCACCTATTTAACTTTTCCCTGTGGGATTTCAATGAAGCTCAACCCTTCTATTCCTGCTCTACATAGGAATAAATTTCTCTCTATTTTTTTTTCTCCCCTCTTATAGGATTAACACGATGACTTCAGTGGGAATTGCTCTCAGAAAGAGAAAAATCATCTGGATTCTTCTGAAGGTAAGAGTCAAGGACAGAAGTCTCCATGAAAGACCTACCCATGACACAAGAAGAGGATCTCGCCTGCTGCTCTTCTTCAGAGACTCCATCCCACATTGAGGTTCAGGCAAGTATTGCTTTCCCCTGCTTGGAAGTTCACTGGTGAGTCCTTAGAAGTGCTTGCTTCTTACATAAATAGTGTCAGTAAAGTTTTGTCATGAATCAGAGGGCAGGTTCTTGTAAACCAATGTGTTCTTTCACACCTTGCCACTGGTTTATGTGACTTTACAGGCTTATGAATCTGACAGGTTTATATAAAATGCAAGAAGAGCTATCCCTAGTGAATCAGGAAAAGATGAGCCATTGGATTATTAACATTTTATTAATTCCAAATCCATATCCTGTTATGACCTGAGGTGCACGTAGGTAGAGCATTGTCGCTATAAATCACTGATTAGGTAATCCACTGCATTTACTGGCCTTCTGAGTTTTACAGACCAACAGAACCAAGCCATTGCAATGATTTCTGTGTCCAGGTAGGCTTTGCATGTCATGGGCAGCATCTTCCCTGGGGATTGTCACTGTTTTCCATGTGCTTGTTTATAGAATTAGGTATTATTGAATAGGGGTAAAGTGGTTTCAGCTTGACAGGTAGAAAACAGGATGGTCACAGCCCTGTTAAAAGTGAAGGCATCTGAAATAAGACACAGAAGAACACATTGTCTTCCACTGGGAAAAGCCTGTTTGGAGGGACTCATTTAGCCATAGGAAGCTGGGAGAGAAGTGTGGAGTGAAAGACTAGCCAGGCAATTACTCTGCTAATGGGTAAGATTATGTTGGTTTTCAGTAAATCAGTGCAAATGTGTGGTTAACTGTGTCTGTTGAAAAGATTCTGAATACAGAGAGTGTAAGGGGACAGACCCTTATCTGATGAAGTGTTCAACATCAGTTGGAGATGTGTTTCCACCGCAGGATGTGAGGCAGATTGAAGTTCTTGTGTAAAACCGGCAGGGACTCTGTCTTGCTTGGTCTGGTCTTCCCTGAGGTTAAGACAGTTTTGTGCTGGCAGATTTCATTCTTCCTGATTCAAAACATGTGACATAGTTTAGCAAAACCAGAACTCTGAATGCCATTGGGATGTTAGCACAACAGAAAACTTTCATGTGACAATATTGGCAAGAAAGAGCAAAGAATCTTTTAATAACTCTTCCTTTCTGTCTAACTCAGGGCAATTGCTATATTTTGATGTTGTGTCAGCAGTGCCTCATGTGCTGAAACATCAGCCTTAATTCAGATTTCGGAACATAATTTCAGCTTTGCAGGATATTACTTTGCCACAAAGTGATTTTGGTAGGACAATTATACGCGCTATAACTTCAGTTTTATTTAGAAGCTGAAAATCTACCCAACTGCTTTCTCCAATCTGTATGTGGAATTCCCACCTTTATTGATGTGAATACATTTTTCTATGGGAATACTGTGCACATGCCAAAAATTGTGGGCATTGTTTTGTTTCTTTACCTTGACTTTGACTGTGACGAAGAACTTAACCTGGGTATGAGTTAGAGCTTGAAAAAGGGCAATACACAGCTTGTGTTTCTGCCTGCCTTTTGTTCCTTTGGGTTTTCAACTTCTGTCTGTGGTTTGAGAAGAGACTGAAGTCTAATGGAAGGAACTTGTCGCTTTGTAGGTCCTGGTCTCTTTTTCCAGTTGCTGCAGAATGTGCAGTCATTTCTGTAGGGTTCAGGGGCCTGTTCAAGCTTTTATTGAAGGAAAAATCAAGCTCTGCACTGCTAATAGTCTTCCTGTCCTTCACAGGTTTTCATTGTCTTGTCCCGCTTCATCTTGTATTGGTGAAACAATAAGGGAATGAGATTAGGAGACTGTGTAATATGCTGTTGTAACAAGAGGGTATAATCAGCTGAGAGGACACTGTACGTGGGTGTGATTTGGTCTGAAGTGCCTAAAGAATGTGCCAATGTTAGGTTTAAATGCTGATCTGAGCAATAAACCAGTTGCAAGTCATGTTCGTCCTACAGAATGTACCTCAGACTGTTTCTGGTTACGTCTCCCCCCGTAATACCTACTTTAATACCCACCTCTGGGTCCTATTCCTGCCTGTGCACAAAAAATCCTTCCAGTCTTTGCCAAGTCATCACCTTCTCAACATGCAAATCCCTCCTAAAGTTTCTTCAGTATTGACCACACGAAATGATTTATTCTTTGAACATATCAGCGAATTTGTCAAGGCTGTATATAGATGAGCTAGGCAGCAGGCACATATCTAAGCTGTGTGAGATTTTCACTGTAACCATGGTTCTTTCCCTCATTTATTTACCATCCTCATTTTGCTTGTTTTGTTGTGAAATAAGCTGCTAAACTGCTTGAGTTAGGACATCATGTCAAGTGATTTCATTTATTCTTGTTATACATTCTGAATTCTGTATAAATAATAGGCGAGTGGCAAAACAGCCCTAAATATTAATTCAGGTACAAGCTGCAGCTCAGAAAACCGCCTGGTTGGCATTAAGATTCAGCAACACACAGTGGGCGATGGAAATCAAACAGTGGTGATGATTACTAGTGTAAGATTGTCTTGCTGAAAGCAACAGTGTGGTTGAGAGACAGGACTAAGCCCTGAGTAACTTGGTTTGATCTCAGAGCTGACGTGTTGAATAGGAAGTCCCTTCCAGCCTGAATTATCCTATGATTTGGTGAATGTAGGTGACCCGATGCTCAAAAATCATGAACGTCCAAACCCATGAACTCAGGACAGTGGAAGGAGCAGATTTCTGACACAGAGCCTGTTAAAGAAGCAGATAGGTTTCACCTGTGAGCTGAATTAGTGTATAGTGTCAGTCTAGTGTACTGAAGAAGCAGCCTCATCTTTTTGGTATGAGTGGGTGATCCAGGCTAATACCCACAACTGTAGCTGCACCTGCTGAGGTGAGGCTGAACTGTTGTGGAGGTCAACTGTTCATTAGGCTCCAGGTTGATGGATGCAGTAGATGGACAAGCAGCTGATGCTATTGTGGGTTCTGTTGTGGGAGGTTGAGGTCAAGCCAAAATCCAGTGAGATAAGCTGTAGATTCATTGTTCCTCCAGGAAGAAGCTTGCTCAATCTTTCCCTTGCATGATCTATATTAGCCAGACTTCTGGAAATAGGCCTAGATCATGGAACATTTCTTCACTGTAATAGTTTTGCAGGTTTTAGCAGTGGATTTGGTATAAGCCCATGATAAAAACTAAGACCTGAATTTAAAGCAGAAGCTGATCAGGAGTTTTTCAGGAGTACCTTTTTCTTTCAGAAACCATAATAGGTTAGTGAATTAATTCCTGGGAGAGATTTTACTATCTGCTTGCAAGGAAAGGAGGAAGAGTTCAGTTTTGATTAAGTTTGTAAAAAGCTGGGGAAAGCACACATAGTTACATGTCATTTACAAAAGATGGTTACATAGCTTTGTATATGTTCCAGGATGGACTTAACTATTGTAGGGAAAGTGGGCAAGATGCTGTAAAAGGAAGAATTAAATGGGGAGAGAGACAACTGAAGAAATGCCAGCATGAGTTTAAAGGCAGTAATTAATCCAGTTTACTTCAGCAGTTAATAAAATCATGTTGTGAGTGCTCAGCAATTATGTACAGTGATGTAGCGCACATATTCCTCTGTTTGAGTGCTGATAAATGGGGATTCCTTAATGTTTGTGTTCCATATATTGACCTGATAGTTTCAGTCTTTAAAGCAGTATTTGGTTTCTGAGGACACACATCCCTGTTTTGGAAGCTTCTGTCCAGAAGAGAAAACTAAACCTTGGTAAATGATCTTTTGGGCCATCTGCTTCTTACTTGTTTAGAAAGCTGCGTTCAGAATGAGTAGATCAGACAAGGGGCTCAGTGACAAACCTTCATTGTTCTGAGGTTTAAAATAAACTTGTTGTGGCTAAAGATGACAGCGTTAGTTTCCCAGAATGCATGTTGTCATTTCAGTGCAGTATGCTTTATCAGCCAAGCTGTGATTAATTGCAGCAGGGCTGCTCACGATTTGAAACAGACATCAAATGCTAATCTTTCCCTTAACGTACAGATCATATGGGGGCTGGCTAGGCACATAATTAGTCCATAATCCTACAGATACTTCTGCACACGTGTGACTGTGCTCATGTGAAGTCACTGAAACTCCATGTGAGCCAAGCTCTGCAAACACGTGTTTGTGTAACCCACTGGTATGCGTCTGATGTGTGTCCTGGTTTACTGGCAGCTTAATAAGTGCTGCTGACCTGTGCCTTGCCCTTTCACGCACTTAAGCAGGCACACAGAAATAGGAGTTTGTCTGGCCTGTTGATCAGCCAGCCCTCCCCAGGGACCACATTTTCTGCCTCGTGAACTGGATCTGGCCCCTGAACTCACCAGCTGGCTATTCCACTCTGTGGGTATCTGTAACAGAGAGAGAGCTAACTGCAGACAGGTTAGTTCGGATGTGTAGAGTAGGACCAGCCTGGCTAACACAGGGGCTAATTGTGCCAGCTTAATGTGGCATTGTACTTTTTAGGTCCTGAGCTGATCTCTCTCCCTGGAGCAGTGCTGAGGTATGCAGGCATAGTTATCTCAGTTATCTCAGATACGTGACGCAGAGTTGCTAATGGAGACTTACTCGAAGTCTCCTAACTCTAGGTCAAGTTATAATTCCTTGCGTGTTCTTGCCAACACTGTTGCCATCATAATTAGTGGAAGCTCAACAGAGCTTCCCGTGCCAATCTCTACTGATCAGAGAAGGCTATATAAATCTGTTGGTCAGTATGCATTTTGCATCCCTTGAGTGCCAATATCCCAGAGGAACTGAGTCTGTCTTGGCTCTTGGACTTTGGTTCCACAGCTCAGACTGTAAAGGATTACTGCTTTAACTCTGGAGGTCCTCGGTGCAGTCCCAAGTTAGCTGGACTAGGTAACTTGCAAGCTAAAAAGCCTGAGGCTGCACATTTGTAGATAAAAAGCTTATGAACTATTAATGTAATTTTGTTTCTGTGACATTATAGGCTGACTATAAGAGAAGAGGTGACTTTACATGTCTTCATGAACTAATCCTCCATAAAGATGGGCATTGATTATGATGTTAACTGGTTTTATTACAAGAGAAATAGAAACAATAATCCTAATTCTCGTCTCTCAATGCTTTGTTTCTCATTGTAACATCATTTCAATTCAGTGGGATTCTCCACTGCAGGCTATAAAACAAGAATATAAGAGCAGTTGCAAAGGAATGTATGATATTATGGAAAGTGGATCAGAGTGACACACAGCCCCCACAAAGGTTATGGGGAATTTGAAAATGGAGAAAGAGCTCAAGAGACAGGATGGTTGTGCAAGCTGGCATTTGCCTAAGTAGGTTTAAAGTCTCTGCTCTTACAGCAGACACTTCTATAAATGCATTATTCATTGTCCTGTTACTGAGTCCTTCAGTTAAAATGCAGTGCAGATTTTGCTCCTCAGTTTACGTGTTGAATAAAACACAAGATGCTCAAGTTAGGAAATTACTTTACGTTATGAATCTGTTCTTGATGTCTCCTGGATGGATTTCAGTGAAGTCCAAAGCTTGGTGTGTCTGCTGGGAACCGATTTTGGCTTTAGTGAAAGATAGACTGACACTTGCAAGAAGTGCAAACCAGAAGAATGGGAAATCTATGTCAAGATCTCTGTAAGGTACAAGTTGTTAAGCTGTGATGTTGCAGTAGGATGGCATGGTTTGTGGAGAAAGCTCAGCAGCATTACGCCGTAAGAGTGTTGGGCTGGATGCTCACCCATGATCTGATGGTTGAAATCAGCTGAACACAGCTGACTGTCTGGTGTATGAGGTTATTGAGGGGAATGACTCTACTTTCCATATGTGTCACTGCTGCCAATAGGACGGTTCTGAATAAAAGAACACGAGATTAAACATCATTTACGTCAGTCAAATCCAGGCAATCTTTGCTAAGAAATCTATTTCTCTCTTAAGGGTCTTAGCTGAGAAGGGTTTAACTTCATGGATGATGATTCAGCATCCAGCAAGCTAGTAGGAGTCTCTCGGGTAGCTCCAATGGATTTTGGATCAAACTCTTCCCAATACGTGGATTATCCTATATCTACTTATTTAGAGCGGGGTTTTCACCCCTCTAAAGAAGAAGCTGCTGGCTGAAATCAGCCACCAAATGGTACAGCAGACTAAAAGTGAGCTCCCTGTGATAATCTTGTTATTTTAGAACACACTGGACTCCTTGGAATACTTCTCAGTAAACTTATACTGCATTTTGCATCACTGTTACTCAGTGAGCCTATTTCAGCTATGCCAGGAAAGTCATTGTCAGGTCAACAGCATTCATTTCCTATTGAGTTTTCCTAGAGAGTTGAGCCACATTTCGATTTAGTCCGCAAAAGCATTCACAGGAAGAGACACAGGAATACCTCAGCCTGTTCCCTGAGTTAGTCTGGTCCAGACAGATGGTGGTTAATTCACTTAGCACTTAACTGAAATCATGGAGGGCTTTCTTATCATTTTATTTAGTTTACAGAATGATCTCAGTGTAGATAATCTCCTGAGCTCAGGGATGGGGCTGATTTCAGCAAACGGCCTTGAGTACTGAAATGTCCCTCCTTCCCTTTTAGTTTCTGCTAATGCTCTTCTGGTCCCCTTTGGCTCAATAGCTTCCATATTCTTCAGTATTAAGAACTAGCCTCGTTGATTTATTTCCCTGTTTCAGTGGCACTGGAGACAGATTAGAGCAACCTGTTTTAGAAGTCAGAGAAGAAGGAACCCAAAAGCAGATTTTGCTCTTCATCAGCTTGCATCTCTCTTCTTTTTTTCAGATAAGCTGTTTAGCTATAACCATAACAGAAGATACGGGTTCAACATAATATTCATAATATAACTTTTATTCTCATTATAGTCCTTATTAAAAAAAAATGAAGATTTTGACAAAAGGCTGTAAAGAATCAATAGTTATGAAATCATTTGATAGTTTGACACAGAATAGAAATGTGCTCATTATTCCTTGACCATGATGTCAGTCTTAGCCCAGGACCTTTGCTCTTGTTGCCAAGGCTCAGAGCTGAAGCTCTGGGTGTGGTAACACTGCAGTGGCTTTTCTCTGGGGCCACAGGCAAATCCCTGAAAGCCATAATTTGGGAAAGAGATTTAGGAATCTACTCTGTTCTTAACATATGTTTCAGCTTAGAAGATGGTAGTAATTCAAGGCAATTAATTCCCATAGCTTTCCGAGTTTTTTCCTCTTTATTGATACTGAGCTCAGTAAATGACCCAGTTGTGCTTGGCACCTTCTACGTGTGTAGTAATAGAAATAATAAGCCTTAGATATATATGGAATGGGCCACAGGGACTGTGTGATTATTTTGCAGGTCACACTCATTGCCTGTGCTATATTTGTTCAGGCAGAGATGGAGGTCTGAAGTCTTTGCTGTCATGAAATCCTGCTTCTCTGCTCAGCCCTGCTGCGCTGTTGCATGTGGTACCTGTGCTCACAGGTATCCAACCTTCTTTGGCTTTGCCCTGTTCGGTGGTGTAGCTGCTACTTCCAGGTATTCAATGTACTGCAGAGAGTTAATATTTTGTTCTGCATGACCAGATGTCAAGGAGACACCAGCTTGGGCTTGAAAACGGTATTGCTATTTTAGTGGAGAACTCTGAATTGCTAAATCCCATCTCTTTTCAGTGCTTTTTAATCTGGCTTGGAGCAACTCCTAATCAGCTCTTCTGCACCCACAGTGTACTGAGCTGGCAGTAGGCTGAAATTTAGCCTGGCCTCAGGTGCCCAGTGTGTGTAGGCTCAAAACCCTCATGGATACTGACTCCAAATGGCACAATGAACTGCTGCCTCATGCAGTGACCACTGCACAGCATCCCAAAAGGTCATTGTGACTTCATTCCAAGAACAGAAGTATCAGTGGAGGTATTAAGGACACAAAAATTCCCCTCCACAAAGAGTCTAGCAAAAGGGAAAGACCTATATACCACTGGCACAGCTCACTTCCCATCTTGCTGGTCAGGGCTCAGATACCTTCAGCTGCAGAAGGTGGAAGGAGCTGAGAAGACCAAAAGTCTTGAAAAGATGTTTTCCTCTGTTTAAAAGGCAGAGAGAGAGGTTATTCATTCTGATATGCATCCAAGTTGTCCCTCTTTGCACATATTAAGTGGCTGCATTTGCTATGGCTGTTACTTTAGATCAGTACTGTCTTTGTATATGCAATGGTAATTTATATATAAATGGAAGGCATAACAGTATCTGTGGGAATGATCAGATCCTGGTTCCTGCTGGGTGATAGCAGTCCAGCCATTTGTAGCCCTGACTCCTGCCACATGAAGTGCTCTTACCAGCACTCCTGTGTGCTGGTGTATTAGAGATGGTGGAATTGGGCCCACAATATTATGTCACAAAATAGAAAACACACGACCCTACACCAGCTGTAATAGCATAATAGGATAAGTGCGAGGGAGAAACAGCAGGATATAATAGGTACTCAGCTGCTTCAGAGATGGGGCCTCTATATTTACCTAGCTAGAAGAAAGCTGGAGAACTAGGGCAACAGAAGAACAGTGTAAGTGCTCCAGGAGGTGGTTGTGGGTGAATTGGAAATGCAGCAATATGAGATGTTATATAATAAATAATAACAATATCTGTGCTTAGTCCTGTTCATTCTGAAATACTTCTCCAAGCTGCTTTACAGAGTTCAAAGTAGTGTTGGGGCCTCTTTGGTATTAGCTTTCCTAATTCCTTCTCTTCTCCTGCTCTGTAAAAGCCTCTGTGTGGTGTTTTGTACCTTATTGTGTCTGGGGTGTAAAGAAGCCTTCACCTGCCTTTCCCTACCTGAACTTATGTTGCTCACGGGGTAGAAAAATGTGTTGGAGTGACCAAGGCCAGCCATGCTCTGTGATATTTGAGAGTGGAGCTGATGGGGGGGATGGGAAATCGGAAGGGGGAAATGCCAACCCTTCCTGCCTTGTCCTCTCCTGACAGCAATACTCCATCAGAATCATGCTGTTCTCCCACAGGAGGCTTTGTGCTGCAGGTTGCCGAGATCCACCTTTCTGGATTTGGTTGCTGTGATGGTAGGAGGCCTCTCTGTTGAACTGTAGACTCATTCAGGCCAAGACACGACTTTCTGGCACTCACTAACATATTTAAGGTGTGTTTTCCATGCCTTTGATGTATGCTTATCTTTGCTCGTGGCTTTGCAGCTTATCTAAGTTACTGATTTCGCTTTCAACTTATTTGCTGACTTGTGTTAAAATCCTCCTGCTTAAATGATGACTCATTTTTACTTGCATGGAAATTTGCATTTTCCTCCACAGAGGCACTTAGGAGCAGGTTAAATGAACCATTTAGATGGTTGAGAGGGAGAAGCCAGGGAAAGTGGTAACACGTGCTGTGATGCTATTTTGTTACTCTAATTCAGATCACTTCTGTTCACTTGCTTTCTTAGATGTGGATTGCTGGGCAGTGCCTCCCTCTGCATCGCCTCCCTTTCCTGTAGTCCTGGGTTGGAAATGATTAGAAGTCGTTTGTGTATTTTGGATTGTGATTTCACATTGTACTTCCATTGCCAAGGTGGATGGAACGGTTGAACACGAACAGAAAGATGCACATAGCAGGTTTACTGATAAAAGAAGAGGTATTAAAATGACAGTGAAAGCTTTTAAATGTTGTATTCTTTGCCAGCTTCCTCAACTGGAGCAAGTGATTTTAGAAGGAAAATGAAGTTTAAAGAACACATCCCAAAGTGTGAAACATACTTTGTCATCTTTCCACAGCTTTATGAGATTTAATAAGGGAAAACCAATGTTCATTTTTATCAATGCACAATGATGGAGTCATTGTGATGAATTACAGGTGGTCAGACAAGTTACTCAGTGAGGAGCTGAGCTTTCTTCCCTAAGGGGTATAATCTAAAGTAAGGAGGGGGTATTTGTTCTTAATGGTATCTTTGAGGACAAGAGTTAGGATATCACCTGCTGATTCCAAATCATTTTGTGTAATGATGATGCTAAATCATCTGTGCTAAGTGTGCCATGCAAAAAGACAAGGACCTGTTGAAACGTTGATACGAGTTTAATACTTTCTTGAATTGTAGTTAACTTTGAGTAGATAGTTTATTAATAATTGGGTTAAACCATATGATAATTCTTCTCACATAAATATAGGTTCTTACCTGGCCTATATTGCTGTAATATCAGGGTGTGCCCTATTTTGCTAATGTATTCTTCTCATAGCATCCCAAAGGTGGGATGCCGTGGTGGTGACCTGTCTTACAAATGGGAAACTGAGGCACAGAGGGGCTAAGTGACCTGACCCAAAGTTAAACAGAGCATAATGGCATTTCAGGGACTCAGACGAGGAGCCTTCCAAATTGCAGGCTCAGACCTTCCTCATGGCACAGTCATTTCTGCTTGCAACATCTGTATCATTGGCTGGTTATTGATGGGTGACGTGGGTAGGCATGTATTTCTTGTATGTGTAAGTATACACATACAAATAATGCACAGACAGCATTTAGAAGCTTATACTTTAATGGTGAGGGGGTGGTTTAGAAGTGGGGTTTGTTATTAAACAGCCTCTTTGCGTGGGCAATATGTATGCGCTCCTAAAAATCCAGTGCCTCCTTGCTCTCCTCCCATTTTAGGTCTCTATAAAAAGATGGATGACAAGTATCCATATTCAAACCTGCCTTATGCATGTCTCAAGCTTGAAAAGACATCTTAGCGCAGCTGTGGGAACCTCAGACTGCCAATGCTGATGTGTCACATGATGGGCTTCAATCAGATTTCAGTCTGCAGCGTGCAGTTTTAACTGCATTTGCACTGATTTGCTTCATACAGAAGACACCAGGTTGTTTAGCATTATTGATTCCTCTTGACTTATTGGGTGCATTAGTTGCCGTTGACCCTGGCATCTTGCTGGAACAGACTGGCGCATCATGTGATACTGTCTGGCTTTGTCCTTGTTCCGAGTCAATTCCTGTTTTACTCAGCAGATGTCTTTTGTTCCTGACAAAGATTGCTCATCCGACTGTTCGCCGGTGTGCCCCTCCAGCCTGGGCTCCCCACTCCCAGCCCTGCCTGGGCCAGACTTGCCCCCCCCTCCCCTTGCTCCCAGTCTGTACTGCGGCTGCTGTGAGCACCAGAAGGAGCCTGGTTTGCTTTGCCTTTTTTCCTCCTTCTCCCCAGGGGTCCGGCTGGGTTATTTCTGGCTTCTTTCTTCTGTGAAAGTAAATGGGTGAAAATAGATTTCATTCTTCTGGTAGCTCTTTTTGGGCGACACCTGAGCCCCACCTTGACTAAATTGACATTCATCCCTCCTTGGGTTTGATTTGCACCAGTGGAGAATCTCTCCCAGAATGTCTAAAGAGGTTTTCTTCATTTGCTGCATGGCAGTGCATTGCAGCAACCTGCTAGAAGGGAAAATGCTACAGACTACGACAGGGATTTGCGTGACAGCCTACAGCATTTGGGTGCCTGATCCACTTCTCTCTCATGCCAGCATCTGCTAAATTAGGCAATCTTGCTCTTCAAATCAAAACCATAAATCACTGTAAACTAAAGTGAGAGTCCTCCCTGTCAATATGACTGCAGTTCTTCGAGTGCCTTTAGGGCGTTGGAGTACCTTGTGGGTATGCTGCTGCAGTGAGCATTTCAGGCTGTTTGGAGAAGCGGGGCTGTGTCCTGGCATGTCAGTTAGGAAGACAGGCATAGGGCCAGGTGATGGGCAGATGAGAGGGAATAAGAACTCATTTTAGCCAACACATTACTCCAAGGATGACTCATGAGACTGCAACCTGGGGCAGGGGGTGCTGATAAATTCTTCATTGTCTCCTGGAGGCTTTGGAGTTCAAGGCTCTGCCTTGAGTTCTAAGATTTCTCTTCAGCTCTGATGGTACGCCTTAAGACTTTCACTGCTTGTGTGGCCAGTCCAAGGGCTGAGTTCTTTCCCCCTTCAGTAGTACTCGTAAAGTGCCTGACAAGTCCTTCTGTGTGCTGGCTTGCCTTTTCCCTCCAGGAAAAGATTGTCAATAGGTCTGATTTCTGCACCACCTTCCTGCAGCCAGGCTGTGTTGGCATTGTAGTACTTCATAGCAATGTTGTATATGGAACCTGAACCAGGTCCATAAAAGCTGCTCAGAAGCCTGTTATTTTCCATTAGTATTCCTTTTTGTTCCATTATTACTTTGTCTCAGAATTTAAACATTTATTTATATATTTATGTTATTTAGCGTGGTTTAACTTAAACCCCACACTTTTGCTACTAAAACCACAACAGATTTCTATGTTATCCCCTTACCTCACTGACTGCAGCTTTGTTCACATGGGATTCTCGGAAAGGAGAGGCTTTTTTCCTTACTATTTTTTTTTGTCACCGTTGGGAATTGGAAAGGGGAAAGGGCAACATTAAATTAATAATAAAAAGAATCTGTTAAAGGAGAATTGATGGATTCTGGTGGTAAAACTCACCTTTTGGTCAGCCCTGTATGTGATCCCCCTCTTCTGGTAGTCTGCGGAATTGGCCACGGAGGGAAGTGTTGCGGAGTAGCTCAGACAATAGGACTTTGGCAAGCGTGGTCGCAGGGGTATCATTTTCATTATCCTGGTGAAAGACCTTTGTGGAATTACATGGCAGAATGGGATTTCACTGTCTGTAGGAGTCACCCCGGTGTAACTCATTTGCTGGTGTTAATTTGCACTCTGCATAAGGGAGCTTGGTTGTACCTGTGTGCGCCTGACTGCAGCTCAGCTTTACTTGAGGCTGTATTTTTAGTGTGTCTTGCAGGACTGACAGGGGGGATGACTGGTTCTCCCCTGTCTGGCACCTGGTGTCATTGTTTGTGCCTATGAGAAGTCGAGGTGTGAAACGCTGCCATTCTGATTTGGTAGTGCTTTAAATGATATTTGTCTAGGTAAGAATCATAATGGGTTGAAGGCAGTTAAGAGCCAACCTGAAAGCATCCTCAGGAGGGGTTGTGTGAGGCATGAGTAGACAACAGGCGAAACAATTCACTGTCTGTCCGCCGTGGATGATAGCAAAGAGCAAATCCATCACTGTGTGGGGTGAGGAAATGAAATGAGGGATCAGGTTTGAAACTTCTGCACTGGAAGCACTGCAGTAGTTTTCTGGGTGTAGGTACCAAGAGTTGCTTGGCTCAGAGCAGAGATACAAAGCAGCCAGCTTTACATCCATATCCAAGCCTCATCTTCCAGAAACTGCATCTAATCATAAAGGTCATTGAGCTACAAACATGTTCCTGACTAATTGTCTAACATCTGCCATCTTGCTCTTCCTTTTTGCAGCAGTAATCACATTGGAGTTCATAACCTCTACGCAGGCATTTTAAAGGAGGCAAGAAAATATTCCAGAGAAGGTATTGAATTGCAAACTGGGTTTAATTCAAAGAGAGAACTAAAAGTGAAGAGAGATCACATCATGCCTCCCCCCAGCTTAAGGAAGTAGGATTCCCTTACTGTGCCCATCCTTTCCAGGCAGAGTGAGATGAACAGCCTTCTCTATTTTTCCATCCCTCCTGGGCTCAGTTTACTGTAATACCTGGTTACACGTGGCAAAAGAGATCGAACATGGATGTTGAACCTAGTGCTGCATATAAAATGAGCCCAGATTCTCCTTGAGTAAAAAATACCCTCCATTTCCTAGCAGCCTGGAAACCCTGACCCTGAAGTGGAGCCCTATCACAGAAGAAGGTTTCTTCTGGCTTTCTCTGTTGCTCCTGTCAGACACGGAAGTGTCATGCAGAAATTAGTTTCACAGTTGCGTCAACTGGGGGAGACATCTTTTCCTTCCTGCAGTGGGAGATGATTTCTGAGGGATGTAAATGCCTAAAGCTCCCAGATCATTGCAAGGTAACTTTGTCCCACAGGTCCAAGAAAAGGGTCTTCTTGGGTAGAAGGAATTGGTTATGGCCTGCAGATTGGCAAATGGGTCAGACTCAGATGTCTCGCGGCGATGCTATTAGTGTGTTTAAGTCACCTCTCCTCCCTGTTTTTCCTTCTCCTTTTCCTCTTGCTGTGTCTTGCAATCTACGTATTGAAATCTGTGTAGCTTAATGGGTCTCCCATACCAAATAGCACCTCTGGGAAATGCCATAACTCCAGTAACACTGGTGTGACCCTTGCTGTTGAACTTGCTTGGCTTCAATCAGGTGCCCTCTTACCTTCAGGGGAAGCACTGGGGAAAGGGATGAGTCAAAAGCTGCAGGGGGACTGCAGGAGATGTGTCTGACTCAAACCCTGGGCTCTGCCATAATGGATCCATCCCCCTTTCTGCTAGAAAGTTTCCGAGGAGTAATAAATTCACTGTAGGTCTGCCCTGAATGCAGAATTGATCAGACTGCAGGAGCCACGGGGAATCAATGCTGGGTGGGTGTGTGCCGGCGCGTGAGCCCTCAGCAGCGCAGTCCGTGTGTGTGCTGCATATACATTTGCTCCCTTTCTCTGCTTCTTCCCGCATTGGCCTGCGGATGCCACAGCAAATTGATTCCTTATGGAATAGAAAGGTGAGCCGTGGCGTTAGGCAGCTCTGAGCCGTCTGTCTTGTCAGGGCGCTTGGTTGAGGGAAGGAAGGCACGCAGGGCGGTTATTCAGAATTATTCATTAATAAAGGGCCACAAAAATCGCAGCCTGAGATGTATCCTATGTGAGAGACAAGTTCTCTTTTGTTTTTCCCTATAAAATCAGTGAGCGCAGGTTCTCTTTCCCTTCTAGAAAAGCCGGCACACACAGCACATCTGGTTTCATTTGTGTTTTCTTGCCGCCCAAAGAGCCTGATCCTGCCAAGGTGCTGAATCATGCCAAGCACCTGCAACATCTCCCACTTACAGGGTGAATTGCAGCTTCCTCGAGCCACTGGGATGCAATCAGATACATCTTTTAGTCTCACCCAATACAATAATCTCCTGAAAGAAAGCAACAGATGCTGAGTCATGACCCAGCGCTTCTGTACTACTCTGTTCACCCAGAGAAGCTGGTAATGGGTTGACTTTCCTTGGCTTGGGAAGTAGGAGAGGATAGGAGGGTATCTGAATATATGGGGGCAGAGCTAAGGTGGTTTTGGTAGTCTCTGCAGGATTTGTATGTATTTTAGCACTGTTTTGTCTTTGAGAGTTTTTCCTTTGTCTTTTTCATTTTAAACTGTTTGGGTTTTGCTTTTCTTCTCTTTCTATATTTTGCTGCAATCCCCAGTCAGGCTCTCAGCTGCTGCCATGGTAGAGGGCATTTCAGAATCATACCCAGTGTATGAACTGGCTTGAAGTTAAAAGAAAAAGGGATTACGTTGTACTGCTCCTTTAGTTCACTCCCATTCCCTGTACCTCGAAGAAATCACAAAGTTATGGGAAGGATTGGACTTCCAGCCTGTAAACTGTGCTGTCTGCCTTCCCGAGGCGCAAGCTGCATCTTCCTTTTATTCTTTCAATATTGTATCATGTTGAAGAGCCTCTGTTTTGAGATCGTGTCAGCGCTTACAAAGCCCCAGAACCCTCTTCTGCCCCCGAAGAATCAATCAACCTAAACTAATACTTTAATGACTCCTTTTCCTACCAAGGAAACAAATTCAGGCACACATACACACACACACACACGCATGAACACAAAAAAATGTCCTTTTTTTTTCCCCTGTAAAAGAAGTGAGGGGCTGAGGAGGACCTCGTCTGGTCAATGAAAGAAAGAGACGGATGTCTGGTGCCATGGCAATGGAACAGGGATTACTTTGCACTGGAAAATAGGTTCTTTTTGTTGTGTTTTTTTTTGATTCCAGTGTTTTTTCTCAGGCAGCGAAGAGTTGTCACTGAGGCTGAGAGGCCCATTTAGAGGAAAACGAGCCGCTGAGTAGAATTGAATGCTTGCTTTCAGCGGCTGCTGCTTGAACAGTCTGCTTTGCTTTACGGGCAAGTCAGGATGCAAACACCCATATTTGTTTAGAGCGCTTGCACAATCACTGTGTGTGTGTGTGTGTATACATCCCTATATAAAATAAGAGTAACTGGTTGCACACCTGGGCTAGTAGGAACAGACATTAGTAACAAAACTATGTGCAAAGATGTCTCATATGGTCAGATATATTGTGTATGATTCTGTGCAAATATATCAATTTACTCCTCAGGGTTGGAACTGGATGGTGTTAGGGTTCTTTCCAACCCTAAGTGTTCTATGATTCTATATTGTGTCTGATTTGGGCACTGTTTAGCATTGTATTGCCCTGAGACTAGATTTTGACTGGGATGACTCAATTCCATTAAACGCAGGTCAAGACAAAAGGTATTTCTGTGGGCAGTGCTGGTTTATGGAGTCTTTGATGCTGTGCTGCTTCTTCCCTACTCCCAGTCATAAATACTGTTGGAAGCAAGTTACACAGTTTCAAGCCGAAGGAAATATTTTGGTTGAGACAATGTTGTTTTGCAAACTCATCTTCTTACTGTAAACATTTCCCCAAGACATTGGCCAATGGAAACATGCCGAAGTGGCATTATTTAAAAAAAAAAACAAACTATGATTTTTTTTAACTGCATTTTGAAATTCTGAACTTTTCAGGGCTTTTTGGCTTTTTTTTTCTCACCTCTTGGGGTGAAGGAAAGGCTTGCTTGCAAATGTGTACCAGGCAGGAGACTTCTGTGATCTGACTTGTTGAGCAGTGAATCCACCCACCAGCCTCCAGACAAGGAGGTGCTAAGTAGCCTATTTATGGCAGGTAAAACGAAATCAAAGACCTTTATGTGACTTTTCTAGACTGGCCAGGGATTCCCAGGTGATACCAGCTCAAAGCCCTGTGACACCCGGGGTTTCCTTAGTGGCTCTTGCCTCTCAGCTGAATTTCCTTCTATTTGCCATCCCAGAGGACAAGAGTGTTTCTTCCCATTGCAGATGGCAGAGAGAACTCAGAAGCCAGGGGCCGTGATTCTTCAGTGCTTTGATTTTTCACTCCTTCCCTAGCTATGGACATTGAGAGAACTGGGTTGATTTCTCCCATTTGAGGGACTAAGCAGTGTATTAACTTTGCAGCCTTAACTGCTGGGTCATTTAGACACACCTTTCACTGGCGTGAAGGATGGCACAAGTTCCTGCTGATATTGAGGTGTTGTTGCTTTTTACCATAGTAAAATTGCCTTAAAGCATGAGCCAAAATATGGTTTTAAGCCCCGTTAATCTTATTCTATTCATGCCGTGCTTTTTGCATAGCAGGGCCGCATTAAAGCCTTTGAAATCCTACTGTAATGTTTTGTGCTCTCTGCCCTTTCTGGGCTGAGTAGATGTTCTAAGCTGCGTTGTTGTAAATGGTATGTGTATCTCATCTCCCCTGTCTGGAATGAGAAATAGCTTTTCTCTTTGATCTTCCCTCATTTGCTAAAAAGTAACCAAAAATAAGCCCTTTTTTCTATCGGGGGGAGGTGGTGAAATGTGCCAGGATTCAAAAAACGTGACCTTCCTTTTCAGTGATTACTAACTGTGAAACAGAAGATCTCTGGCCAGGTAAAAAATTTGAGTTGTCATAGCAACAGCAGGATGGCTATTTATTTTTGGATTTCCATTTTCACTGATTTATTTAACACATTGACAATCCATTTATAATGAAGAGGAATTCAAGAGGGGTTTTGTTTCTTGCTGGGTTTATACTAAGCCAAGGTTGGGTTACTTTCCTTCATAGAAAATAAGCTAAGATAAAAGAGGTAAATAAAAATGAAACCTCGTGGCTTTCAGGGGCTTTTCTTGCAGGCAAATATGGGTGCTGAGTGGTGCACAGGAGAGTGAAAACATGACTTACTTGTTTATTTTATGCCTTTTAGAAGAACCTTAGTGTTATGAAAGGGAACAAAGATTGGAGTTCAGTGCAGCTATTAGGCACAAGAGCCATAGATGCTTCCCTCCACCTGCCTTTGGTTACATGCACACACTTAATGTCAAGAAGAGGTCATCACAGCCATTGCAAGCGACTCCTACTGCTCCACCTCCTTGCAGAAGTCAGGGAGTGCCCCAAGGCCATGAACAAAGCCATCTTTCTCGTTTTGGTTGTGACCTCTGCAGTGATGCTCAGTGCACTCTCAGGATCAGATTTACCTGCTTTTCGCAGTGTTTGTGTGCAAGCAAGAGCCTGGTGTGGAGCTTAGAAGGAGCCACGGAGCAGCCTGAAGTCTGGGGAGCCCACACATGCTCCATGCTGCAGCATAGGTTGGGTCCAAACATGGTAAAGATGGCCTTGTCTCATTTTGGGGGGTTTGTGTTAAAATGGGCTGTATTGATCACTTGCATTCCAGGTGAGGCCAGTAGCCCTTTGGATAGGGGATGCGTCTGAAAGGTTTTGTGTCTGATGTCTGCAGCCATCCCTGGATACAGTCAGCTTTGGATCTAAGCGAACAGGCACCTACAAAATCAGCAGGACCTGGGAATTTTCAGAGCTTACAGCAGTGGGAGTCAAAGCACATTGACAACAGTGAAACGTAACAAAAAGCCCAAGAAATTCCTATAACCTATGAATTCCCGTATAGCTTCTGCACTGGAAATTTCATTTCAGTGCACGTCTTTGAATGCCATTGAATTTAACTGCCACAGAAGCTGAACTGAGCTTCAATGTTTGGTGACTTCTGAAAGCATTGGAAAATGGGGATGTTTGAGGCAGATTTTGCAGAAGCCAGCAGTGAAATCAAGGAGGAATAACACAGCAAAAGCAATCCCAGCAGATTTCTGCCTGCAGAACGTGTCTGAGAGTGCATAGACGAGGCAAATCTCTGCATGGGTTTGCTCACAGCCTGTCTTTCTGCAATTGCTCTGCAGATTGGTTTGTCTCTGGTATTTGTTTCCTGTGATAGATTTGGGTGACTAAGATTGATGGCTTTAAAAGGACTAGTATTGATGCCGCATTTGTAAGGCTCACTAAAAATGGTGAGCCTGGCAGATAGTGGGGAAGCCTTCAATCATTTTCTTCTATTATTGCTGTTTGTGGCATGAATCTGGACTGTTCTCAAGACAAGTGTGACAGGAGGCCAGCAGCTGACCAGGAAGTGTTACACTTTCAGCCCAAACCTGTTCATTTGTGAAGCATGGGCTTGGTTTTGGACCAGTCACTTTAAGAAAAGGTGAGCTTTGTCTTGTGTGTTAGAGAAAATCAAGCGCGATTTTTGGATGTAGTCTTGAGCAATGTAGAGAGGAGGATGCTGTCCATCAGTCACTGGTGCCCCCCCCCCATTTATCCCAGTGGAGGATTCAGCTTTGCAAATTGTCTTGGGGGCTGAGAGTGGGGGAAGGGTGGGAAAACCCAAGAAATCAACTTCCAGACATAACTACAATATGGACAAGTCATAAACATTATTAAAGCAAGTCTATCCCTGCAGGGCAGGTTTTTCTTCATAATGCTTTCCTGATTACGCTTCCGCAAAGCTGGGGAAGTGAATAGTGGGCTGATTATCCATGGACCATGATCTACATCAGTGTAAAACTGTTGCCATTGTATGTGAGAAGAGAACTTTGCATATTTACTGGAAGGGAATAGCCATCCTGCTTCTTATTCCGTCTTCAAATTCACAGTGGGCCTGATCCAAAACACAGCTATGTCAATGGGATTCTTTGTCTAGGCTCTTCATATGTCCCACATTACCATTGCAAAACCTGCCCTGTTTATCATCTTAAATATACATGCCAAAAATGGACCTCATATTGACATGGTATGTGATCAAACCCAGGCTGATTCCTCAAACACTGGAAAATAGGTAGATCAATGGATAAGCAACTGAAAAGGCTGGATATAAGGGGAGAAAAAACACAAACCGAAGTTACTGACTCTGTGACATATTAACAGAATTGTCTGTCATTGTTTTTCCTTTAAAAAAACAAAACCCTTGAGAGAGATCCAAGTCTTTTTACATAATGCTTTCTTGGAGCCAGATTCCAGTTGTCAGGCTCTTCTTAAGGACCACTGGCTTTGTTAAAGTTACGGCACTGCTGGCTGCGAGAGTCCAAATCTGACCTATGGTCACGAGTCAGAAAGAATTGGACTTCGTAGGAAGATTAGTCTTGGCAAGTATATCACATAAAAGGCCACTTATGCTTGATACAGACCAAGTAGCAGAGACCTTTTAAACACATGCACAAGGTGCATTAGTTTCATTATTCAATTAAGACAGCATTTTCCTCAGCATCTTAATTAACATTCATTTACTAAGAATTAAACCATTTTTTTTTCTGTTAAAGCAGAAAGATCAGTGCTAGGAGCTATACATTCTGCAAGATAATTGCACCATGTAATTCTGGTGCTTCTACAATTTATACTGAAATATTGATGGATATGTTCCAACATTCTTTTTTTTTCTCCCCATAACCATATTTCACAATCTTTTAAATATCTCTCTCCTGAAAACTTGAGTATAAAGTACAAATCCCCTTATGTAATAGCAGTTTAATGCATCTGGAAAGTACTAATCAAACAAAAGCATTTCAGAGCGATTTCTGCTTTCAGAAAACAAAGAAGTTGTTAAAGTGTTGTAAATATGAATTTAGGAGGAATGTGCAGTAACAGAAGGGCATGACTAAGGATTCTCAAAAAGTTAAGGGCTCCACTTTAATAGCAGAAGTAGCAAATATCTTTTCTGATTCTGGCTAACATAACTAAGAATAAACCCCTTTCATTTCCAATGCTAAGTGACACTTTGCATTATCTCCTTAGAAGAATCACTCTGTAGCCTTACTGGCCATGCTATGGTTCTAGAATTGACCGAAGACTTGTATAAGGAAATGCAGTGGGGTTATACAGAATAACAAAGGAGAACCTCAGAGAAGGAAGCCTCACTTATGAACAGCGTTTGGAGCAATGGTTCAAGTGGTTTGCATGTTTGTCATGATAATAAAACTTTGATAAAGTGAATAATAGTCATTAATAAGTAGTCAGGATAAAGCATTTGGTTGCGAGTTTCTACAGACTGTGCAGAAAGCTCTTGGGTTTGCTGTCGAAGGAGACTGTTGGAAGGCTGCAGAGCCCTAAGAGCTTTGCCTCAGGCTGTTGGATTAATTGGCACAGAGACGTTGAGGGGTTTACCTTTAACACTGCTATTGGTTTCTAGGGTGGGAACAGAAAGTAAACTGCAGAGAAAGACCTGTTCATAAACGTTCATTGAATTTGCTACCCTGTCCTCTTTAGTTACGTATTTACAATGCACTTTCTGTTTCTCATGCTCTGGGTGTGTTATTCTGGTATTTCCATAGCATGTCATACCATACCATATCATATCAGCTTTCTGCTTATCTGCAGGGTTGTCTTTCCTACCTTTGACAGCATTCTCTCTCTTTTGGTGCATCTTTCCTACATCTCCTCTTTCTGCATCCTGTCCCATCTGCTGAAGTATTAAGTGGGGCTTGTACAGGCAACAATTCTGAACCCTGCTAGTTCGCCCCAGCTCTGTCCTGGGAAGTCCCCTCCACTGACAATGAGACATAGATCAGCCTTTCTTCCCATTCAGTCCTTGGCTTCTTTGGGAAGACCACTAAGATAGATGCTTACTGTGATAATGGTGCTGACATTTGCTCACCAGGAATTGGAGTGAGACCATCATTTCATGTCATATAGGTCTCCAGCAACAATCAAATGCTAATGAGTGCCAGGCCATCAGAGGCCTGGCATGCACTCCAGCTAGTGTCCTAAACTCACTGTCCTTAGCCCATTATCCATTGTATCTGCTAGGTATTGCTACAGCTTGCCCCGTCAGCAAAGATGTTGCACAACCAGCTACTGACCACCCAGAGCTATTCTGTTTAGGCTGGATGCCACCCTTTCTGGGCAAGCGTACAGATCATGTCTTGAACTGTGCCAGACACGCTGTTTGTGGTTCCTTTTCTGCTTATGAGCCTGGCTGAACAAAAAAGGCTGTATATATATGTATGTATGTACCAGTAGTGTTCGTGTTACATACAATCTGACACCCGGTAGATACTCCCTGGGGATTGTAACGAGGCACCCACTGCTATACAGCATGTTTTGGCATCCGGGAGGGCTGGCGAATCCCATGCCTGTCTTTCTTCTTCAAGTCTTTTGAGTTTCTTTTTGGCATATACGTGCAACGAAGCACAAGATGCAAATACTGCCAAAGCTCCTTGTAGAATAGATGACATTTATATTGTTATGCAGTTTGCTGATCTAAACATACCATTGCCTTGCCTTGATAGCCCAGGGCAAGTGCTAATCAGCTTGTTTCGTGGGCACCATGCCATCTGAAAGGGTGAACACAAATAGAGACAGTATGTGCATCATCTAGGAGTGTTGCAAGAATACGATTCCCAGCTGAGAGTATCGAAATGTGTCTGTCTCCTGAGCTTGTATGTTGGCATGTAAAAGATAAGTGACAGCGTTAAATATAATGTATTTGGAATAAATCAAGGTTATATTCCTTAGCTGCTTCAAGCTAGTTTTCATTATATAGGTCACATCATCAACTGATGTAAGTTAGCATAGCTGCACTGAAAGTAGTGCATTTTTATCTGCTGAGCATCTGGCCCCATGTGCCTGTTCTCCATGAGAAGCTTTTCTTATTTGGCCCTCTAGGGCATCATCAAAGGCTGTTTAGGCTAAAGGTAACATGTAAGATGAGGAGTTTGGGTTCCTATATTGTCTTCAGAGCTGACACTTGATGCTGAGCAATTTGCCCTCTGAGTGTCTGTGTGCTTTGATTCACCTAGTGTATGTAGCAGTACTTTTATTTAATTAGTACCATAGCACTAAGGGCGTGAAGCAAGGTTTGCTGGAATGGCAGGCATGGTGGAACAGTTCCCTTAACTGCAGTGTTGCAATGGATAGATGGACACGGCTCTTTGACTATGACATACATGGAAAACAAGGGCTGTATTTTGTGCAGAGGAGTAGCAGTGGGTGTTGAGGAGCTTCTGGATCAGGAGTTGTGCAGAGGCCCACAAAGAGGGTGTCATGGTGGGCATCTCCTATGAACCACCTGATTGAGAGGAAGAGCTGAGTGAAGCAACTTGAAGAAAAATCTTCTGTCAATAGATTCAGTTTTGAGGTTTGCCTTGTTTTGAGTAGAAGGATGCCTGAGGTGACTTCCAACAGTCTTTTACAACCTCCACGTGAAACCCTGCTCTTCCACTTATCTCTGTGACTCTCAGGGATTTGCTCTGGATTAGTGGACAGACGAAGTGTATTCTCTCCATCCGCACCATCAATAACATCTGAAGTACCCTCAGTGCCATCCCCTGCCTTCATTTGGCTGGTTTATGTTTTGTCCCTTCCTTCTTTGTGTGCTTTTCTTTGCACCCATTTCCCTATTTGCTTGCTTGTTTATTCCTCAGATTGGATTTTTCCTGCCATGTTTTCAGGAAAACACAGTCTGTGGGTATTACACATAAACAATTACATTTGAAAACCCCCAAAGATGCACTGAAAGCGGATACTTGCATGAAATAACAGGGGACTTTGGATGTGCAAGTAGAACTCTAATAGCTGGCTTGAATTTGTTTTGGTAATCTGGCCCTTATCCCAGCCTTTTTGAAAGGTAATCATCGTTCAAAGAGAGGTTTTCATTCACTGTAGCGTACACTTCATATTTCACTGTGTAATGTAACCTTCCATACACTCAAGGAAAACAATTTCCAGAGCTAATTGCTGAACTCTGCAGATCTAATACTTTAAATGGGTTATGTTAGATAAGAGTTGAAAAAGAAGAAACGTTCTGGGGGAAAATTATTGTTTAGGGAACATTGATTTGTGTGAATTAATGTTTTCACTTTAGCTGATAGTTAAAAATGGATACTTAAGCTAAGCCACATTTTTAGTGTAACATTAATGCTTCATTAGCTATAAACCTAGTCTGCAAGCTGACGTCCCTTGTTTGTTTGCTTTCTTAAGTCTTCAAACTCCAGTTGTCATTTTGTCAACCTGTGCCACAGGTTTTATATTGATTTTAATGCAAAACAACCCTATGGGGTTGTTGTTGTTTAATGGGCTCAGAGATGGGAGGATGCTTTGAAGTTCTCATTGTTACTTATTCACTTTAGACAATCCTCTCCACCTTTCTGTCTCAACCTTCTTATCATTAAAATTAGGGCAGTGTTAATGATCCTACCCGACACAGAGATTGTAGAAATTAACTGATGGCTACTTGTGTAATACAGTATTTGTACAAAGGTGGTGTGTTACTTGTACTGCAGGAGCAGCCATCTGTCACACACATGCATTTAGGCTGCAATGCCCATTTTGGGCTTGGGAAGTTAAGTAATTTTCCCACAACTGTTTATTTGTTTTTTTTTCTTCTATTTTTGTTAACTGTTTGTTGTATTTTAATTCAGAATATAGCCCAGGTCTGTAACTGCTATCGGTTATGGTGGGTTTATTGGCCCTGTAGTTTGGGGTTGTAGCACAAAAGTGTCTATGTAAGGGGTCAGCACTGTTTAAAAGTTGTTAGTAATAAACTAGACACAACGTTTGAGTTTAATTTCAATTTGTTTTCTCCCATGTAGCCGCATGTTGGTGACAGACTGAGAGAGAAGGAATAAATCACAGCGCTGCGACTTAAAGCAGCCCAGTCAAATAAAGGGTATGTGTATTTGTTTTCCATAGTTCTCTTTAATTACCTTGTAATTCCTGTCATGCTTACCTTGGTTGTGTTTAAAGGAAGGTTGTATCTGAAGGAGAGACTAAGGATATGATATTTAGGTGAGGCCAGTCTTAGCCAGTGGAAGTAGAAATATGACTGTGGAGCTGTCCTTAGCCAGTGGAGCATTGAGAGAGTGGATTGGTACTTGTAGGAGCCTGGATCCTCTCACAGTCAGCAGAGCCTCTTGCTAAGGCTCGCAGCTTCTGTGTTAGGAAGCTCTGCTTCTCTACAGGTAAGGCATATGCCTAAAGGTCAACAAGAACCTTGAGGTGCCTAGCTGTCCCTCTGCTGATTTCAGCAGACCAACACTGGAGAAGTAACGCAGCCCACCCTGATCTCAGTTGAGAGACACTGGCTCTTGATCAAGTTGTACTGAAAAGCATGTCCACTGCTATCAGCTGGGCTCTCATGCACTTACCAATGTGCTGAAATACCTCAGTTCTCCAGGCCTAGGCTGACTCTCTATTTAGGCATGTATCAGGTTTTCAGCATGTGAATAGAGCTGGGCTATCCAGCAAGCAATGCCTCAGTAAAATGCGGACATCACATCTAATTCCACTACTGAGTGTGAATTTCCTTCTCTTTCAGGATCTACCAACACCGGTGAAGTCCCTTCTGTCAACCACACAGCAGAAACAGCCTAAGGAGGAGCTGTTTATAGGTGAGATGCTCAGCATCAACGGAAGCAATTAGCTTTTTGCTCCTTTCTGTTAGAAGGACCTTAAGAATTGTGAATTGAACTGATAATTAAGAGCTCAGAAGCTTTATAAACTGTTGCTATATTTGTACAGTATTTGTACCAAGGTACGATAAGGCTACACTGTATTATACAAGCCCATTGCGTTTGCATGGTTATCTTATTTCTCCTTTCTCTCTTTCTATTCTGTGACTTTTTATTCTTTGGGTTACCTCCTGCTACATCTTTTGATCTGTTGCAGCTAAAATTGATCTCACCTGTGCATTTAACACCGTAACTTTAAAGGCATTCCTGTGTTTCTAAATGAGTATCAGTATGGTACAGGCACTGTGTGGGGCACTGAAGGAGAATGAAGACCGGCGGGGTGGACTTAGTGTTGAATTATCATGTAGCATGGAGGTAACTCAAAGAACTAATCAGAGACAGACATAAAAAGCAGTTATCTTCTGGAATGCAGGAAGTCAGGTAGAATGAAAAGCAAACCTGAAAACAGTGAATCTGTTTTACATCAGTGAAGGCAGAGGAGTCCTACCCAGGATTAGTTCGGCCGTTGTCAGCGCTCAGTGCTGCAGATAACATGAATTCCATAGCAACGAGTTTTTAACTTGAAGTTCCTGGGTGCAAAGATGCATATTAATGAGCAAATGGACTTGAGTTTCATCGAGATCATTAAAAAGTATCTTTACTTTATTTTTCCACCCACCATCCTGCTCAGAAAATGGACTTATTTATGAAGTCCTTAATTAAGGATGAAAATTTCATGTTAGACAGATGCTGTCATTTTCTTCCTACCCTTCCAGCAAAAAGCCATGCGTAATGTGCTGCATTGGGCTCGGAGGCTGAAGAAGGGGTTGTTAGTGATAAGCATCTGCAAAACCTGTAACACATGCCCAGGAGCTTAGTCAGATGAGTCAGATGTTGCATGGGCCAAGTTTAAGCCCAGAGAGAATGTTACAACACAGGAAGAAACCCCTGAAAATAACAGGAATTGGTACAGTATTTGGGCTGTAAACACAGGTTAGAACAGTCTGGGTATTTGCTTTCATCCTCTCTTATTCTATTTTGAATTCCAATGTTCCTGCTTGCTAAACCACTTTCCATTTCTGCTCTGTTTTACCGTGACATAAGGAGAAGGGATATTTTGGAAGCTGGAAAACGGCCACTTGCACCAGAATGGCATGCCACTAATTTTTGCAGGTTTTTTGAACTGAGCATTGCCACTCTGAGAGCTCTGTCAGCCTCTTCTTCTAGGATTCCCCACAGAGATCCTCGCCCTCCTACAAGGCAGGACATGCCCCGGGTTACAGTCCCTTTCTCTGTAGGCTGTGCTGCCCCACTTGCTTCAAAATCAGGCTCTTTGAAATGAGGAACTGAATAGCCCAAAAGATCAGGCTTGCAAGTGCATCCTTAGGGTAGACAGGATGAAAAATGACTTTGCAGTGTGTACTGATGTAGTTTAGCATCATTGCAAGTAAAGGTCAAGCAAAAAAGTCCAACTTTCCATGAGGGTGGTCTCCATGATAGGTTTGGCTTTATGGCAGCAAGGTGGCAAGAAACCATGTGTGTAGCATGTGGCCTGGCCTGGAATAGAGGTATTTGTGGCAGTCCTAGCCAGGAACATGCTTCATGACGGGCCTTTCAGTGGCTGATGTTGCACAGCAGCTTGTGGTAAAGCAACCTCAATGGTAGGTATCGTGAAATACTACAAGGGTCTTGATTTGCACCTTTGCCTACTTCTGCTCTGCCATATATTTGGGTAGAGTTTAGCAGGCAAGACGGTTAGCCACATTGAGGGAGAACCTCAAAATGTGCACAGTGATATAGCGAAGCCTCTTTTACAGAGGGACAAACAAATCTCACTTCTACTTCTTTATTTTGTCTCTTTTGAGCAGAAATTCGGGCAAGCCATTTAATGTCACCTAGTGAGTTTTAATGGAGGCTTGGAAGAGGAAGAAAAAAACCCCTCCTGTGTCCACTTGTTCCCTAGGTACGCCACATTACCCACAGCCAGTCTCACCACTCCCAGCAAAAGTTTGTGTAAGTCCTAAAATAATTTCATTCCACTGGCCCACAAATATTCCCATTTGGTCAGCCTTATATAGAGTAATTACTGTTTAACATGGCACCGCAGCCGGGTCAGGGCTTATTTTGGGTTATGGGTTATAAAAAGCTGCTTGAAAAAAAGGAATGTGTTTGTGGATCTGTCACTCTGAACAAATGAGTCCAGAAACTTGTTAGTTTACTCATTTTCTTTCACTTGTTTTGCTTTAAGAGTCAGCACTCATAAGAGCACTGGCGTTAGTACCAAAGGCATCCAGCCATCTCGTCCCGGCTTGCGTAGATATGCCCGCACTTCAATTACATAAAGTGTAATTGTTGGGTGGGCAGGTTTTGTGGTGATACTGAGTATTGTGGGGTGGCTCATGCTCAGGGACGGGGGTCAAGGTTTAACCAGTGGAGACATGGGAAGTTCATTTTTGTGAGCAGGTGATAGGTGCGATGGGTGGGAAACGTCTTGGCTCTGTGCTCTCCTCCACAGAGGTCTTTGCATTTTATGTGCCTCGAGTGCTGTGCAGAGCAGGCAGTTCATTCCCACAGCTGTGCTGGGGTGCAATTAGCATTTTTCCAGACCAGGGCAAGTCCCACATCAAAGATCCTTCTAATTTTAATAACTTTGATCTATACATATAGATGCATGTGTCTTATGTTTGTGCATATATGGATAGATATGTCTGTATAGCTAGAAAAGAACATATGGCTGCATATATATACGTGTGTCATTTCTTGTCTGCTACTAAAATACAGGTGTCTCTGTGGGAAACAAGTTGTTAAGCTGTTTATTGTACGAGAGTTCAGGAAGTTGAGAGTATTATATTCACTTATATGGTTTTCCATGCTGGGTTGGTCATTTCAGCTCAAAAATTAGTATCCCAGTCTATTTCACAGAAGACCCCAATATTTTTTGTAATCATAGGAAAGAATGCTGCCCACTGGGACAGAGCAAGAGGCTATGGATCAAGAACAAAGGGTTTGGTTGTCCTTTTCTACTTACTTTATGGCCTGGGACAATTCTTAGCACTCTTCTGTGCCTCTGTTTAATAGCAAAATGGGACTAGTAACATTGAGTTACCTTGCACAGAGCTATTTAAAGATGAAATTGAAGTTTCGAGACCTTTTACTAGCCTTTGGCATCAGAGACATAGAGCAGCTATGAGAAGTGTTCCTGTGGCTTGGCTTTATTAATGATACGAACTTCTTGAGAAGTTATATTAGTGAAGTGGAACTGAGAAACAAACCAGAAGCAGATAGGCAGAAATCTAACCCTTTCATGGACAGTTACACAATATGCTAGTAAAGATGGCTGTATCATTGGGTTTTTTTCTTATGAAACAATGTGAAATGCATATGGAAACTAGCTTCATCTCTGTCACAAAAACCAAGCAGACAGTTGATATTTCTGTAGTTTTTAAGGCAAGACAAATCTAAAAAGAAACACATTAGGAATAATGAAAATCTTTCAAACTGGAAATCTGGGAACACAGGCTGTGGGCTCAGAAATAGCTCTCAGGTTTCTTGGCTCCTTATTCTTCATCAGCTATGCCAGGCAGGTGGTGAATGGCAGCCCTGAGGCCTAAGCCCTTGACCAGAAGCAGTTACCTCATGATAAGCAGAATCAGGATGGGGAAATAGAGCCATGGACACAGTTTTTCCTCTGCTTGGGTTTGGGCTTTCCTGTCAGGTCATCAATTATATTATTCCTTATATCCATGTATTTCTTCTTCCTCTTTTTCCAGGTTGTGCCTGCTGAGTGTTGGAGGTGATGAAGTGCACATGCTGTTTGCCTCTCCTGCCAAGGATAGGTACAACGTGGTCATTCAGGACTGAGCATATTGCCAGTACACGTTCCTCCCCAGGTGGTGAAGCGAGCAGTCGAGCACTGTGCTAGTCATAGCAGCACAAGTTATTACATACCAGCTCTGCCTTTCCGTTGGATATTTCCTACATGTTCATGGTAAGAATCTAATTATTTTTCCATCTCCAGCAAATCTAATAGGCCCAGAGAAATGTTTTCGTGTAGGCACTAAGAGTAAGGAGAAAACAGGTAAGATCCTAGGCCATCAGGGACTGAATCTTTTCCATTGTGGGTTGCTTCTTGAATTCGTCTGAAAGAGCTTTCATTTTATTTAAAAAGCTTTTATTGATTAAAAAAGGCTTTGTTCATAGGCTCTATTTTCTTGAGTGGCTGAAGCAGGCTTAACTCATGACAGGAGTTCTTACTTGAGTTCATTTTCATCATCTTGGTTGGTGCTAAATTTCATGCTATGCTTCTCCATAAAGGTAACTGGAAAAGAAGCACCCGGTTTAGAGATAGAAAAGAAGTGTAGGTTTCCTTCCAGTCCATTAATTTTCTTTCATGGAGCTCTGTACCACTTTGAGCGCACAATTGGGAGGAATCAAAACACAGACATCCAGACCATTACGTAAGATCAAAAAGAGAACAGATTTATTTGGAAGCTGGGTCTAATGTATTTGTCCGAAGTCATGGACATTTTTGAGAGCTCAAAACATTCTTCCTGTTCTGCCTCAGGATGAAACTTAGATCATATGAACTGGAGAGAGATCCCAAAATATTTGAAGCTGTTTAAGTAACCGTAGACCTAATTCGGAGTCCTCACTGAGTGAGGCCAAGCAGGGATTTGAACCTGATTTTTATGCGTGCTCTTTTTTTCTCTTTCCTCCTTTTAATTTGAAGTTCCAGCTTATACTGAAGAAACTGTCCCCGTGGATTTCATAAAACTGGATTTATCCAGGTCAGACACTTAGGATTTTTTTTTCAAGTGACCCAGTGTTTTGTGTCCAACCACCCCCATTCCTGATATAAACAAATAGATTCGGCTGTGGAAATTTCCATTTAAAAAATTCCCTACGTTTTGCCTCAGAATTGTATTATTTTACAACAGTTCAAGTTCAAACTCTTCCTAACTGAACCTCTGTATAATGTAAAAGACAGCGAGCAAGGGGACCGTCCAGGCTAGGAAGATCTAGTATTTAGGGAGAGCAAACATCCATGTATGCGCATCCAACCACAGTGGATGGCTTTGCTGGGTTCACTGACCTCTTGTAGTCTGGATACATGTCTATTAGGAACAGGCTAGAAACTGGACTGAGTTCCTTCTGCTGCCAGTCACTTGCAGTCCTGAACAGAAAAGGAAACACCAGTTTTTCTTCCGTAGTCCGGATGCTGACTCACCTGTGTGGTGAAAGAAAATAGCCAAAGGGTTGCTATTTCACCAGTGTCCCAAGTGCCTGGGGTTATTTCATCAGCTGCTTTACTTGGGCAAGTTGAACTGCAAAGCTTTAAGGCCCGAGGCCAGTTCAGTAGTTACTCACACTTGGTCATGCGCTTGGTGCCTTGGTGTCTGAGGTCCCCACCACTGATAAGTGAGTTCTATTTCCCAGTTTGGTTTGAAGCTCTTGGCAACAGCTAGTTGTTTTGCATTGGTGTTTCACTGGTGCATGGTGTCAACACAAGCCCATTTTGCTCGTAGCTGGAAGCACATTCCAACTCATCTGCCTCTGCTTCGTCTGGCTCCCGGTCTTGACCTGGTCTGCGGTAGCGCCTGGGAGCCGTGCCACTGCTGCTCTATTTCACTGCCCAACAAAGGGGTTTTGGTGGGGTGGGAAGAGCCAGGCTGTCAGGGATGCACAAGACAAATGAACCACTATTCCTGAATGCCTGAAGGCTGGCAGTGACCAAGCAGCACTGTTATGGTAGCTGAATGGCATCGGCCATCCTGGTTCAAGCCAGGGAAACTTTCTCTGGCCTTGTGGAGTGTTTCCATGCTCGTTGCCTGCCCTAGAAGGCCCTCAGACCAAACAAGGTTCTTAAAGCTTGCTGGGAGAGGGCATCAGTTCAGGTACTGCAGGAAAGAAGATTCTTCCCCTGCTATATACCTTTTCTTTATGCCCTAATGAGTACCTGAGCTGGGGACACTGGTTCAGACAGGCTACCAGAAGGGAAGCTTGCTCTTTGCATCTAGATCAGTGCTCACGCGGGACACCGATGGTCCTTGAGTCATGCTGGTTTGCCTGCGAGGTCAGGGTCTGAGCTTCTCATCAGGTAGAGACTGGTCTGAAGTTAAGGAGTAGAACGTGCAGCGTCTGCCTTTTGCCTAGAGCTCACTGCAGTGCTGCTTTGCTATCTGTCTGCCATCTATGCTCACCTCTGCAAGTGTGGCCAGGGCAGCTAATCCCTGCTTATCTGAATGCAGAGACATAGGCAGCAAGAGATTTAATGCAAATGTAGCATTGCGCAGCCCGTTCCTTCTCACAAACTATTGATTACGTGTCTGATTTGCTCTCCCCTGATAATAGGCCATAGGCAGAAGCCAATAGTGCGGGGAGGAGGAAAACCTGTCATGATCATTCGATGCAGCTGGTGAGCCAATGGGAGGAGAAAGCCCGTGGATTGGGCTGGGAGAGAGCAAGGGTGGGGGAACTGTCTTAGCAACAGCAGAAAGCAACTCTTTCCCCCTCCCACCCTGCAGCCATGCTGGAAAGTTCCTGGTGATGTTCCTTAATGTATTTGTCTCGCTCGTGCCAAGTCTGTACGTGATGTATATGGCTTTGCCGCGTGTGCCAGCTCACCCTTTTCTCCATGGTCCTTTGAAAGGGAATCTTTCCTTTGTCCGTCCATCTAAAACCAACTAGTGAGCTCAAGGTAAAGGGCTCTGCTGCTGGATTCATTGCTGTGCAAGCCCTGAGAACAAAAGTGAGTTTTATACTGTCTTTTTGTGTTTGGTATCTTCCTCTTGACATCTTTCCAAGACAGTCTCGTGTTGAAACAGTCAGTTTCTTGCCAGTCTGTTGAGACAGTGGGAGCTGGACACCTTGATTGTATTTTCATCTCTGCTAAAGAGTCCTTATATGAAGCTGGGTGAATCCCTATCCTTCAAAATCCAGATCACTTTGTCGTGTTGCTGGTTTGGGAATTAGTAAGAAAAGATTCCTCAGTTAAGCCCTCCCTGTGATCTGTGGGCTGAGAAAAGGCAGTCCAAGGCACCATACTGCTTTGCCTCTTATCTTTCATCTGCCTTACAGCAGGAAATGTTCTTTCTGTCTCTCTGCCTCTCTCATGGTCAATCTCTCGTTGGTTTAACCAACCAAAAATGAAAATGACAGTTAAATTCATCCAAACCTTTTGAACATTTATTGGAGCCAAACACTGGCACTTTCAACACTTCCTTGAAAATGCCCTTCATTGTCGTCCTCTCACCTGCTGCCTCCTCCTGCTCATAAGCATGCACACGTTTATCTCGCTATTTGCATGCTGATAATAGACATAGATTTTGTTAGTCCTGCATCTGTCGAGACGGCGGGGACAATAATAGAAGCACCGTCGGGACCAATATATATTGGTCTTAGGAGTGTGTCCAATAATGTCTGGGTCAGGGAGCCTTTAACTGCGGTGTCAGGGAATTTAGTCAGCTGTCATCGCTTCTTAATTAAAAATAGCTGAGACTCACTTACATTCCATTGCTGTGTGTTAGCTCATTTGTCATCTTGTCCTCTGCTCAACAGCAAACCCCCTAAACACCTTCAAAACCAGACAATGGGCAGAAATGCTTGCAGCAGGTAAGAAAAGGGAGCACAGAGCAGATAACGCATGCCATAAGCTGCTCTTTGGGTCACGAGTTTGCAAGAGTTCAGCAGGATTCAAAGGGGATGGGGATGCATAACACTGCAGTATGAAATGTACTATATGTGTATCTATTTTATATAAATAAAACTAGCCTCTACAGAGACATGTGTCACGAAATAAATCCAACAGTAAATGTCGTGGGGTTACCACAAACTTTCCTCGTGGACAAACCAACTTCTGTTTTTCCATCTTGAGCTTCCAGCACCTTCCCCTGCTCCAGTACTCCCAATGACAGTGTTTCTTCAGGATGGTCCAGCCAGACCTTTCCTATGTACATAAGTGATTGGATTCCTAATTCCTCACTAAATGGAGTTTAGTGGTATTTGTGATTGCTATCACCTTCCAGTAGGTTCCACTAATTTATTCCTGAGGGGACAGGGAGATGGGAGGTTACACAGAGGTTCAGGAGCTGCAGAGGGAAATGAATAACATGCTGTAATATCATTACTGAAAGAAAATGCATCTCCCTCCCCCTGCCAAAAAGAAGAATTTATTGTGATTCTAGCTAATGCTTGGAGCCAAGGGACAGTTTTGGCATAGGGAGAATTATTCTGGCTTCCTTTTAACAAGTAAATCAGAGGTGGAAGGGCATTAGACCAACTAACTTCCTGAAGTGGAAGTTGTATCCGGATTACCATATTTAATTGTCTGTGATTGACCTATCTTCCATGAATTTTGCTAATCCATTTTTGAACCTGTTTATAATGTTTGGCCTCCACAGCATTGGGTGATGATGAATCCCACCATTAAATCACATATTGTTTGAAAGAGTTCATCCAGGATGTCCTGTACAATTCTGTTAATCTCTCCAGTGAGTAAATAGATGGCTGTTGCCAGGGTTTGAGATTCCCTCAGCCAAAATAGGTGATAATTCCCCTTGAGACTACATCCATCCCTTACACTCGAGAAGGGAAGCAGCACCAAACTTCCTGTGTTTCACTACCCGTCTTGAGCTGCAAGGGACCAGTGTTTGCTCCCACAGAGCAGCTTCTGCAGTCCCAGTATTAAATGGTGATTCTTCTGACCATGCATAGTTATTTCCCTCAGCACCGCATCCCTGCTGACTTGACTGAAGATCCAGTGATAACTGTTGATGTTCTAAGAATGTTGTATTTCCTTCAGAGGGGAAATTCCCATGCAGCTTGTGGGATAGACCCACATTAAGATGCTCTGTTCAGTCCGGTCAATTATTTTGGGTCCAGTACAATAAAGCTGTAGGGATAGACAGGGGTTTGACTCAATATTGTCTGGTGATTTTGAGGTGCGCTGGTACAGAAGCAACAGGTAGAACCTCATCTGAACCCCAAAGCATCAAGCTAAGGAGAAACCTTCCTGTTAGTAGAGACGTTTTCAGACTGCAGAATTCTTTATGAAAACTAATTAAGCTCTGATGACTTCAGCTGTATTTTCAGCCTCTGATTAAGGCCATGATACTAATTAAACTCTTGAATTATTAAAAATGCAAATAGTCAGACCTGTGTGCAATAGCAGAGTCACTTTTCCATGCTCCGGGACAGCAGTGGGAATATTTGGCAGGGTCCCTTGTGGTCACAAGTTTTTTCTTTTCTTCTTTTTTTCCTTGTCTCGTTATAAGTGGCTGCACTCCACTTGATGCAGAACTGAAAACTTCAGCTGCTGGGGTAAATGTCTCCACTGCCTTGCAGCTAGACAAGTAGGTTTGATTAAAACCCAGCAAAGTTTTGGAAGGAGCTCTGGGTTTCGTGACATCCTGACTGTGGCATTTTCACTGAATGGGCTGTTGGGATTGAAATACCATCTAGTCCTTAGAGAGCGAGCCCGCTTTCAGTAGCAAAACTCTTGCAGCTGTGTTTAAGCTGCCTACTTTGTAGTCATAGTTCAAAAGCATGATCAATTATTTAGACCTCTAGCTGTCCTCCCACATCCACTCTCCCTGCTATCCCCTACAACATGCATGCACCTCCAGTTGAGACATCTACATCAGGAGGTCTGATTGTGGCCTTTCCTTCAGTCCAGGTATGTTTTGGTTGTGGCACTACTCCACAGCAAGGTATCTGAAGAACGTTTTGATCTCTTTACTGTCGACATCCTAGCAGGCACGCAGCACCTCTTCTGAGTAACAGCCATCCTTGTGTACAAATACATCTTTTGAAGTAGGATTTTTGTAATCGTAAGAAGGGCTCATCTCCAGATGGATAGCCCTGCAGACGCACTGTTAGCTGGTCATTGAGGTAAGATGGACTTCTGTAGGCTGGGAGCTGAGCGAGCAAATATTGCCTCTCACTGTCTCACCAGCATTGCTGTGTTAGATGCATCATGGAAATGTTTGTGTTTATTATATTGTATAAAGCCATGAGGTCCAGCAATAGCCTGAGTACCACTCCTGCATCACTGCTTATAGTCTAGTCAGTCTTCTGGATGCGCAGCCCTTCTAGTGGAGGCAGTGTCTGTGTCCCATCCTGTAGCCCTTTTGCCTTGCCATTATGGAGGCTCTGCTGGATTTGGCAGTGTTTGCCGCCAGTACCAGCTGGGATATTGGAGGGATATGCCAGTAGGCAGTCTAGTTATAACTTGCCCAGAGGGAGATTTCTTTCTAGAGCCTAGTTAGTTCATAATAAAGACGTAAATTAAAAGAAGGTGCACGAGATACTATTCAAACGCAGCAAGTGCATGTCACATGCAAGGAACTGAAATCCTTGCTGGTGTGAAGTGACAACAATTCACTAGAGTTACTTACCACAGAAATATACAACCCAGTGCCCACAGTTGAGTCCAGTCAATGGCAGGTGTGATGGTGAAGCTATGTAATTTCTTTTGCTTCCCTTCTCGATTGTCCCTCTTGTGTGTTAAAACAAAGAGCGAAGTGGTCATTACTTTACCTATGACAAGTGATGGTTTTTCATCCCCCTGCTCTAATGGGCTGCAGGTGTCTCCCAGCCAGCCCAGGCTAATAAGGACAGACATTCTGGCCACAGGCCAAAATTATACAACTGTCCATGGAGAGAAGAAAAGCAAAAGACAAGGGGTGGGGGTGAGGGGGTTGGAAGGAAAGCAAAAGAAAGCATGGGAGTCACTCCATGCTGAGATTTTGTACTTTTGTGTCTCCTGAAGTGAATACATCAGTCAGGAATCAAAGGTTTGCAAAGTCATTCAGCCCCTCCAAATTAGAAGGCGAACCATCTGCACGACAGGATGGAGCTCTCCTCAAAGGCTGCAGGCCAGGGCTGATCTCAGTGACACCAGGGTAAGCCTGGAGTATCTCACCAGAGTTACAACCAGCTCACCCGGGATCTCAGATTCTGGCCTGGTGCATGCATCTTCCTGCCAGAATAACGTTTTGGACCCAGCCCTTTAATGTTGTATCACCATAGTGACGGGCTCCTCTGTTCCAGAGCTGATGAGGAATCACTGTGGGGTTGTCCAGTGTTAATTAATCCCTTTTAGGCAAAATTCAAGCTCAGTGGAAACTGCAAAGACAAGGCAACCCATTCAGAGCCCTGCAGCCTCTCACCCTCTTTGATTTTAGCAATATGTCTTGCCCTTAAGTCCCGCATGCCAGAGCAAATCCCTTGTGTTTCCTAGAAGTTAGAGCAGTGATGGGAAGTCAGTGGGAAGGAAAGATGTGCTGTGTGGGGACTGAAGATATACGTGTGTCCTTACAGCTTTACAGACAGTGCTGTTTGGAAAGACTGGGTTGTCATGCAGGCTTCCCAAGGTGCTGCATTTTTGGGTGTGAGCCAGACAGCAGCCAGGATAACCAAGCACAAAGGAAGAGCTAGGTCTGAGGCACTGGCTGGCTTGAATTGCCCCAAAGCGTTGTAACTGATGGTGAGAGATGGAAATGTCCAAAGGTACCAATCTCAATGCTGATTACCTGAATGTCTTGGGGATGTCCCTCACCTGAACTACCTCAGGCAGGTCCCTAAAGTTAGATGTGTCCAGGCCTAAGGGCACATCCATGGGGAGAAAGGGATCCCAAAGTTAGTCCTGACTTCAGTTAGCCACAGCACAAGGTCACAGAGATGCTCTGATCCTGATTGCTAGACTGCTAATCTAAAACCAACCAGACTGCATCTTCCTCTGTGCTGCTCAGGTTTCTGGCTCTGGAATAGCTCTCAAACACAACTGGAATGCAGATATACTCTTGAACTGCATCCTGAAAGATGCCAAAAGACGTTACCCAACCCACCAAAATGGTTTGGGGTCCACATATCATAGTAATGGACACATCTGAGGTAAATTTACTTCACTTGATTTAACATGACAGATCCCAACCACCGTTTTCTCCTCCAGATTTGTTTGGAGCTAGGATTTGGTTCAGGCCAAGTGTTTTGTTTTGTTTGTTTATCCAAGATATGGTTTTGGATGCTTAGCAGGAAGGAAAAGAAAAAGCCATAACTGATGGATGTTAATTATGTTCATTTCAGATCTCCTTTTGGCAGCTGGAGGAGAAGGGAATGCCACCACAAAGGAAGGATTACTGAGGCAAGGTTCACATTGTATTCAAAGGGAACACAAGTGTTGTGCAATACACATGTCACCACCACGACAGGTCAGTCCCTTTTCCCTCGAGTCACTGTCAGAGTTCTGTGAGTAGCATCCATGATAACTTAGCCCCTGCATACGGATTTAATGGTGATAAAAATGGTGCTAGATGGAATGTTTTATAGTATGCAAATGGTTGATGAAAAGGAGTTTCCAAAAGTGCTTTGTGATGAGGCAGACTGAGTCAGCTTTGACTTCTCTGCCTTTTTGGATGACCTCTGGGTTTTTGCCTCAACCTGACCGGGTAGGAAAAATCTGTGAATGCTTGTTGTGCTGAGCACACTGTGACATCTCTGAAAGTACAGATAATAACAGTGGCAATGAACGGCAGCTTGTCAAACTCTTTTGTGATGACTTGAATTCTTTTGCTCTCTGCTTCACCCCTTGAAGTACCCAGTTCTTTGATTTCTGCCTTTGGATGCCAGTAATGTGTACCTAAGACTGGGGCAGTTCCTAGGAAATTGAATGCAATTTGATTTCTTTGGAAGAGTTTCAGATAGGGTCAGGTAGGGCTGGTTCAAACCTGTGTCTTGGATGAATTCAGAAGTTATTCCCTAATCTGGCAGTCAGGATTTGAATCTCATCATTAGAAGTTTAAGTTCTTTACAGTTCCTGTAACTAGGACTCAGTTTTTGGTGGCTTCCTGGTGCTTTGGTCATTCCTTCAACATGGTTTTATGTATACGCAGCTGCTGAGAAGCCAGTGTAAGCCATTAACACTGCATATTTGTGGCACTAAGACTGAAAACTCTTTAGGTGTGTAGTGTTTTATAGTGCAAGTGCACTAGAGCCATTCTCATCTCTTGTATGTGCAAACTCCTTGAACATCCTGTATTACTGTACAGACCCCAAACCAGTTGAAGACTGGTTCTGTCTAACATTGAGCATGTGGCTAGGCTGCCTGGGACACAGTCCTGGCTTCTCCGCATACCTTAGGGTGAGTGGAGAGGAATAAATGGGTGCAGAAGGCAGCTCAAGCTTCAGGCAGATTGAATACTGCTATGAGAGAGTCCATCTCTCTTGCTGATCATGTCAAGAGCTGAGAGCATAGCAGAAAGGGGATGGGTTCAGGGCACTGCTGTGCAGGCTTTGAAACATGCTGCAGAGAATGATGCCATATCTCTGTATGGAGTGTCCTGGTTTGGGAGCTGTTGTGGAGATGGGATACAGAACTGCATGTATATTGGGTGGCAGGGGCATTACTTCATTTTCTTTTCTTCTTAAGCTTATCTGAGGGGAGGAAACCGTAGACCTTATCTTTTTCTGAGTGGAAAAACTAATCTCAAGTACATACGTTTGAAGCTAGCAACAGCATGAGCCAGGTTAACTTGACTAAATAGGCACATGAGGCCACAAAATCTGACTGAGCCTAATTAGAAACCAGGATGCCTCCCAGCACTTAAAGGTTTCTTTTAAGATTATGATGAGCTGACAAAACATATTAGTGAGAGGTGGAATTGGTATGAGCCATGTTTGGCATTTTACTACTTAATGACAGCAACAAGAAGCCCTGTATAGAGATCAGAGCCACACGTGCACAAGCCTGGATTAATTCATGCCACCTACTTTTTGGTGTTTAACACCAATACCTAAGTTAGTTGCACAAAGCTCTCAGAGTCCATGGGATGGACTGTGTCACCTTTGGAGATGCTGCTCATCTTCTGTGGAGCCCAAGAAGACTGTGCCATTAACCAGGCATCTCAATGAATTGCCTGCACTTGGTTGGCATGAATGCAAGCCAAGATGTGGTGTCCGCTCATCACAGTGAGACAACACAAAGCCCAAGTGCATTGAAAAGGAGAATAGCGGGTTCTCAGAATTGATTTGTAGGGGAGAGGGATTGCAGTGCGCTGGCTGTTGAATGCTGCTGGGTAGTTTGCAAGCACTGGTGAGGGTTTAGAGTTGAAGGAAAGTGCATGGCAGTAGTTTTATGTTTCTTTCCAAGGATGTATTTCGCTTTGAGGCAGCACTCTCATTACCACCACTAGCCCGGATTCCTCTGCCCATCGCATTAATACAGGCGGTGCACTGCCTCTGCTTGTGGGATCAAGCCATCAGTGCTGGAGCGGGGCCGTGAAACTGTTGTGTCTGAGCACAGCCAGGCTGCCAGCGAGAAGCAGGGCTGATTGATGCTGGCTGACGGTGGGACCTATTGCCTCCTAAATGCAGTCCTCTCCATCCCATGCCAGCAGGTGCTTTGCCTATCTGGGCACTGCCAAGTTTCCTCCCGCTGTTCTCCTGAGTTCCAGTATTTCATCTTTGCCCGTGCTGCTGTTTTCCATCCCTCCGCCTCGTTCCCAGCCCTTGGTGTCTGTTCAGAGACTCGGTCTCATTTGCTGTTGTCCTGGTGCCAGAATTTCAAGTCCAAGGCGATGGAGCTGCAATGGGAGGACTCATGCTCGCTGGCTCCACCGTCTGGACCTGGCCCCAGCACAGAGCTCAGCAACCCCTAACAGGTCCCCTTGCTTTCTCTCCAAGAATATGATTAGAGGTTTGAAACTGAGCAGACAGCTGGTATACTCTCCCAGGGCAGCCTCTGTGTCTGGGCCTCCATTGTTTTTGTCCAAATCATATCTGATTTCTTTCCAAAAACGTTTCAGTCCGTAAAAACCAGACCAGGTGCTTTTGGTTGTGCTCATTCCTGAAATACCAGCTACAAACAAAAGCATTTTGGGCTGGTCTTAAAATGGGTACGAAATCTGTTTTGAACTGGGATGGTTTTTATTTCCCAATTAAAGCATTTGAATCTTCCCTTATGATTTCCAGATAGGAAACTGCCCTTGTTCTTATACCTGATTTACTGCATCCTCTTTTACTGGATTACACAATTGCTTTGTGCCACGCTGCAGTCTCTGAAAGCTCACCCCTATACACATTCTTTGCACCCTGACATCTCAGGTATTTTACATAGAGTAAAACTACCAGATTTTTGGTTTTGCTGCAATAAGCTTTCCAATTTTGCTCGGCAATTTGCCAGAATAGAGGAAAAATTAGAAGAAACCTTACCAGCCAAAATTGGTGGAAGTGTTTAAAAGCTCGGGTGGCCTCTGAGGTGAGGTTTAGTTCTGCATCCCTGTTAACTGCCAAGCTAAGTGCTTTGTCCTCCAGACTGTCCTTCGTCTAAACAGCATGAGCAGTACCACTGGCACCAGGGCTACGGAAGGGCTCCTGATGCTGCCAAGAAGATGGGCCCTCGTTACGGAGCGGAGATCTGCCAGCCTTCTGTGCTGGGGAGTTTGCAAACTTCCACAACGCATCTGTTTTATTTCAGACCATGGATTGCACTGAATAGTCCTTTTGTGTGCTCTGTCTCCGACTACTAAAACTGGCTCTGAAGACACCAGAGATAAATATGACAGCTACTGTTATAGAGTATCCCCTGGATACCGTGGCCTGACCTGTACCCACTGTCTATCTTAACGTTGTCAGTAATAATGTTTATATTGCTGTGTCAACTTCATTTCTTATCATGTAACCAGAGAGAGACCAAATGAACGTGGAAAGCTTTTCTGTACCTCTGCATTCAGGGTCATTTAGAGGTTCACAGATGGGACAGGCACTTTGCCACTGAGCTGTTTACCCTGACAAATGCCACGATGTTGTGTGTATCATTCAAGGGAGAAACAGCACTGTTTGAAATGCTAGGAGAGCATTGCAAGGGTAGACTGAACGGCACGACTGCAGATTGGCAGGTCTGCCTACCCACAGTATGTGGTGTTACAGCAGGTTTCGCAGAGGTAGGCTCTGTCCACGTTTCCTGTGGGACATTACCTTCCAAACTTGCACAGATTCTCTGCGTGGGTTCAGATAGATACACTAACACTAACCGTGGCTTTGTGCACTGTGCATGTTCATTGTTAAGTTGGCTTCATTTTGCATTGTAGAAATGAATACCCTTCAATGGCAGGGGAAATGGATTTGTGTATCTACCCCTGGATAAAGGTGTGTTTGCATACAACTATATCAACAGCCAGGGAATGCGAGCATTCCTGTACCTGGCATAGTGTTTGTCATTACCTGCCAGGGAGTGCCTGGCCCCAGCGAAGTGGTTGGAGTGAAAAGGAAGACTGTTGCATTACACCTCTGTGCAGCAGGTCTTTGATGTCTGAATAAGGGTTTCCATCGGTCGATCTTGTCTCCAGAGAGTGGGTACTTCGGAAAATGTGACCCATTTCATTTGTATTGAAGCATAGGCAGCAGAAAAAGGCATGCTTACGCCTCTAGTGCTAGCAGTTCAGTTGCTGGAGTGTCACCAGTTCAAGACATCACCCAGCCAGAGCCGCTGGGAGCCCAGCTCTCCCTGTGCTGTCTCTGGACAGTGTTTGACCAGACTGTTTTTATCTCTCTAGTCTGTCTGTGGGAGTTGAATCTTTGTACAGAGACTGCATTGCTTGGCATCTAATCTGCACTAGTTGACTCAGTCAGCCTCAGAAGGCAAGGGGGGGAGGGAGATAAGTGGGAGGAAGAAAGGTGGGAGTGGAAAATAACATATTTGAGGGGACAGCAGGAAGCCTGGGCTCATTCGCATCTTGGGAATTGCTCAGGACATGACCAAGTGAGTGTTTCCTGATCCCCTCTTTTTTTGGTTGTTTCTGTTCCACTGTGGGCCAGGAAGAAAGGATAAGCAGTAGGGCACAACTGGTGGAATGCCAGCATGGGTTATGCCCTTAGGAAGTGTCTCGAGAAAGCCAAGTGTCCCAGCTGGGTGGTAACCTTGACCCTCCAAAATAGCTTGGTTGCAAATGTTTCCTTTATATTCCTTTTTGCGCTACCTGGATTTCCACTGAGGACCACTTATTCAGTCCAGTCCTTCCTTACGCCTTGAGAGGAGTTCTCTGCACGGGGGACATTTTAATACACATTTGCTTGTTACTGTTTGCTTTTTCTGTGGAGAAATGGATCAAAATGGAGACTAAATGAGGTTCTTTGGTGAGGGAAAGGAAGTAAGAGAGAGCTCTAAAAGATACAAACCATTACTGCTTTGGGACAAAGGGATGGAGTTATTTCGACCTGCAGGTTATTCGAGAAGAGAGAGCATTGTGAAGGTGGAGCTGTAGAGCAGGACAGGAGGGAGATGTGTGTGGCTGTGGGTCTTTTCAAGTGCTTTGGGACCCTCCAACATAAAAGTTGCCATGTGAACGTCAGATATTGTTATCCATTATTATGAAAGTTGGGGATCTGCTCACGCTTTGAAAGATCAATAATCCCACGTTCTCCAGAGAGGCAGAGCAGGGATCACAGGATGCTCATGGCATGTTCCAGGGACTTCAGGGATTGATTATGTCTTTTCTTTGTCTGCCCTAATTAAATCAATAAATGGCCTTTGTAGTCACCTGTGTAGCAGGTGATGAGTTGAGGTCACTGAAGAGGGCATCCTGGCAGCCTTTGAAATAGAAAAGGATTTTGATCCAGAATAGTCAGGGTGTCCCAGTTTCTTAGTCCCTTGGGCCAGCTTGTTCCTAGAACAGGGCTCTGAAGGCAAAGAAAAGAACAGAAGAGATTTGTCTTCTCTGAGGGATGATCTAAGAAATCTGGTATTTCTGTTGTCTCAAACCTTTCACTGTTTACTCCAGATGTCACCTGTTTTGTTTCTACTCTGCTTCTCCTATGAACATATTAGTAATGCGGTGATGATTAGGTGAGCAGGTTATGTGTCAATTTGCATTATGACTTAGCTTCTAGTAGTACTGTAGCAACTCCTGGGTGTACAGGCACTGATGGGAACTGTATTGTGTGCTGTATAAACTCAGTGCTGCTTTGTCAAGGTGAGATCATTTTAAGTGGAAGTGGGTAGAAAGAAATTTGGATTCAGATTCCTCTGGGTCCTGCGGTTGTTTGAAATCCAGATCAACTCTAAATGGATCTGAATTTTACATGCAATACATGTTTCACATCAATTCAGCCCCAGTGTAAGACTGACACAGCCTCATTCTCAGAGATGAAAACAAATGCAAATCCATGTGCTGTGGATTGTTCTGCTGGATTACCCTGTTTGGGTTTTTTTTTTTCCCTCCCAGATTGATGCAAAGGCGTTTGCAGGTGTTTTCTCTGTGGTAGCTGTTTAACGTTGAGTCCTGGCATGCAGATGTTTGGAAGAGTGGCCACTGTGTCTAGTGAGGCTGCTGCCATTAGCCAGCCTTCCCGGACAACGGGTGTAAGCAGAAACCCAACTTTGGAAGCACATGTCCTTCCTTCCCTGGGTCTCTCTGAGATGGTTCATTGCTCCCAGAACCTCACACCTTGAGGATCCCCAATCCAAACTAAAACAGCACGAGTAGGATGAGGGGATTTATTTTTTTTTCTCAGGGGTATAAAAATGGTATCTTTTAACCTGTCAGTATGCATTTAAAACACATCCGAGCTTTGAAAGAGGCTGTCCAAAAAGAAACCCAAGAGTAATAAGACTGTGTTAGTAGAGCCAGTACGCATTGAATAGTCTCTGTGGTGGTAGAAAAGCCTTAGGCTTCAAGCGATTGCTAATTATGTGGCTCTATTCCTTTTTAAGCAAATACCATGCAAGGGTTGTGAAGGAGGGAAAGTGTGTTAAGCTGTGGAGGGTTACCAGGTTTGGGCTCGGTGTTTTTCCTTCTTTTTTCCCATGCTTCACATTGGTATTACAGACTGGGCACTGGTTTTAAAATGAAGCCGCATTCCCAAGTCCTGCCATCCATCTCTTAGAGCCCCTGTGTAAAGGGCACAAGTTATTCCACCTTAAAAAGAAAAGAAAAAGGGGGGGTTGGGGGGGAAGCAAAGCCCACGCTGTGCAGAGAGGGAGAGAGTTACAGAAAGTGGGCCCCCTGCTTTTCTCAGAGGGGGAATGTAAGCAGATCCGTGCTGAAACTGCTTCACTCAGCAGTTTTCGGCTTGTTTTAATTGGCCTGGCCTGAAAGAATTCTGAATGCTGTACCTGTGCCAATGAAAATGCAAATGTTTCCCCCAGACGAGGCACTCAGAGTGCCTGTGCCCCAGCTCTGATAGCAGCAGCAGCAGGGGCATGGAGACATGTATGTGATGGGAAATGGGGAGGCCTTGATCTAACTCGGCTTAGAAAACAAAAGGGCTTTGGAAAATGAAGTGTGAATGAGGCAGAAAAGGGCGAAGCGTAGGGTACCTACAGGAACTCCTGCAAAACCAGGGGCTTTTCTGTAGTGAAGCCCATTACCCTCTCACCTTGCACTGGACCCATTGGATCCTTTACTAATTTCCAGGGGAACTTGCTATCTCTTCCTTTTGTTTAGTTGTTATTTAATGTAGAAGGTTTCCTGTCAGTAAGAAGGCTATTCTTTCAAGTGGAGAGATGCTGTCAGGGAGTGCATCTTTACGATGGTGCTGGGTACCACAGTGTGCCCTTGGAGACTGTCTCTCTGTAGGAGAACCAAGGCTATAAAGTGATCCCAGACTCTTGCTCCCTGCAGGAATGAATAGGGTGGACTGGGAGGTACCAATTCCACAACACAGGTATTACAAATTATAGCCACACAAAAGTATGTTCTCATGCATCAATAAAACATGCCTCCTCATAAAGGACATGCACTAAAGTCCTTGAATGAATGACTGAGAAAAATTACCTGGCTCAGCTTATTTTTCTGCTTCATGTTAAATTTCAGCCCAGTTGTGAGTTGGGAAAAGAATTAATTTTCAATAAATGATTGATCAATTCTTTTCTGTCTTTCTGACTCCCTATCCAGTCATGAATATGCATTCTTTGCATTTTCCAGATAAATATCCAGCATCTTAGGGTATTTAAAATTAGATCTGTATACATTTACAGAGTAATGATTATTCTGAATTTCATCTGAGGCAATTAAAAAGCATCACGATGACATTTAAGGTGATATTTTTCTCCCTTATGTTAAATAATTATAAATAATAATAATGATTAAACAAATTATTCTGTTCCTCCCAGTCTGGATCAACCTTTAGGTTAATAATCTAAATCATTAAAATTCATCTGTCTCTCAAAGGATTGAGTAGTTAAAAAAATTGGAGGAACCTTTCTGCATAAGGGTGATTGATAATTACCAAAGCAAAGATGTTTTGTGGGTAGAAATTGTGAAGGCTCAGCAGATTCACTGGGTTAAGTACTGGTCTTGCTGATACTTCCAACAATGAAACACAGCACAGTTTTATCAGCTGATGTCCTCTTTGTAGGATGATGCTGAGGTCAAGTCCAAGCCTGCTTCTTCAGGGACCGGCGCTCAGGTGTTCACTGTTTGCAGCTACAAACTTATTTAGTGGTCTTGGGTCACTGACAGCCTTTTTTTGAGGTTACTATTTAATTACAGTGGGAGTTAGGCCCTTATATATGTGTGTGTGAGTCTATTTGTTGTTATTATTATCATTATTATTCCTTAAATTGCCCCTCTGTGATTTCTCTCGATTAAATTCAGTCATCTAAAATCTAGCTGTCTCTAGACCAAGCTACTACTCAAGGGAATAACTGGTAGTGTCTGTCATTTCCCTACTGGAAATGCTTGAGGGCTGGTTGATTTGCCCCTACAGGTGTCTGTTTCTCTTTCTTTGTGGCGTAAAGTACGTAGAAAATGAGAACTGAAACCCACGTTTTAGATGGGTACAGCTTAAAGATGAACAGGACTCAAGCTGCCTCTCAGCTTCTGTAACCAGGAGCACTCTTTTCCCTTAGACATTGCAAAGACAATGTGGTAAAAACCCTGAAATCCTGTTTAGCTTCTCCATTGACAAGAGCAATCTAAGATGACTACCTGAAAGGTATATGGACTCTTTTGGACTTTACACTTCTCTGGATAATTAGACTTGCCTGGCCGCAAAGCACCAAGGAACAATGGATTTCCAATGCGGGAAGGAAGGATACGGCTTTCCCTCAGGGGTTTATTGGATTGTGAATTGCTCCACCTATTTGCAGAGTTTCTCAGAAGTAATCTGCGTTCATCCATCTTTCCCCCCACCTCCCTCTGGGGTATTAAATCTCTTCCCACTCTACTAAAACCAAGCCTTTATGTTGCCTTAATAAATTGCTTTGCTTGTTGAACGTGACTCTGCTTTGCAGGAAAACACCCACTTCAGAGTAATCAGGACCAAATAGGTACCCTATATACAGGACACAGGCTGCAGAGACCCTCTTTTAAAATGCAGGGGGCTGTGGAATTACATCTGATTTCACTGAGTACAGACTCCAGCTGTTGATAATGCTCTCCTCTGTCTCTCTTTCTTTTTACATGCCTTTTTTCCTTAAGGACATTTTTATATTCCCATCTTGTTTTGCCCCTTATAGCTCCCTCTTTCCCTCCCTTCCACCTCCTTATCTTCCTAGGTGTCCCTAGCTAAGTATTAATGCTGGTGTTCCAGCTCAGATCTAAAGTCCTCTGAGACGCCGTAGTCCAGCCCTAGTATCCAGTCGTTGCTCGCTGCAGACGGACTGACATTCCCTGGAGAACGGCCTTGCTCAGGAAATGTAGCTATTTCCGGTCTCAGCTGCAGCCAGGAAATGAGGAGGCAGCAGTGGAGATATTTTCTGTGTTTGAAGGGATTTTTCCTTACTTTATAGCAAGGAATGGTCTTGCAGCGAGGGGCTGGTTGAAACCCTTGGCCCAGGGAGGTGGTGTCTGAACGTGGTGTTGTGTTAGACCGAGGTTCACACGAAGGCTTGGGATTTGAAAGCAGCGAAATGTCAGCAAATGATCCCAAGATTTGAAGCCAGAATAGTAAACATGACCTCATGAAGCCTTTCTGCTGCTCTCATTTGCTTGTTTGTTTGATTTTAGTTTGCTTGTTTGTTTTTTCCTTGGACGCAAACAGTATAAAGTCTCTTCAGAACACGGAGCAGTGCCTTTCGGGTGCTGCACATGGACAGATTCCCATCTGCTTCCACTGCAATGAAAAGGGTTTCAGATCCACTCTAATACTGGCCCACTTCTATGTTCATTTTAAATAGAATTTCTTAAAAGGAATCTCAAGAGAGCATAAAGCAGTCAAGGGTATTTTAGTTTTAATGGAAGACGTGTGGCAAATCCCCTAGATTGTTTTAAAAGTCTCATTCTTATTAGCGGGAATATCCTGTAAATTTCTGCTGTGAGGTGTGGTTAAAACACTGAAAGTAAGTTTTATTCCATGTAAAAATGTTGCTGCACCATTAGCCTGATTTTTCCCCCAGTGAAGCTTCGGTGATTGCGGATAAAGCATTAATGATGGCTGTCAGTGCATTGTGTTGCGTTAGCGCTTCGGAACCGGAGTCTCAAACCACAGCCAAAATCCTGCCATCACCTTACGAACACAAACAAGAGCTGGCCTCTGCCCTAAGTGTGCGTATTACAAGAGTGCCTACAGCAAACGTTTCCCAACAGAGGAATGCATGACACCAGCCATATATGTACCCCAAAGGAGCCACGTATGTTATCTGCGCAGCCCCTGGTGTTTAGGATGTAGTGAGGTGTTTGAAAAGCCAACACAGGGGATACAAGCTGGAGTGGTGCCTTTTTGGGCTATGGGTGGCATAACTACTTAGTATTTTGCTTGCATCTCAGGACTTGCTGGGATGCCCTGGTATTGCCTGCTGAGTTGTGTTTTGCTTTCCACAGGTAGGGCTGTGTTTAGATTGGGTGTTTGGTGTATTCTTGGCACATATCTGTTGCTCGCAGAGCAGTGAAGCCTGCAGGCTGGAGGTCTGAAGAGACAAAAGGGAGAAAAGGGGGGAGTGACTTGCTTGTAGTCATCCAGAAGGAAAACATAAATCTTCTGACCTGCTATACAATGCTTGTTCCCTTAGCACCCACTGCTTCACAAGCAATGTCCCAGATCTTTACGTATGTGATAGTCCCACAGAGTTCAATTGTGGCTAAGGAAACACAAATATTGTTCCTCACATGTGGAGAGTTGCTCATGTAGTAATCAGATGAAGAACAGAGATATCCATCTCAGCCTTATTAACTTCATCACACAATTCATCACTGAGGTGGGTAACTGAAGGCCCAATTAGGCACTTGTGATTTTGGCTAGTGCCTGCAGAATAGTGTCCTATTGTATAATTTTGTTTGGTTTTGGTTTTATATAGTAAAGCACAAATAACATTTGCTCATGAGGCAGACAAGGGACACACTGCCAGAAATAGAGGCTCCCAACAATTATACAGGATGTTGCTGTGGTGTTATCATATGATTCATCCACTATGAGTATGAACAATTGTTAACCTCAAGACACTCTCACTTTCACGCCCTCTGACACACATACCACTGAGGACAAATATCCTCAAGATGAGTAAAACATTAGGACTGGGATTTCAACTCGTAAAGGTCAGTTCATTTTAGGTTCGTATGTTTAAGCCTTAATTTTGCTGTGTCCAGTCCTTGAGCATGGGGGTTATAAGGGGGATTTTCTGCAAGCGGTATGATGTTCTTGCTTAGTGAATCCTTTTTGGGTGGTGATTGACCATAGCAATGGCTGTGGATAGAGGCTGTCAAAATGGAAACCACTGAAATCAGTTACAGAGAGAGTAAATTTGGCCCAGATGATCTGATACTGAATGCAGTAGGGAGTTATACTGAGGAGCACATCCACTAAAGCTGGAAGAAACATAGCCAAAGGCATTGAAGCTCTTGCAGGTGTTGCTCTTGTGTCTGTGCAGGCTTTGCTTGAAGTAAGCCTGGCAGTTATAAATTGGTAGAGCAGTAGCAGCTTCTGTTACTGAGCAGATGGACTTTGAGACTTGTAGTTGCAAACTTGCGTGTTCTGATTGTCCCCTACCATGGATAACAGCCAGATAACGGATGAGCTTCTTCACAACCCCTTCTATTGTAAGCGTTTTGTTATCTTATGTAGCATAATGCTTCTCTTTGCCATAGATGGTTGAGGGCCACCACTGGGTGTTCCTTGTGCAATTATTTTTGTTTAATTGAGTTTAATTTAGCTTTGGACCATCCTCTCAGAACTTGACTCAGGCACTTGCTGGTGGTCAGCCATCTTTTGCTGGCTATTCTCCTTGCCAAGTCGCATCACTAGATGGCAGTGCAATGGCAGAAACCTGCCCTGCCTGCACTGCCGCCGAGAAAAGTGAAATTTCACCTAAAATTGGCTGAAATTTGAAATTTGAGTGCAAAACAACCACACCTTCAAATGCCTCTTCAACCTCCTTAAGTTCCTCTAATGGGCTTTGTAAAGACCTATGAAAGGTCTTCACTTATGGCCCAATGGCTTAGGAGCTACACCAGTTTATGCCACCCACAAATTGGGCCTCACAGGGATATATCACAGCCATACTTGTGGTTTGCATGTATATGAGGTTAAGTCAGGAAATCTGCGTAAGTTTTCAAGTGCACAAACAGTAAAGCAAGCAAACATGACATTTTCCTTCAAAATTAAGCTTTCCTCACTCTTCAGCTTTGGCTCACGCTCTCCCACAGGGTAATGGCTTGAGTTGCTTCGCAGCCCCAGACTTTGTGGTGCAATAAATTGAGCTACAGGTCATCTCATTTCAGTTTGCTTGAAATTAAAAGGCTCTGCAGCATTCAATCCTGTTTTGTGACCCAAAGGGGAATTTAAGTGGTGCGCAGGTATTGGTTTGGTTTTCTGCAGGGAGAATTCTATCCTGTGAGCCCAATGTAATTGAAGCGTATGGAGTAGGTGTGCTCATGTATGTTATTTTAGATCTGGATTAGCACCCTCATTTATGACCAAGACTTTAACAAGGAGGAAAATGTCACAGTATAGGAAAATAAACAGGGTGGAAATAAATGGCAGAAAGACAGTGTACACCATGCTAAACATCGTCCTTTTCGGACGTCATGAAGACAGCTGTTGGCTGAGAGTGAGATCTGAAGGTCTTTGTTGGGAAACGTTATTGCTGAGATTTTCACTGTTTGGATTTCCTGTTTTCCTCACTTCTGAACCCTTTAGCTTTTGTAATCTAAGCAGGGTCAGGTCTGGTCATCCGTGGGGAAACAGACTGGCTGAACAACAAGGCTATGTGCTGCAAGAACAGCGCTGGGGAGTCAGTAGGTAAACGGCTGGGGAGGTTATGGAGTCAGCCAGGATTCTCATCAGGGTCTGCTCTGACCTTCGGTGCCGTGCTGGCCATAAGGTTTCCCTGTCTGAACTGCATCTGTCTGGATAAAAAATATCTATCCTTGAGTTTAAAACGCTGAGTGATGGCAAACCACCCACTGTCCTTCAGAAGCGCTTCCAGGGGTTAATTGCCTTTGGCTGTTAAAAATGAGTGTCTTATTTTTGGTCAGGTCTACTTAGCTTTCGTTTCCTTGTCACTGCGTTTGGTTATACATCTATTGTAGACAGAAGAGCTCTCATGAAAATTCGTTGTAGAAGTCTTTGATACCCAGATACGATATGCTCCAAAAGATGCTCCAAGAGCTGTCATCTCCCAGATGTGAAATTCAGATTGGAGCCATTTGATCTCCCTCAAGAAAACGTAGTCTTTTAAAAGAATGTGCCAGAATCCATTCAGGTTTGACTCTAATGCTGTGTCATAAAGTGCTTTTAACAGTCCTGGTCTGAAGTGGTGATCTCCCTACATGCATGTGCATTTGTGTCTCCATTGGCTGAACACTGTGATACTTTTCCTGGCAATAGGTAAAGCGAAGTTAGCTCTAGAAAGGATGAAATTAAACTAGTGTAAAGGTGCATGACTGAAAATATATACGGAGAGGTTGAAAAGTCCCACCCACTCTGCCCACACTTGGTGGCGGGTCATATAACTACACCAGAACAATTGAAAGGACATAATCCTGTTGTGGTAGGTGCTATTAACGTTATTGTGTAATATTATTTGTCACTGTGTGGTACTTCACAGTTACTCTACATAAATTGATTAAACACTGTACAATATGGGTGTGCAGCAGGTGAGCCTGTGGAGTAAATCAGTGCTTGCTGTCAGTCCAGTTCTTTATGTAGAGCCTGAAAGAACAACTGACATGGGGTACTGAGCTCATTTTCTGTCCTCCACATGCATCTGGTGTAAGGTAGACTTGTTCCTGCCTCACCATCCCTGGATTATGAGCAGAAATTCTGTGTAGTACCAGCTCTGACAGCATCTCTCTCTACCATCATTCAGTTTCTTACTCCAAACACTGATTTTCACCAGTAGATAGGTTAGAGCTATTCTGGATCAGTCTTCACAAGGCTAATGTATTTTCTTCCTTTCCTAATTATGCATGGCCCATTTTCTCACAGTTATACATTGGCTTTTCTCAGGGTTATCATGGCACAGCACATCCATGGGCTTGAGTTCTTTGGTGGTAGTGAAATTCTTCCAGCTGCAATTGTAATTAGTTCAGCTGTTTTGAAGGACAACTGGGAAGACTTTCACAGGGTGGTGTTTAATGGTTCTATTTGTCCCAGAACCTCTACCAAACATCTTGGGTTTCACCTTCAAATTCGTAGGTTTAGGGGATGCTATGTAGACATTCAGGACTTGATTCTCCTCTCGCTTTTTGTGCTGACTTGAAGAAAGGCAGAGAAATTACCTGGGTTATATCAGTGTCATTCGTTTGTAAGAGGATAACTGGGTTCTTGGATTGCTGGATGGATAAAGCTGTTAGGTATCTGAAGGCATTAGGGCTGTTCTGCAAGATGAAGAGCAAGGTGACCCTGGTTCCTGCTGCGATACGTGATGTGTACGCGTTTAAGTGGGGCAGTATGCCCCATCCCTTCTTCTCCAGAGCAGGTGGACCGGCCACTGGCTCCAGTTCTCCCACTCACTGACCCTCCCAGCATCGCTGCAACAGGACGTTGTGATTTACAAGGACGGGCCAGCAGGAAATTCCTACCTCCGCCCCCCCGCAGAAAGGAGGAAGCAGGAGAAGCGCCGTGACTCAGAGTCATGCCTGAGTCACTGCATACGCGGTTCCTGGGGTGGTGCTCGGCTCACACCAGCCCTTATCCTGACCCTGCACTCAGTCCTGGTCACCGTCCCCTCAAGTGCAGCTGGAATTAACTTGCCCTCCTGCACTGATGCCGGGAGTTATGTGAGGAGGAAATGAGAAGCTGCATATGGAAAAAGACCTGATTGAATTAATGCTATTCTATAATACGTGAATAAACAGCTTATAGCAGGTGCCTGGCATCTTACGATAATCAACAGGGTATTTATTTGGGATCAGAAAACATCCTTCTTTGAACAAATCTCTTATCTGTCTTTGGCTTGCCAAAGACTCGCTGAAATTGGATGGGGACATTTGCTGTCTAGTTGCAGATAATAAATCAAAGGGCTGAAGAAACTGCAGGAGAAAGGGCATGAACTGACCAAACATTCAGCTTATTGTAGTAGCCATCAGCACGGCCAAAGTGAAACTTTCCCAGCAAGTTTTCACTTCTCTCAAATCCAGTTATTCCCTGCAGACAGCTGAGTTGTCTAAGTAAATAGAGGTCACTTTACCTTGACTAAACAATGACTTTGCTATAGTCCGTGCCAGCTATGTAACAGTTACAAAATGTACTTTAAAGGCTTGTTGGAAGCAGGCTGCCAGGGTGAATGAACCAGTCAGTCTGGTCTACTTTGGGCAGGATTTAGGATGCTTAGTTAAATGAAGCTGTGGTCGGATCAGCTGATCCCATTCTTTGAGTGGGGATATAGTATGCAAACGAACAGACGTGTCTAAGGAGGAAGCGGACAGGAGCTGGGGGAGTGGAGAAGGGATGACTTTCCTCTGATGTCAAAAATCCCATCATTCAGTGCTCGCAGGGAAAAAGACAAGAGGAGAAGAACGTGGAGAAAGAGAGAGGGAGAGAGAGAGAAGAAACGAAGGGAAAGGACACACTCATTTCCCTCCCTCATCATGTAGGCTAATATTGTCCACCCTAATAGGACGGAGAAATGAGCCTGATCCCGAGTGCCAAGTTCTGCACAGCCTTCCAAGCCCCAGGGATTGTTCACAACCCCATCCCGATCTGGACTTGGTTAGTACTGCCTTGGTATGAATAATCAAGTAGATAAAAATTGTCAAGAAAACTTACTGCAGCTTCCTCAGGGCTCTCTTTGTGTTATCTTTTTCTTTCTGGCAATTTTAATGGTCTGATCATTGTTCTGTGTTTCTCAGAGGCGTTAGATATCCAGCTCTGCTAGGATTGCCGCAGTGCTGTGAGAAAGGACCAAAGCTGGCTGTAAGTGAATTAGCTCGAGCCCCAGCCGCAGGAGAGCTGGAGTTGCCTGGAGCTCTGTCCAGGTTGCTAATTCTTCCTTCCGAAGGGGTTGGTTTCAAAAGGTGCCAGATTTGTCTTTTCGTGCATTTTGCTGTGTGCCGTTGCCTGTAATTAGTTTCTCAACTGGAAAAGCTTTCTCAAGTGGGAAAGACTAAAAAAAAAAAAAGGAAAGAAAAAGGAAAGAAAAGGCAGAAAACAACCCCACACATTTTTGGCAATGGGCTGTTTTTCTGAGCAATTAATTAAGCGCTGATTTTAAAAGAATTTGAATGAATCCTCCTTGCACTCGGTGTCAAGCCTGGATCTTGTATTAATCACTTCACTCCTCTCTGACTGAATAAGGACTGAAAGAGATGCAGAGAGTAAAAATTTCCTCAGGAAATGAATCAGACGAGGAACCTATGCCTCATCTCGCCTCCTACAAATGAAGAAAGAGAGGATTTTGTCAATGGTGGGTCAGTTTACAAATATGTCCTTTGCAGCGTGAGTCATAAGTAGTGATACATTTCACAGCAATGCAACCACAGATGCAGTCTAAGTCCAGGACCGAATGCCAGCTAAAGATAAATAGAAATGAATCTTCATGCCTGTAATAGTAATGAGAAGGAAAATGCAACCTGTCAGACCTGCTTGTGTGTCAGCCAGCTCTTGCTGCTTTTTAAACCTGTGGCAAATTCTTGCTCACTTTAATGGGAGCAGAATAATCCCTCGGGATATGGTCCTGTGATTTCCATTTGCTGATAAGCAAGGAAGAGATGTGGGTTTCTACAGAGGCGAGCTGGTAGAGTACCTGCCCTGCTGTGGGCACCTTTAGTTTGCAGCACTGGAGCCCTAAGGAGAGGGGGCAGCATTACAGTACAGTCTCCAATCACATGTGAATGCTGCCAGGTGGGTATCGCCTCATTGCAGGGAGGTGATAAAGGAAGCAGGAGCAGGTTGGAAGCAGCACTGTCTCTGGAGCTGGCTGCAATGTGTTACTAAGGTTGAGGTTCCCAAAATGCTGGACAAATATTTAGGGTTTTCTTCCAAAAGCGCCAGCCTTTGTTAGTGTTATAGCTGCTAAGAGATGTGTAAAAACTGTTGTCGTGTAGCTACCATCAAGATTTGTTGTTGTTTCAGTTGTGGGTGAGAGAATGAAACCTAGCAGAAAATCTGAGCTGAAATACAAAGATTTGAATAGCTTTCACTGGTGCCGCTTTCCCCCTAGTGTTTCCCAAAACTAACCCTTGTGAAGTGTGTTATTGCTCATGGTTTTCCTTACTGAGCTTCCCGTAGTCAACATTAGCTTGCTTTAAAAATGTTAGGCAAGAAATCAGATATGGGTCAGATATTTCACAGAATCCCAGATTGGTTTGGGTTGGAAGGGACCTTAAAGCTCATCCAGCATCCAGTTCCAAACCCCTGCCACAGGCAGAGACACCTTCCACTGGAGCAGCTTGCTCCAAGCCCCTGTGTCCAACCTGGCCTTGAACACTGCCAGGGATGGGGCAGCCACAGCTTCTCTGGGCACCCTGTGCCAGCGCCTCAGCACCCTCACAGGGAAGAGTATTTAGTGGGTGTGCCAAAGTCAGTGGTGCTATCACAATTAGTTACTGGCCAAATCCATCCATTGGTGTGTGATAAGAGAAAGAGCTGAGACGCTGCAGGTCTTTTTATTAAATATAATGGCCATCCTTGGAAAGATCTTTATATTAAACAGGTTTATAGACATTTATTACTGTATGTGCAGTCTTTCAGTCTTCAGGCTCAAAGGCCTCTGCAGTTCATAAATACCAATCAGCATGTTCCTACCTAAAGGTGATAACACTGGGATAGCACCAAAAGGTTTGAAATGGAATGGAGAATGGCAGACCTGGAGTCAATTGAAACTTTCTAAATCACTGGCCAGCACTTTAACCGTAACATCAGTCCTCTTCTCTTTAGGGTTAAGCATTTCCACTTACAAAAAGAGCCAGAGGCTCTTGATTATCCATGCAAAACAGGCCAGGGCTTTGATTTGTGAGGTTTTGTCTGACACACTTTTAAATGGATGAAGCTCAATTTAGATTCCAAAAGAAAATCTAAATTTGATGGTTGAGACATATACCCACTTCTCTTTCTTATCCTGAGGCACCATTCTCCACCCTTCCCTTTTCCTCCTCCAAAAAGTGATACCGCCTAACGCTTTGAACCAAGAAAGCATATTTCAAGATCAGTGTGGAACAATTAAACCAATGATCTGTACGCTTCAAGGAGAAAACTGAGCTGCAGTAGCTCTGCTTTGACAGGTCTTTGGAGGATTTCAAGGAAGTTACACCCACTTCATTCATGATAATCGGCTGTTTAACGCAGAGCAGCTCAGTGTTATGAATGAAAGGGAGCATGTTTTGGCTTGCAGAACAACTCGCAAATCTAATGCTTCACTCGTCAAATAACCAGCCACATTAACAAGAAAAAGAACAAGAAAGGCTGACTTCATTCTTGAAATGAAATTAATGAATGCAAGAGTCAATGGGAAAAAATCATCCCTTGCTTTAGAGATCCAGAAACATTTTACCTCTCCTCACTGTGAATGTGTGAGCCACTGTGGCTGGACAAGCTGGGGGAAAATGTAGCCTCTGAATGGACTTTGATGTGGCTAAGACCAGGCCTTGGTGGGTTTTGTGCATTTGATTAGAACTGAATTGCTGGATTTCTTATCATGTTGGTGGCAAAAGGGAAACAGAAGGGAAGAGAATATAAAGGGTAATAGATGGATCTACAGAAGTAGTAAGTTTTCAGTTGGGTTAGAAGCTGTGGGCTAAGTTGCCCTGCTGATTAGAAGTACATTGATTTTCATCTAGGAAGCTGACTTTGTGGAATACCATGATTTCCCCAGGTGTCACACAGCTGTCGGAGCTGCCTTGGGTCAGGTGCCTTTATGCCTTCTGGCAACAGTGGGTTTATAGACTCAGGAGAGCAGGATTCCTGGGAGACTCTTGTAAGCAAATGGAGTTTAGGACATGTTGAATTAAAGGCAGGTGCAAAGATAGTTTAAGGATGTCTTTCTACTTTCCCATATTCACAGTTCATTTGGTAATAAAATAGCTTGCTGGAGGAGCAGTGCGCACATCCATCCTACTGTCTCCTTTACCAGGAGGTGATTTGCCTGTGCTTGGGCAGGAAGGAGCATGCTTACTTTGATCAAATAAACACCCACAGGTGGTTGCAAAATGTTTGACATGGAACTAACTGAATGTTTATGAATTGTATCTTTGCAAGAAATGTGTATAATCACTTCCCTTAATGGGTATAATCATTTCCCTTGCTGGTTCTCATCTGGCTTTGGGGTGAAAGTGACAGATGTGATATTTCTCTTTTAACAGCCTTTTACAAAACATTAATTGTTTTCACAATTTTTCTTCCGAGGGGACTGTATCATCAAGTTTAACTGAGAAATAGATGGTGATAGAGGTTGATTAAGTGATTTTACCAAGAATGGATCAATAGTAAAGACTAGGATTACCTATTTAATCCAGAAGCCATTAGAGCAGATCTGTCTTTTGAGCCCAAGAGCATCAAAGCATATCTCTCCATCTTAGTGCCTAGAAAACTTCTGGGTCTATAGTACTCAGGCACCCCACAGCACTAGAAGCTAGAGCAGTGCTTTCTGTCTTACCTTAATGGATGAGGAACTGGGGTCCACAATCTCAGAGAATGTCTGTAGCAGAGGTGGTTTGGCTTGGATGGGCTTTGGGTCTATTTTGACTTGAGTTTATGATCTGCTGTAATAGTAATAATTAATAGTAATTAATAATACTATAAAAATATAGTGTGTATATATTATAGAGTTCGGCTGTAGGTAGAGGTATCATGCACATCCCTTAATACTAAAATTGGTGCATACGTTGAGTATTACGCATGTGTATACGAAAGCGACCTCTCTCCGAGTGAGTTTTACTGAAAAGGAAGCTAAACAAAATCAATTGGAGAAGAGGCAGCTTATTATGAGGATCTTTCCTCTCCGTTCAGCAGCTGAGCGCCTCTGATGGAAGGTGGGAAAACAATCTTTCTCATCCTTTTCACACTAAAACAATTCTCAGGACAATACTCAGCCAAAGGCAGGATCTCAGTACAGCACTTGCTACTTGGAAGTATCAAAGAAAGGGCAGGTTGGCTACAATCCCCTGCCTAGTGCCTCACAGGGGGAAGCGGCTGAAGGCGAAGCAAGGTGAAGGTGGACTGGATGGTGCCTAGGAGGGGGTGTGCTGGATCAGTTCTTTGTTTGCTGCGTACAATAAACTAATGTCCTTCTTTCTTCTTCTACTCTATAGAACTCCTGTTTGGGGAAATCAAGAACTGAACAGATCCTTTTCTATTTCCACTCATTTTCAGGGTGAGTGAATTCTCTTGTCTTCACTAGTGCTGTCATGTTCGGTGCAGCTAAGAAGTGTGACTTAAGGTTCAGAGGAAAATCTCTCCTTTTTTAATCTTTGCACTGATAACACTGTGCTTAATTTAGCAGCAGTGAGGCAGAACATTTGGATTTTGTCATCCATTTACCAAACTATTGTTGGCTTCTAATTTCATTGTTCCCCCCTACTGCTCATTCTAGATTTACGTTTTATTGTAGGTGCCAAAAGATAAGTTAATGCCAACTTGATTATTAATTAACTAATACTTTTCTCTGCCCTAAGATGGAAAGCCTTTATCTACTTAACCTATTATTATTTTATTTATTACGGCATGGGTACGTCTGAATGCATTTGAGTTCTGCCCCCCTGAGAAACTGGGGCAAGAAGTGATAGCAACAGGATGAAAGAAAGCCAAAAGAATCTTAAACTTGTTATCAAGAAGTATGCCTTAATGTCGGAAGCAGGGCACTCACTTATCTGTATTTTGCAAGCCCCAAGCAATATCACAGTCTCATTGTCAAAAGTCACTGGTAACACACGGTTCTGAGGCTTTGTGGCATGCTCAGCAATGCAAAAATCAATAGAAAACTGGATTTTCAAGAGGCTGTGGGAATTGCTTGGGCATTTTTAAGGTATCTCAGCCTAGTTTGCTCAAGCTTAGAAAGAAAAAGCACATCTGGGAGACTTCTAGCCTACCTGACTTATGCCATGAAGGTGCTTTTTGTAGCCAGATGTTACCAGGAACCTCTGCACTGCTAATAGTACATGTCCCTTCTTCATGAGCTGCCTGCAGACATCTCATCTCAAGTTAGTGTCTTTCCAGCAGGAGACTTGAATTCAAGATGGAGTTCAGAACTGCCTCCCACTGTGGGAATCATTATTCAAAGTGCCATAAATGCATAGCAATAATGCTAGACCATAGATGTGAATAGGTTTAATTGAATAAATGAAAAGAAAGGAGGAAAATTGGGCTGAACAATGATAATAAGTTTATTGGTGTTGAGATTGGTTACCTCATCCTCTTGAAATTATGATTAGACAGTAAGAATGAGGTAACTGCATACTTTGTGGCACTTGTGAGAATCTTGCCTATGGGCAAAAGTTAACGCTGTGGAAGAAGGAGGTATTATACACACCAGGTAAAGTTCCCACCATGAAGAAATGGTCAGATGCCACATAACAGACAATGCATAAGACTTACAGCAGCATTGTAGAAAACGGTGAATTGACCCAATCAACCCACTTATAAAGGGCTTCACCTTTAGAGATTTGAAATACCTCTCTTTGCATTAAGATTAATCCCTCTCTCCTTCTCTATTTAAGTATGCTCTAAAAGTATAGCACATCTAATTGATGTCCCCAAGTGCTATTGCAGATTAAATATTGAACACACATATGCCTATGGTGTAACATAGTGAATAACACATCTGGGTGTAGATAGCATGATAAGATGGCTTGTGAACTGATGAATAACTTGTGTTCATGCTTACAATAAGCATACCAGCTTTGTTCTGCTACTGTTGAATTCCGGGTCCAAATGCCTTTGACATTTATTAAACCCTGTGCATGAATATGTTGACACCTGTTAATCTGCTGAATTTATTGGCACCCAAATTAGAAGTGTACCAAGGTTTCAGAAATCTTATAACTACCCTTGGCTTCAGTGGGATTAATCTGTGTGAATAATGGGCTATTTTTAGGCAGGGGGAGTAAAGGAGATCAGTGACAGAATCGGGGAGTTATGGGGGAAAAAATCTACATTTCCTTCCCCAAAAAGGGGAGTCTTCTACCCCCACACCATTTTCCCCCCATGCTTAACAGAATATGTCTTTCTTGAGCTTTCACATAGCAAAATGCAGAGCTTTAAAGGCTGGATTTGACCAGGTGAAGGAAGAGTAGTAGGCAGCAGCAGCAGCAGCAGCAGTCTCAGGAGCACCTTCCTTTCATCAAGGAGTTCATGTGGTCACCTCAGATGTGGGACACCCCGGTTCAATTACCTCCCCCTACCTTAAGGAAATTTGAACCACATCCAGCGTGCAGGAACGTGTGCCAAGCTCCAGCCTCCAACGCTGTTCCAGTTTGCATGAATAACTAAGTATTGACAGAGGCTACGTCTTAAGGCGGGTATTCACCTTCCTACCTCCTCCAGTGATTGTACTAATGATTTGACTAGTGAATTGTTTTATGTCAGTGACTATTTATATTGAGATCACAGCTTGGAGGACTGTTTGTGCATTTTAATTGCTGACTGTTTAATGCAGAATGTATACATAGTCCTGGAAGCAGGGATGGGAGCCCAGGCTTCCCCTTTGCTAGGTGAGTGCCATAGGCAGCATAACAGGGAGCTGTGCTCCATCTTCCAGCACGCTGGGTCCTGCTGAGCTCTATCCTAGGTTACATGCACTTCTAGGGACTTAACTCTCTTTCTTTAGGTCTGTGCTCTTTCCTAGGCACCTATCCTTTTTCCCTAAGCCTGTGCTCTTTTGCAGAGATCTATGCTCTTTCTCTAGGCATTGTTCTGCTGAGGATCAGCTGAGCAGGCTAAAGGAGTATTGAGCATCATTGTTATTAGTGTATTTACAACATCAGAGAAAGCAGAGTTCTGCGCTGCAGTAGCTATTGAGGCATACAATTATTAGCACATTTGCAGTATCTGAGAGAGGAGGCCTGTGGCTGTGATAGCTGGACAAGACTCACAATTATTAGCATCTTAATAGCATCAGAAAGGTTTAGAGACTGCAGTAGCTATGGAAGCTCATGATTACTAGCGCATTTGCAGTGGGAGTGAGGCAAGGCTCATGATGTTTATTATATTGCTCATCAGTCTGTGTCCTGATACTGCTCAGCCATGCATGCTAGGAACAGCTTATCCATAGTACTCAGAGAACGGTGTGCCAAAATCCTCTTGTAGTCCATCAGCAAGGCTGTCGAAGGACCTCACAAGGCTATAAAAGGAACAAAACTATATTTGTATCTGTCTCTCCTGTTTCCAACAGGCAGGGATATTCAGCATGATTAAAGTGTTGGGCTTTGTAGGAGGTTGAGAACCTAACAAAGGGACTTGGTGACACGAGATGGGCTCTCAGGAGAGATTGCCTAAAGGAGTTCTTCCTCTGAGATGTTCACATGCCTGCATTCTGGATGTCACGTGCCAAACACAGTCCGTCTAATAGACCAAGGGTCAGCATTTCAATGCTTTCAGCAAGTAGTATGTAGTTTTGGGTTGTTTTATCTCATTCCTTGCCTGTGTTTGTGGCAGAGGAAACAGGATAGAAGTGCCACACATGCGTTTTACACTCTAGGTTTCTAGTGAAATAGTCTCTCTTGGCCATAGAACTGTCCTCATGAAGTGGTTGATGCGTTAAACTTTGTGCCTTTCTTGTTTCTTAGTGAGTATTCCAGTATCCTTAAGTGGAAGTAGGTATTGAGAGGATAAATGTGTTTAATACAAAAGATGTCAGGTATGGGTGTGGAACACCAGATACCTTCACTGATAAAGATCCTCCTATTCAGCTGTCTTTTAAATGAAACACAGATGTCCTGAGTTCCAGCCTATGCCTGAACCACAAGACCGAAGGGAGGAGAGAGTATATGTTTATTTGAGCCCCTTGTTATATTGCTGGCAATGTATCACTAGTTTCCATTCCTATTTTTTGTTCTCTTAGCAATCCATTCGCTATTGCCCTTTTCTTCCTCACTCAGCCAGTAATCAACACACTCCACAACACAATGGGTTCCTTTTTGCGGTGAATCCCCTACTTGATGCAAACATTTGCTGGCCTCATTTCTTTGGGATATGTTTCAATGGGAACAAGAGGGGAAAGTATTCCTTGTTCCTAGAGAAAAATTGCACTGGCAGCCTGGGTTATTTTGTCGGACGTGTGGCTTTAAGTGACGCCTTTGCCATCTGTTCTGTCTGCTAATTATGAATGCAAAACAAACGTAGCTCACAATTGCTTCATTTAGAATAAGGGAGATGGCAGTGACCAAAATAGTTTTATTTTGGTGTCAGATGCTCTTTTTATTTCTCCTGTCTCTTCCTAATCTAAAGCAGGTCTGAAAGTACTTCTCCCTCTTTCAGTCTGCAGCAATAGACACTGCTATGACAAAGAAGACCATCTCCTACAGGTTCATCCATTAGGCCTTTTCATGGAGCAGTCCCACATGAGCGAGGAAAGGAAAAAGGCTCCATTTCTTGACCTGTGAGGCTTCAATTATGCTGGTCTTAGGTCTGCAAGTATCTCAGAGACATGAGGATACCTCCAGAAAGCTAGACAGCAGTGCATGAACAGCTTTCTCAGTCTGTTCCATCCCTGTTTCCTCTTACTGGAGGCAAATGTTTTGTTGCCATACTGGAATAGCATGGGGGTCACGAATGATGCAGTTTCCTGTTGCTGTGTCCAGCAGCTGAAGATCCGTTGGCTTTTGGTTGTGGGCCCTGAGGCTTTCCTCCTTGAGTGAGCCTACAAAGGTGGGTGATCCATCTCCTTCAGTAACTGTGCAGAAACTGGGTTATAACAATCAATCCTCCTCCATTTGCTAGATGCTGCTTGCCATTTAGCATTTCCTAAGTTGCTGATGAGTTCCTTCGAGCCAGGGCTGTGGCAAATCATAGACATATCACTAGCAGCACAGCCACGGATTGAGGTGACCTAGATTTAGAAAATGGAGATGAGATAAAATGCTCACTGCACTCTGTTCTAAGGGGACATGCAGCCAAAAAAGCTGAAGTGGTGGAACGATTTCTCTTTAAGTCAGTTAAGACTGAAAGAGGCAGGTTTTTTTTCCCTATTAGGTGGCTCTATGATAAGTGCTAAGCTGTGACCCCATTTGTTCCACTTGTCCCTTTTCTAGTCTCAGGCCAAAGAGGAGATGGACAAGAGGCCATCAGGGTCATGTTCACCCTTTCCAGTAAGACGGGCTCCTCTCAGATATACATCTACTTTGCTTCAAGTCTCCTTGCTTTGGTACTGAGCATGTAGACACATGTTTCTCATCCCTCCTTCTTTCCCTCCTAGCCATCACTCTTGCTATGATGATCAACATGTTTCCTTTTATTTTCTGGCTGGTTCTGTGTTGAAGGGAAATGGGGTTACAGTATTTTCATACTGAAAAGCAATATTTTACACAGTAGAAAACCTCCCTTCTTCCTCCCTGCAAATCTTCTCCAAGAAAACTTGTTTTGTGCTTAAATATTCTCTTTCCAAGTGATTTTACAATTTTACTCACTACTTTACAGTATCCCCAAAGCTCTGGTTGTTTCATTTCCCCCCCGTTTGAGGTTGTACAGGGAAGGGGTGGCAAGGGACACTCTCAGTAAGTTACTGTATCTGGAAAAATCTCCATTTTTGGATCCCAGCAAACTGTCATAGCACAGCTGGGGCAGAAATATGTGGAGTGCTATGTCACGTTGGGGGTGTGAAATGCCCAAATCAGATATTATAAAGTGTAGGCTCTCATCCAACAGACAGGTCCCAAACTCTGTCTCTCTTGGAGCCCTGGGCACTCAGATCAGTTCTTGTCCAAGGTTGGAGGCCACCTCTGCTGCAAAACAACTACTGAAAATGCTTCAGGATCTTCCAGTGCGAGAGTTAAAGATTCTGTTGGTGTCCTAGGCCTGAAGGATGATCTTGTGGTTTAAGCATTTGGACTGGAACCAAGAGATGTGAGATAAATTCCAGGCTCTGTTGTGCACTTCCTCTGTCGGCTTCTGAAAATCATTCCTTCCCTCCATGCTTCCATTCCCTGCCTGTATAATGTCAAGCTCTGCTCTCCCGATTGCAGTAGTGAAGTTACAACACTGAAAGCTCCTGATTGATGACACAGGTAATTTTCTGAAAGCCTTAACTTTAAAGTAGTGTTCTAGCCCCATGCGCCTACAAGTGGGGAGCTCTTTAGAATCTGGACGTAAGGGCACAAAAGCTCAGCCAAGTTTGAAGGGCACAATGATTAATGCTATTTACTCAGCCTGATGGCAGTGAGAAACAGCCTGGTTCAGAGTGGTTGAGGAGGAGCAGCACTAGGAAATGAAATTAGGGTACATTCTTCTCTGGGTTCAGTTAGATGCCCAAGGAACGAATGTCCATGAGCAGCGCTAAAAGGCTGGAGAAAAAGAATAGATTTTGTATGCCCACATTTTTGTAAGTTATAAACACAGCACTTCTCCAAATAAGTGGATTCCAGTAATCAGAAGTGCTTCACAAATGACAGTCAAAATCTGATGGAAAAGACTGGGTTGAAGGTTTGTCTCCCTGATACCTGATTTGGACACTTGTCAGCTTCATGTTAGGAGGGAGGAAAGACAGTTACTGGAGACTTCCATTAGGTGTGTCAGCATCTATTTCATACTAAATTTATTTGTACCTACTTGTAGGTTTGTGTGTCTAGAATAATGCACAGGCTCAGTTTTCCTCTTTTGGGGGGTAGTGTTTCTTGTTTGAAGTTTTGGAGTCATATAAAACATGACAGCAACGTACAACAAAATGTCCTTCTTGCACGATTTATACCTGACTTTCAAATAGGATAAGATGCCAGTCAAGCTTTTTGCCTTTGCACCGGCTTTCAGAGGGCTGCTTTGCTCGGAGCTCAGTGAATTAGTGGCCAAAGGAATGAGCCTTCCATGGAATAATGCAGAAGGAATGTGTAGGTGTGTGCACACGTTCTCCCGGGGGGCACACGGCAGGCAGTGGCAGCTCTGGGTAGGGCTGGGCAGCCTGGGTGAGCTGCGTGTGCACCCGCTGTGGTCTCAGTGCCCTGCAAGTCTCCCAGCGTTAGCCAGGGTGTGCTGATGCCTGATGAATACGTTCCATCCACTTTCTGAAGTGTTCCCTTGGCATGATGTGGCGCTTCCATAATGCAGACCTGCAGATCCTTGGGTGAGTTATTCACCTTAGGACCCTGGAGTTGGTTTTGCCTTATTGAGCTTTCACGTGGCAGCTGCTTTTTGGATAAGCAGCTGTGAACTGGGTTTGGATAGTAGAATTTGTCCCCCGCTGTGTTTTGCTCACCTACAAACTGTGTAAAGCTGTTCTCACTCCCAGTGAACCACTATTGCTCTGTTTAAAAGTTGCCTTTGCTTGTCCTGGCTGGTCTCTTCGTTACAGCTTTGACTTCAGGGTGGAAGAAGGTAGGCTTTTTCTTCTTAGGATTCCTAGCAATATATATATATATATTTATACCTATATGTAGGGTGTATAAAGACAAAATTTCTTACTAGAAAACCTTGACAGGTGTGAAAAATGTAACCCAAACCATGTGACTGTTCACCACTTTGTGCACTTGACCCGCTCTTGGACAGCATAGCAGCTTTTGATCCTAGTACAGTATCAAGTCCAACACAGCCTTAGGTCACACTGGGGCCATTGCTTGTCAGGAACTGGAATTCTACATGTCTTGTTGCTGGTTGCATGACACATCTGATAGTTCCCTTTGAAATACAGCTTTAGACATCACTCCTGAACGTGTCTGTGTCTCCGATTAGACCCAGAGGTCTCCTGGTGCTTTGCCAGTGTTGAGGCAGCATCCCACTGTTGGTGCCATACAGTCTCCCGGGGATGTACCTTGCCTGTCAGGTAACAAGAGTGTATCTTTTGTCTGCTATAAGACGAGATTGGAGTGGGTCTCATTTACTTGCCCATCACCTGGGGACAGCGGTGATGAGGCAATAAAAATCCCTATAGCCATCAGTAGCAGCAAGGTAGATCAGTTACAGAAACAGCAAAACAAAAGTGGCCTCCTAAGTTAAATGACCTGAGTTGCATTTACATCACATTATACGAACCCTTAAGCGTCCCAAAACCGCTACTCTGACAGGTCTGTTGTAATTGTGACTCCATGTAGCTTGTTAAAAAAGACATACTGTCTTCTGTCCTAGAGTCCAACCCTGAAACAGTTGGATATATTCCCATCTCTTACTCCTTGGGAGAAATGGATCTCGCTGTGAATACAGTGTTTCCAGTGAAAGTAGATAATATTTGTACAGATTTTTCTGGATGGCTGTGTGTTGACCACAACCTAGGAATGAGTTGGGTATTCTTCTCTGCTGGGGATTTAGCCTGCCCTGTGGATGCTTCCGAACCATTTCTTTCTCTAGGTGCCTTTAAAGCATGACCTGTGAAATGACTGCTTTTCCTTTCACTGTGAATGCACTAGCTTGTACCAAATGGGAGGTATTATCCCAAAATATTTGCTCAAGGGGAAGTAACTCTCAGACCCCCTGCAAGGATTTTATCTCCTCATCTTCAAATTACACAGTTCAAATACACAGATAATGACACATGTAATGATGATAAAATGTAAGTGTGACTGCAAAGAGTAGCATTTAAAAATAATGATATACCTCTAACTAGGTCTTATAAAGGAAGTCTTAAACAGCTAGAGAGAAACAGATGCTTTGGGGGACTTGTGGATAAAAATAGTACCTTCAAATTTGCAACCAAAACAAAAATGTAGCCCCACTTAGTCAACCTCAACGCTAGAAATTCCTCTGAAAACCTTAGGGCCTAGAGCTGGAAAAGCATGTAAAGAACATGGTACTGCTCATGCAGTGGCTTTAGCCTATTTTTGCCTCTTCTACCTTGCCTTACTACTTCCCAATTTTCTATCCATTCTGATGCTTTGCGAATACCTTGTCTTACTGGGCCGGATGGTGTATTTAGTATCTGTCTAATGGTCTGAGACCTACAGATTCTCTTTTCCTTGGAAATGTGCTCAAGTTGTGTCCAGGCTAAGCACACATGACTGCTTGCTCTGTAGCCCATATGGATTTTGACAGCGGCGGTGCAGGTGCAGTCAGTACACTCGGATCTTTACCCAGTATTGAGCGTAATTCCTTTAGGCAGGGCTGCTTGGGGCTCAGTTGTCTACCTCGGTGATGGAAGACTAAATCAGCCTCAGCAGAGCTGGATGTGTCTGCAGTAGGAGGCTTTCAAAGGCAAACTACAGATGGCTTGCTACAGGCGAAGGCAAATATCCTCTTCCCAGCTCAACTGGACTGGTTGAAGGTCTGAATGTCTGCAGGCAGCTCTCCCCGCTGCAGCTCACCCCGGGGAAAGAAGTGTGTGAGCAGTTCCTAACCCAGCGCAGTGTCTGGTTAGGTCTGTACCATCTCCTTTGCTGGCTTGAAGTTAAAATCACCCATTTTTTCATTGACGCTTATGAGAAGCTGTGGCATGATCCCTTCTCCTGGCTGTGCTGTCAAAGCGATAACCTCCTTCAGAAGCAGTAAAGGTGCAACATCATCTTAAACCTCATTTCAGCCATTCCAGAGTGTGTGGGCCTGAGCTCTTGGTGTCCTGCGGGGCAGATGCTTTGGCTCCACGTTGTTGCGCTTGGAGCATCTCACTGTACAAAGGAACTGAGAAACCTAGGAAAAGGGAAATATTTCTCTCTTGTGCTTTCGTTTAACTTGGAAAACCACTAATATATGAGAAATATTTTTTTTATGATGATTTCCACTTTTTCCTTATCTGCTGGGGCAAAAGCCAGACCTTTCTTTTAAATGAATAGTTTTAACTTGTTCATTTGATATTTTTGTTTCAGGTGGTTCTTCTCAAACAAAGATAAGCAGTCAGGTGAGTCAAATGTTCACTTTCCAGCAGGTCTATGGAAGAGGAATGAGAAATGACAAGTGGAGGCAATGCTAGGCACCTCTGAATCTCAGGGCTCTATAACCACCTGAGCATTAACCCACTGAGAGGCACTTTAAGATGCATATTTCATTCTCTAACTTCTGTGCAGTGCCACAGATTCACTTGCTTTGGAGCCCGGATTTAGTGATTAAAACTTTCTAAATTTCTCCTCTGTTAGTAATGCCCTCATACTGTCATTTGGAGCTGAAAGGAAAGCACACTGCCAGAATTGGCCCCAATGGGTGCTGTGATAATAGTCTAAAGAGTGAGACTGTCATTAGATTAAGTGGAAGATACCAGTAGAGCTGCTCTTGATGGCCAGCCTCTCCTTTCTCCACATGATGCTCAGAGTCCAGCTATACTTTTTCTTTCAGATTTCCATATTGTCCCTCCTTTATGCCTTGTCAAGAGCATTAGTCACAGTTATCTGTTTGCATCTTATGCTGAAGCTGAGACAAAGCCCATGGGACTTTTGGCTGTTCAGCACCCTCACCCCTGCCATAGTGCAGGGTTCAAGTCCCTCACGTGAACAGCAAGTACCATGGCAGAGAATGAGCATCTCACCCTGTATGCCCAACACATGATGATGCTTCTGGATGGGAGGCACCACGATGTGACATTGACTGTGCTGAAGTGACGCAGGGACCACTCTCAGCTCTGGCATAGAAACCCTCTTGAGGCTGAGCAAATGTATTCACCTCTGTGCCTTTGCTGACCCAGGTATAAAGTGAGGATGATGCTCATCATGGCATTTTGGGGTCCACTTCAAGAGTATGCTGCCTTCAGTATAAGCCCTCAGTTAGACCTGAAAGCCGACTAGTGCTCTAGGACTAGCTCCAAGGCACAGCCCATGAAATTGGCTTTTCCTGCATGTGCCACTGTTGAATTTGTAGATTACCGGATTCCTCATGTGAGGATTGAAATCCTTGTCTTGTGAAATGCAGTGTACAAAACGAGCAGAAGGCAGGTGCTGAATGAATTTTGTCCCAGCCAAAGGGAATGGATTGTGGAATGGATTGTGCTGTGCAGTGACATGAGTGGCCCAGGCTTTGATTTACTCCCAAAAGTAGAAGGCAAAAATATTATCCCTAAATGTATGATTTAGGAACATGCACATCAGGAACTGAAAGCAAAAAGAAATCGGGCGGGTTGTTTAATATGTATATACGACCCCACTGTGCTGAGAGAATGAGGTAGTCTGCAGCCCCAGTGTCTGGTGGCAGCGAGTGGGTCTGACATTGTTAGATCTGGCAGGGATTCAGACATCTGCCAGGGGATGGGGGATTTTGTGAGGAGAAGTGGGAGAGAGAGGAGCGGGAGAGACGCAAGGAAGCTCGGGGAGGCTTGCAGCTTTATATATACACGCCTGGATAACACTTCCTCTTTAAAATTCCCTTACTAAGCTCGGCTCCTATATTTTATATTCAGCACGAAGGTTCCCGCCCCCCCTCCAGCCCTCCCCACCCACCACCACCCTCTCTCCCTTTAACTTGTTAAGTTTGAAAGATGATATATACACACAGTTTGCTTTGCCAGTCAGCCCGTTTAAGGCCAAGATTAATGCAGTGCATTGGTGCAATCGTGCCGCAGTGGTGCGTGATCGGAATACAAGATGGAATATAGGGGGAAAGGCCAGAAATGTGCCTGTATTCTGAGTTTACACAAGTCTCCTTAGCAACTTGTCTGATTTTTTGGTGTCTTTTTTTTCATGTCAGGGAGGAGGGGGGGGGTGTCTGTGTGTGCACAGGGAGCGTTGTCCCAAATCACCAGTGAATAAAACATTCCCTGAGTTTTTAAATCGCTCCAATTGATGCTCTTGTTGTTGTTTTTCCTTCTCCTTTTCCTTTTGTTACATTAGTGGCTTATTTTTCCATCTCTTTTTTTTTTATCCCTGGAAGGAGGAGGGTACAGGGGGGTGACTCCAAAAGGGATGGCAGAGGGGGCTGGGGGTGGGGGCACCGTACTAGTTTTCATTGTGACTTCTAGAGAGTTGGTTGCTTTCCAGTTGTTCCCATCTCAGCATGTGGAATTATTGTGCTTTCTCCCGATTTGCCACAGAGTTGGCAGCAGGCTGACATTGTTAGTCATTTGAATTGTATTTGGCTCTGGGCTCATTTTTTTTATTATCCCCCCCCCCCATCCCCTCCCCCAAATTTATTTATTTTAAAACTATTTATTTTGAAAATATGCACGATGTATATTTTATAGTCTGTAAAATGGAGGAAAAGAGAGGGGAAAAAAGAGGGTGAGAGGATTGTGGCAACACTGTCCCCCGAAACCGTCCCGTTATTCCCCTCCCCGTACAGTTCCTTTTTAGTTGCCTACTGAAGAACCCCCCTCCCTCCGCATAGGAGGGAGTGGCCTTTTAGTGATCAAGGTACGTTGGATTATTACTTCTTTTTCCCACTTTATGTGATACTTTATTAATAGCGTGGGGCAAGAGAGAAGGATGGGGAGAGCAGGGGAGGAGGTGACGGCGGGTGGAGAGAGAGGAAAGAGTTCTCCTCGAAGTACTGTACCTTGAAATAACTCAAGGGGAAATAGTTGCTGCCTCACTTGAGTCGCTTTCAGGATCTCGCTGTGCGCTTTTACTTTTTCTTTGACTTCTTTTTTTTATTTTTATTTTTTTTTTACAGTTTTCCGGGGGGAGGGGGGAAAAAAAAAGAAAAAGAATAAAGAAAAAAAAGTAGAAAAAAAAAGAAACTGAGCCAAAAAAATTTTGAAGGCTTGATCTTGGCTGCTATACAAACAGATGTTGCCTGTCATTCCGTTGTTAAGCAGGCAGCAGATTGGAGCAAGCAGCAGCAGTTTAGGGGAAACTGCAGCAGAACTGGAAAGTGGAAGATGTACATATATATATATATTTCTTTTTATTCTACACACAAGTATTTTTCCCTGGAATTATTTAATTACAACACCGCTATTTTCAATATTTTTAATTCAGTTTTTTAATTTTTTTTTTTTTTTTTGAAGTGGGCAAACCAAATCCAAACCAAACTGGAAAAGCACTAGGAACTTTCACCCAAATTTTACCAAAGCAGCTACCTTTTGGGTTGGGTTTGTGAGCTTTTCAGTTGGCTTTTTTTGTTCTTTTTCACATAGGCGAGCATGTGTAGGAAAGGGGGTTCTGTTGGAAATGCTTAAGGTATTCTCGGTAAGTGAATCTTTGCAATGAATCAGGTCAGGGATTCTGTTGTTTTTCTTGCTGCTAGCCCTGTTTCGGTTGGGTTTGCCCCGGACTTCTCGCTGTACGTGGAATTGTGACGGTTGAAGGCCTTTCTGTCGCCTTTCCAAGTTTTAGCAATGTTGTAAGAACAAGAATCACGTTGTTTATACAGTAGAAGTTCTAACGAAGCCCCGATACGCTCCATATTGTGGCTCTTTTGTGTTCTGCATGTGCTTGTGGGTTTAATTCCCTGTTCTCTCTATGCTCTGGGTTCTTATTCCCCCCTTTATTTTTAATTTCTGCTTTCTGGTTTAGTTGCAGTGATTGGGAAGAGGGAGAAAAGAGCAAAACACAGGGAGCTTTGAGCCGAAAGAGTTAAAAGTTTCTTGGCACAAGAGCCGCAGTTTAGCAACAGATCAATTCATTTAAATGAAAGAAATCACAGACCAAGCCATCTGATTTTGAAATTTCACATCTTACGCTTCCACTTTAGAACAAAGCTTCTGTTTTTCCTTCCCCTTTATTAATTCACGCTGCTTTTGTTTAAGACCGTTGGTGTTCATAGAAACTATAAGTCTCTCTTTTTCTCCTAAAATATGAAATGGGGGGTGTGCATTCATCTTCTGTTAGTTAAAGTTAGCTCTGCTGTAAAGTCAGCCGTAAACCTCTGCACATGTAACAGCTGGTGTCAGGGCTGTTTTCACCCTCGATTATTGTATGTTTGAAACAGCTTCCATTTTCTGGCTTGCAGGCTGTATAAACAGTCACCTATGTACTGTGAAAACTAGTCGTCCCCAGCCATTCTGACTACCCTGGGTGCATTACAGATGCACGTAGGTCTGTCTGCACAGGGAGCTCAAGGAGCCATGCCCGAGTGGGAATTTTCTTTACACAAATAGGAAGTACATGTCCCTCCAACATCTGTATCAAGACGTAGTCGTTCAGACTGACTCTGTGTGTGTTTCAGTGGAGGAGTTATATCATTCTATAGATGTATACTGAGCGTAAGCCACCATAACGCTTTGAATAGCTAAAGTCTGAGAAGGATCACAAACAACTTTCTGTTGCCGTTCGTTCATTTAAATGCAGTTGAGCCTTGGTACCCATCCCAATAGTTTTGTTGCTACATCAAGTAAAACAAAATAAATCAACTCATATATAGAGAAGTTGGTGGTTTTTTGGGTTTTTTTTGGAAAAAATTAATCTACTCCCACCTTTTCCTTTTACACAATTTCAAAGCAAAAATGAAAATGAGTCGCTTACGATAAATGAACGTGTTTGATGAAAGGATTCGCAGCCGGGGACTGAATTTTGATGGAAGCTTTTGCGCCGTGATGCCGAGTCTCTTCACGGTGGCATTGCGTCAAAAGAAAGGCCGGGATATTTGGGCATGGGTGAACTCCTATCAGAGGGAAGCAGCGAAAGGGTGGGGTAGGAGTCCATGTGCGGGGGGGGGGGGGGGAATCCTTTTGTTAGGCTGCTCCCCAACCTCTGCTTCCCTGCACCCCCTGGAAGAAATCCTCAATGAGCAAGAATAGTTTTAAGCCGCAGAAAGTGGATTTAGAAAATAGGTGGTGGGGGGCAGAGGTATCAACCTCCACCTCTAACGTGACTACGGTTTATCGTAGGTCTGGATGGTTTTATTATTCCCTTCTCTTACACTAAGATCCCAACCGTGTTGTAGGCAAATGCCAGGATTCCGAGCGTGAGTCCGTCCCCCCCAATACTGGAAATATTTCTGTGGGTGTCGTTGTGGTTACATCACAGCGCGCTCCTTCCTCATCTCCATTCTTGTGCTAAATTCAAATAGTTCCCCCCCCTCCCCGATAGCAGCTGTGCATGGTTTTTTAAGTCGGTCTTTAACGTTGCGAAAGGAACAATAAAATGAAAGGCAAAACCGGCATCTTAAAACTTGGCAAGTGAAAGCAGCTTGGACTGGCAGCCAAGAATCCTGCTGTGGTGCAAAAAGAATAGCATCCACGAAGCCACCACAATCCGGGGTTTCTCTTCTTTTAACAATCGCATCGGCAGAGAGAAATAATTATTCCTTGTATCAGTGTTAAAAGAGTCAAAAAGCTTAAAATGCTTGCTTGGTGAACCTTCTCAAAAGCAGGTAACGATCCTCCTATTTGATTCTGTTTTATCAAACTTTAATTGGATACGGATCTATCTATGATAACTAATCAGTTTAAGAAGTTGATGCGTGTTACTAACTAGCAGGGAATGCATTTGCTGTTGCAACCTCCACGTTGCTTTCTTTTGCTTAATCGCTTTGGTGGTAATAGTATTGGCAAACTTCTTTAATGCTTGTGTTACAAAAAATGCTTTATTTCCACAGATTTAACTCACTGTGTGGGGGAGGGAGTGGGTTGTTCCAAGGTGTAACACAGAAAATAACCTTAAAAAAGACTTGAATTGGGATATCAGGAGAGGGGAGTAATGTCTGCCTTAGGACCTTGCCTGCTCCTTTTGCTTCTAAAGCTGAAGCCTCTGGGTATATTAAAGGTAGAATCCACTGCTTGAAAATATGCCATGAAAATGTCCCTGAATATTTTGTCTTCCAGAATACGTTCCTTGAAGAGTTGGGCCTAGCAATATGGCAGCGCACATTCGATAAGAAATCTTGTAAAATGCTGCTCCTGAGGTAATTTGGTTTCTCGTGCCTTCTCCAGTCACTATCTTCCTTTGCCTTATAATTCCTTAAAATTGTTTGAAGTACAGAAGTCTGTTGATGCGGGTCTTTAAACTTAAGAGAGAGCATGTGTGTGTTACATACATATCTATCTATATATATCTATATATTTACAGGCCTAAATAGATTTGGGTTAAAAATGGGGGGAAGGACTGGGGGAAAAGAATGGGACTTATTTAGCAGTCGTGTTTCTTATTTGCCTTATTTTTGTGGCAGAAGTATGAAATGGCTGCAAACAGCTTTTTACTCAGGCACACAATGCATTCCATAATGATCAATTTTCCTGGACAGGGTATTTATGCTTTGTGGTTTGCAAGAATACCACCCACAGACCTAAACCAATGTTACGTCTTTAGAGACTTTATTTCTACATGTTTCCTTCTGTACTCCTTTGCCTATAAATCTATAAAACGCCAGTCTTAGACTGGGTTAATGCTAACAAAAGTGTATTACTTTTTGGCTGTCCCAGGTTCTAGTACCAAAGCCTTGTTGATCCTGTGATCATTGACATAAAATTAATAGTGAAGCAAAGTATGCAGAGTAGAAGGCTATCGTGATCCTTAATATAAATAATACGATCCTTAATGTGGAGGTTGAAACTTTTTGTTTGTAATCTTAATGTTCTAAACAAATCCAGTGTGAAGATGATTGATTTGTTTGTCTGTCATGGATTTTCTGCCACTGTGTGTATGTTCATCAGGTTTTCAAAAGGTACAATAGCTGTATGATTAATCAATGTAGGGAAATGTTTCAGACCCCAGATCTTGTATAATCTATGGCTCTCGTTCAATGTCCCTGAATATATCTGATCTAAGCAAAATTCATCTTTAAAAAAGCAGTGTTCATTAACAAAACTGTGTTCATTTGCTGCTGCCTTTATCAGTTCACTGTCTCAAAACCTGTCCATGAGTGTGTTTTCCCAAATGTATGAAAAGGAGTAGGCTGGTTCCTGGATATGTGTAATTTACAGCATACAGGTGCCACTAAATGCAATCTCTGTGCCACCGAGCTGCCTGGCTCCGGGGCTCACAGGAATGCAGAAGTGGTCGATCAGATTTATAGTGGGGACCTGCCTGAGTGATTTATTTGACATACATAGGTGCTTTTCTAGAGAGGGCTGTTGCCGTTTTCTCCTTTTCTCTCATTCCTTTTTTAACAAGTGGAGCTCTGGCGATGGATCCTAACACTAGTTCTTCCCTTTTGTTTTGTAAAAGCCAATCAGGTAGCAAGGGAGTAGGAGATGGTTGGCCAGATCCGCAGCAGAGATCAACCTTCATTTAGGCAACTAAATAGAGGGTGTATTTGCTGTGTGGGTCAACACCTAACAGCTGCCCTTAGGAGCATGTGGTGAGCTCTTGGAAGGTCAGGGTTGGTTCTGTCTCTGACAAGATCTGAGATAATTCAGTACTAAAGAGCAGTTGCTGAAGTACATTGGGTGCCTGCAGCTTCCATTCAGACCAGTCAGAATTGAGGACACGTGTCCTGTACCACAAGGAGGTATGTACAGGCCACCCAAATGTTACATCTTGGTTTCCTTCATGGACTTGAACTATCCCAGTGGTTAGAAAATGAGACTGTGAGCTATTAAGTGGGGGAAAGAAAGTTTTTGCACTAGGAAAACCTAGTAAAAATTTAACTTCCACATAGTACGTGTACTTCAGTGCAGTCATTATTTTTTTTTCCTGTCTTTTATGCGTAAAATAAAGTATTTCTTTGCCAGCAGAGACATGCAAATGAGCTTACCTTCATATACATACATTAATGTAAAGAATATTAGGATCAAAATGAATATACTCGTGAAGAAAATACTCTTATGCAGTATTGCATTCTAGCATGGGGGTGACATGCAAATGTCTGATGGTAAAATCGCTTGCCATTGTAAGAAGTACTGGTATATGCAGCAGCAATGTTACTGACTCCTAACACTGTGCCAATTAGGCCCTGTTAGACGAGTCAAAAGACAATCTGAATTTGAATCTTAGGTTCCCTGAAATAAATGAGCTTTGTAGTGGGAGGGCTTGGGTTATTTTTGGTAGGGTAACATTTGTTATATTCCGTTTGCAGTTCGGTTCCAAAGCAGTGCACAATACGTGTATTTGTGCATGATGTGACTCTGTTCTGTCTGCAGGACCACGTGCTCCCTGACCCATTGCCTTGACCGCTGCACAATTATTGCAGGGCTAGAGCTTGCTGAATTCTGGGTGCTGCTAAATTGCGTTTAGGCTCCAACATAAGAGTTGTCCTGATTTTTTCAAAGACCCCGAATCCCTGCAGCTCCCGTTCTTGGCACGAATTTTGAGTCCTGAAAACTTTGGAAAGCTGGACACTTTTAAGGTAGGTATTGGAGTATAAGCGTAGGAATCTAAACTTAGATGATCAATTTAGATAACCTTTGGACAGATGGAAAAAGTTTAACATCTCTATTGCTGGATGGAACAGGAGTTTCTTGTAACCCAGCGCAAGCAGTAATTCCAATAAAGGAAAATTGTATTTTTTAATTGCAAGCTTACCAGGCTGGAAAGGTTGAAGTGATTTATTTTAAGAACCTCCACATGAAGTGGGAGAACTTTCTAAAAGCATCCACATAGCAAAATTATTTTCCAAGTGTTTCATTTTATAGCGAATAATATTAGCTCTCATGAATATAGTTTATCTTCTGGAGAAAGAGAAGAGGTAGAAAGTGGAACACTTTAAGCCACAATCTCTGCCTCTGATTTTGTTCACCGCTTCTATGCGGAGGCTTACAGCCAGCCTGCTTTTCATCCTAATTCCCCACCAGTTGCCCACCCAATAAGATTTCATTAATGGGAAATGTTAGTTACACAGGAAAGAAAACTTGGAAACTCTGGGGGAAGGAGGGGACGCTTCTTGCTCGCAGTGGCAAAACTTTGCTCCACAACTGCTTTTTAAGACTTAGTAGAAAAAGCCTGAGGGAGTTTTGCATTTGTCTCTCTCATTTTAGGGAGAAACGCAGTGAGAGAGCAGAGAGCTGGAGTGAGAGGAAAGTTTTGTATTGTTTAGCAGAGTGAAAGGGTTATTTTTCTTTTAAAACAGAATTAAAATAGAACCCCACACCAGCAATGACTTCTCTGGAAGTTAAAGCAACTCTTTGCAGTTGTTTTCTCCCGTCTGTTTTAACGGGGCTGCCAGAATGGAAACAAGATAACTTTTTGCAGGGTGAGGGTATGACTGTCTATTGCAAATCTTTCTCCAAACAAAAAGCTTGGCTGTTTGATAGTTTGCTTCACTGTCAGCGCTGTACCTCCAATGTTGGCTGTTAATTCTCCATTGCTGTGCAATCATCGGTAACTCTCTCCAGCAAAGTACTTGCGAGACAGAAACACAGATTTGCTTTATTTTCTTTACTTGAAAATTTGCTTTATTTTGCTGATTTTTCTCAAAAAAAAAACATGGGAGTGATGGAAACTTTAGTAAAGTCAGTAAGAAACTCTTCCCCCCCAATCCCTCCAAAGGAGGGGTTTTAAGGTGCTGAGGAGAATGAAGGCTCCTACTTGCTAACAGCTCTGAAATTTCATTTGCAGAAATGGTTTTCCTCTTTAAATACCAAACCAACCCCCCCAAACCTAGCAAATTGCAGAAGAGACCCCTGCCTGTTGCCGCAAACCCGTAGATCCGAACTTGTGGTCATATTCCACACAAGCTTGTATCTATAGGTATGTGTCTGTCTGGCAAGTGCACAAAGGGTTGTGTTTATGCATTTAAACTGACAACGATCAACTCTGCTGTTTGTACCTTTTGTCTAATGCCTTCTTCCCTCCTCCCTTCTCTTTTTTGTTTGTTTTTCTAAAGAAATATAAAATTAGAGCTGCAAATCTTGTTCTGCAATTGTCGTATCAGTTTTCAGCTTTGGTTGGTGTTAAAATACACTCAGCAAAACAGCAACTCATTTGTGCCCGAGTAAAATGGGACGGGGGAGTTATTTGACATCAGACTGAGGGAATTAAGTCTCAGCTCTGTTATGCATAGGTCTGGCTATGGGGATATGGCAGGAAGTGTTCTTATGCTGTCTAATTCCAAGGGTGTTGGGAAGCAGATAAAACTGGTTCATTTATAAAGTAACGTGGATCCATTCTTCCTTTGCATAGTGGTGGCAATTTGTTTGTGAGAGGAACAGACGCTTCTGTTCGCCTTTATATCAAGGAACTTTGAATCACTGCATATACTGCAGGCTTGCAGCCCTGTAACAGAGGAAGGCATTGGCCCTCCAACTCCTATTCTCCCTCAAAAAGTAGTTTACTTTACAATCCCATTCCTTCCAATTTCATGGTATTAATGTCTTTTTAAATAGTTTTGAAGGGAAAATAATCATGCTGTACACTCCAAAGAAGAGGTAGGGCAGGAAGAAAACTCGCCATGGAAGCAGGCAGTATAAAACCTCCTGTGTAAAACAAGCATTTTTAACTTGTGAAAGTGGAACAATTACTTTTGAAGTCTTTTTTTTTTTTCTTCCTTAAATCCAAATATACAGATTCTATATGAAAATAATTCAGCTGTAAACTCAAAATAAAGTCTGACTCTTTCTTTCCAGCAGCTTCCAGTGTTAATTCTACCCAAGATTTGGTCTGCATTTCCACTTTTCAATTTCTCTGTTTTTGAAGTTGGCTGGTTTGACGCACACTGCTGCAGGCCAAAAAAGTTGTTTTTCTTTCGTGCTGAATTTCCAGGGTTTTCTATGTGTTTTCTATTTACTATAGAAGCATAAAATGATGTCAAAAAAAAAAGCTTCTGCTAATAAAATTTTGGTCTAACTACTCCTCTTTCTCCCCTTTGAATTGAAACTTGCTTTTAAAAAGAAAACAAACCACACGGTTTGGCATGTCTGTGTGACCATGCATTCGGGTACGGGAACCAGTGGTCAATATTCCCCTCCTGCATGCATAGGAAATTAAGGTATAAAAGTAGATAGGCAGTTTCCAGAAGAACTTTTGCTTTTGGGCTCTCTTTATGTGCAAGGCTGCTGGTTTTGAGGTGTATGCTTACCTTTGCCACATCACAGAGAGAATGCTGGGCGTCCCCATTCTGGTCTCAGCTGCCTAAATGTACAAGGCCTCTGGTATGTGTCCACAAGTGATGTTTTGGATGTTCGAAACACAGACAGTTAAGAGGTGATGGAGAAGCGTAACAGATAAATCTCTTTCAGGCGAGAGTACTGCAAGGCCACGTTGAAGCATAGTTGTGGGATACTACCTATGAGCCTTGAGTCAAGATCTCCTTTGGGATGTGGTGTTGGTTCCTACCTCCCCTGTGGCTTTGCTGATGGCTGTTGTTTCATCCAGAGTGGAATGAGTAGGGTATCATTCTGCGCTGTGATAGAAGCAGGAGGAGATTGCATCTAGTTGTGACAGTAAAAGTTGTTTTTCCCAGAGGGGCTGTTAAGAATCTGTGTTGGTTTTCTGCTTTGGGTTTTTTTTAAATGCTGTAAATATTCACTGCATTAGATTCCCATGTTTATGGCTATAAAGGAAGTATTAGTTCTTTTAGTCTAATCTCCAAGGAGAAATGAGTTGGTCAAATCTAGTTCCCAACATAATACACGGTGGTCTCTTCTCTGTAAAGCCATTTGGAGACATCAGGATTCTGGCAGAGTATGCTGAGAAAAGCCTGGGATTTGTCACGGATGTTTCTAGAGGCTGGCACTTCAGGTGACATTGCTTTTAGAGTGCCAAAAGCCCATGGCAGGGGAATTGGGCAGATGTGCTGCAAAACGAGACACCACAGTTGGGTTGGAAAGCATATTTTTGGATTAGAAAATCAGTATTTGGATCAAAGAAGAGAAAAGAGGAAACAGATTATTTCAGTGTAGTTTCTCACTGGTTATGTTGGGACCTGCTAATCAATATCCTTGTTTTTCACCCCCTTTTGGTGAGAGACTTGATCAAAACATGACTGGATGCTTAGAAAGCAAACTTTAGAAACATGCCATCAGAAATGGGGCTAAGATGCTGCCCTGTGAGGAGAACCATTGCACTATATTCCGTGGCTAAGCATGTTTTCTGGTTGGTTCTGGTTTTCTGGTGCTTGGCAAAGAAATAGGGTAGCTGTGCCACTGCGTGGGCATGCGTCAGCTCAGCCTGACATGAGCTTGGAGATGCTGTGGCCCCTGCTTTATGGGAGAGGGTAAATGTGCCCAAGGAAACCTCCTGATTGCTGTCGTCTTCTGCAGCAAGAGGTACAGCAGTGTGGCTGCAGAGAGGATGCCAACATGGGCATAGGTAGAGTCAGCAGTACCAGCACAGCTTCTCTAAGCACAACATAGCCATGGTTTCTGCCAGGATGCTACGTGTACCGTGGGTCTTTGTCTTGAAGTGCTCTCCCACTGTACCTGCTCTCTTGATGCTGCTAAGGCTGAGCTTTCCGAGCAGTACTTGGGGTGGCCTGGCTCCAACTTCTGCCTTCCTGCTGCTACCTCATGTGCTTCCCTTCCCCTCCTCCTCTTACATTTTACTCATCTACTTCAGTTTGTTTCTTGTTAAACTACCCCGTGTTCTATTTAACTATAGCTCCAGTACTTGCACCCACCCCCTACTTTGTTTTTCAGCTCAGCCTTTTGAAAAGAACTGCTTTGTGTTTTCAGCATTAATTTGTATTTCTTTTCTGTTGGTCAGATTTCACTGCACTTCATTAAGTTTTAGAGTGAAACTGGAGTCTGGCAAAATGAAGGGAAGAGCCTTGAAATGTGTCTTCCCTTTAGGATGGAAAAAACCTAATTGGAGCTTTTACCTGTATGTTTCTTAGGAATCCTTTTCCTCGCTTTGTTGATAAGGAGCTTACATTTATGCAGGAGCTTTGATCCAAGTGCCATACAGAGTGCGCAGAGATCTCTTCATCTGTCACTGAGGCACAGCGACTGCGTAACAGTGCACAGACCCGCTGCAAAATTGCTCAGGGCAGGAAGCACTGAATGCTTCACCCGGTTTGATGTTGCAAGGGAACTTAAAGGAATAGAAGGCGGTTACTGTAGCTGGAGGCAAACCAGAGCACCTGCACGTAGAAAGTACCAGGAAGGCCTTGGGGACATGAAAAAGTCCCAATATCCTCTCCAAAAAATGGTAACTTAATTAATGCAGTCCTTTTCTCTAGCAACAGGCAGAGTTACTGCCTTAGTACCTCCCAAGAGGAAAAGAAATGCCTCCTGTGGCACTACGTGGCTGTATCTGCATCTGGGGAGGATTTACTACAGTTGAGTTTCGTTTGGCCAGTGTTATAGTTTAAACCAGAAGCAGTAGTTCATGTGTCAAGAAGCAAACCAAAGCTCTTCCAAAGCAGACTCCTCTTTTTCAGATTGGGTAAATCACATCTTTCTCCCTCAAGATAACAAGACCATTTCTCACTTCTGTTACTGAAAGCACCTGTAAGGTCCCTTGCAGACAAGCATGTTGCACAGTGTCCGCAGGGGTATGAAAATGATTACATTTGTGTGCTCCCCGTTTTCCCAGCCTCATCTGGTGTGGAGCACAGTCAGCCCTTGTCAGCAGAGGAGCACACAATAGCATTCGGGTAATTAGAATAACCATATGCAGTGGCAAATGGGATTCATGATAAGCAGAATGTAATTGTGTACCCTGGAATTTGAACTGTATCCAAATACTCTTATTCAGATAATCAAATCTGGGTAAACTCTTAAAAGGCAGATAAATTTCAGTATTCTGATTATTTCAGTAATCTGATTGTTTTCTTCTCGTTGTTTATTTGCTTTTAATCAGTAAGGGAGAAAATAAGGAGAGGATGTTCTTAGGGGAGGAATCCAAGACTGAGTAGGACACCTGCCCTTCAGCTAGGAAGTCTCCATAACTGTATTCTGTAAGAGGCATTAGCCACAGCAATCTAAAGGAGGAGAAGAGAGATGTGCTCCAGCTCGACTGCGGAGCCTTTGGTTGCAGGTACGCAGTATCATGTCATGATGAAATACAACCTCTCCATGCCACCCTGGAAGTGGCACCAAGTTTTGGTACAGCTTCCTGGCAGTCACCTATGAGTTCCTTTGCTTTTCAGCATGCATGTGAAACCAGTCTTGGCTCTGGATCCTCATCACGCTGTGCAGGATCTCAAGAGCATTCAACCTGGGCTCACTGAGCTTCGCACCAAAAGCATAAGGCACTGCTCAATAACAGAGCAAAAGGACCAAAGTTTTGGGGCCATTTAGAGTCATCAGCCTTGCCGCCCTTTCCAGCCTTTGCCACCTTGCCCATGAATGTCCCTGACTAGACCCTTAGAGCAAGCATCTGTGCCGTGTGTTGTCTTACCCAGAACTGATGCCGCACTCCAGCTGCTGACAAAAAGCTATATATGGGTCAGGAGTGACAGCATGGCTACCCTTTCCCTAGAAATTACCAGATATTGAAATGCAATATTGAGTAAATGGTAAAAGTTGAGGCAGAGAACATTTCTGTCATGTGTTGAAAACTTCTGGATGGCTTTCAAAACATATACTGGCTCTGCATTTCAGCTGAGCCCAAATGAGGGTTCTTCCCTTCTTTTGCAGTCTCCTGATGTTCCAGCCCTCTTCAGCCGATCTGCCAGACTTCTAGGAGAGCTCTCTGAGTTAGAGTAAACCTTTGAACCTCTCGAGGTTCCTCATCACAAACAAGTTCTAGTAACAAAGAATGGGTGAGATGACCAGTAGGAATCATATCAGCGTTTCCATTGTACAATCTCTTCTGTCTGAGGCTTGTGAGAGTCAGCTATAAAAAAGATCACTCCAGGCTGATATTTAGCAGGCAAGATTTTAGCCCTCACACTGGAACAATATCATTTGTGGGTTTGGTATTTACTTTCTTTCTCAATGACTTAAGGAAATACGTTTGCTTCAGGAGTATTTTCTGCTTTCCACCCCCTCCTTGGCTAGCCCTGCAATAGCCTGCCTGGGATCTGAAAGTGAAGGCGGGTTCTTCTTTCTACATCATTGGCATCCATAAAGATTCAAAGCCAAATCTCAGCTGATGATTTTCCTGATAATAATAAAAAAATATAATTCAGCTTTCTTGAACCCATCTTTCCATTGCTGGTGCTCTTTGTTCATGCCTGTGAAGTCAATAGGAGTGGTCTCTAAATGCACACAAAGTGTGGTATAGCTGCAAGGGATTAATATATGAAGCACTGTTCTCTGTATCATTATTTAGGCATATTGTGCTCTCTGAAATCCTGCTTTTCTGTGGATAGCGACTAGATTGCTGCTTTGCATTGAAGCAGATTTTGAAAGAAAGAACTATTCCAGCCTTTCAGTCCTCAGAAATCAGTTCTGGATTTGAATTCTTGGGGAAGTTACTGGTAAAATTCGGGCTCAGGTAGTATAAAGTAGGGGAGACACGTTTCTCAGTCCTTCTCTCACCTGAAGTTCATGGAAGGAACAGGCAGTCAAATGAGTGATACTTCTGCATACCTTCCTAGTCCAGACTAAAGCTTGCACCTTGATCTAATGCATTCTGAGGTCAGTGGCATGGGCTGTTGTTACCTTCAGAGATAGAAACCCTTGATCTGTTTGGGAAGAACTGCTACGATGACATTTCCTCTCCATCTGAGAATAAGCATTCGTTGCACATGCATTCTGTCTCCTCTGTGATAAGACAGCACTCTGTCGTGTTTCCTGGATCTCAGAAATCAGAGGGTTACACTAAGTAAAGGGACACCGTTTTTCGATTACACTGTTGCTTTAAAATACAACTTGCTGGGCTGGGACAGAGATTTCCTTTTGTCCACACAAGTGTGAAATCATTTCTGTGACTCTGAAAAAGCAAGAGGCCTAAAAGGGTTCCCAAACAATAGGCGCTGCGGTACATAAACTGATACAGGAATGCACAGCTCCACATGTAACGCAGTTCTCCCTGCCACAATATTTAATAGGAACTTCCATGACATCGATACGTATCGTAATTGAACATTGTCATTAGATTACATATTTACTGTAATTACATAATTAGGTATGATTGTGCTAATTGGATAAAGACATAATTGACAAAAATCACCAGAAAACAAACACGGAGATTCATGCCACCAAAAGAAAGTGTCTTAATAGCACTAGCGCTGTGAATCTCTTGCTCTCCTCCCAGAAGAAGGATGTTTATAGTACATAGGAAGTTACCAAGGAGCCAGGCATTGACAGATGTTGTGAAGGTGCAGAAGTAATGGCAATTAAATGACTTCTGTTTTAATATCTGATCTCCTTTCCTACACTCAATACTTCACATCGTAGTAGCAGCACATATTCTAACTGATGAAATGACTAGATGCATGACACTTTTTTTCTGCTTGAAATTACAGTTCCTCTGGGATGCAAATACACTTTCCTCTGTCCAAGCTTCATCTGAGCTTACCGTGGTGTGAACAAAGCACCAGTAATTCCGAAGCCAAGCTCTCATAAATGGGGAGAATTTGCCAGGATAATCTATGCAGCAGACTGCAGAGATGTCTAAAATTTGACCAGCGAGTGAAGTATCAGACCCTGGGACAGAAACTGCTTTAGTGTTTAGAAAATACTTTATCTTACAGTGTCTTTGTACTGCTCTGTAAAGCGAGCGTAGGTTAGATACAGGTTGACATAAAGACTTGGTTATTGCTATCACAATTGTGCAGAGAGGTCTTGGCATACGTGGGAACTTGGATGAGAATGTTTCCTCAGAGAGGACCTTCTCCCATCAGTTTGTGCTTGGACACAGCCACGGCACCATGGAACAGGTCATGGTACCTGCAGTGGAAGCCCATGTGCCAAGCGGGGCACAGCTCCCCAGCTCAATATAGTGACGAGGGAGGGAGCGAGAATGATCTTTGAATAAGATCCAGCACAGAGCTGACAGCTCAAGGATTTGTCAATGTGGTGATGAAGAGGAAGTTGAAGTTGCGATGGAAGAGCAGCAAGGAGAGGTGGCGAGTCAGGAACAAAACAGTCGCAGCGGCATTCGCCAACCTGAATTTAGGTTATTTAGGCACAAGTCGAGAGTAAGGGATTTTTTCATAAGGAGATCTGATTGTGTTAGTCTCAATGCACTGGTGATGTTAACAGTACTTTCCCTCATTAAACTGATCAGGTAGAATAATAATTTTTGGTTTAGATTATGCAGTGTGTAACATTCATGACAGGATTGAGATACAGGAAAATACTTGCAAGGGTAAGTTGTAGAAAATGGTCCTAGCCATGAAATGGTCTAGTTTATATTCTGCAGTTTATAGCTGCAGAATAGGATGTTTTCACAAGTCTAAAAGGGAGTTACATCTCCTGTGTCATGTAGAAATTGGGTGGGATTTGAGATTTTCCATCACCCTAAATGAGAACTCAGGTTCATTGGCTTCCATAGAGGTACATGAGTTACGTCATTGGATTTCATGTCAGAGGACAGATGTTCAGTGCACAAAAGTGATGATGTTGCATCAAGGGATTGGGATGATTTCAGGATGCTTTTAGACAGCAATAAGGCTCCTGGTTAGAAAACCAGTACCAGAGAGGCATGGTTTCCTTATCCTGATTTGTGGTTGGATCACTGGTCTAATAAAATGGTTAACAGTGACTCTGCTGTTAGGGTACTGTACCATGCTGCTCACAGTGCGTGTCTGCAGAGCCTATCCGGTCATTTACTGCATCTGGAGTCATCAGAAATTCCACTGACACTGTCAACATTATGTACATTCAAACCACGCAGGAAGATTGGGTTTTCATCAAACATTCTGAAGAGTGGTATTATTTCTCCCCTTCCTTCTTTATTTCTGGTCAGGCTTTGAACGTAAAGGTAGGGCAGTAGCTTTATTTGTAATCAGCGATGCTACTTCATCCTAAGAAAAGAAAAACAATCATGATGCCGTCTATTCAGCACAGCCCAGCATTTTTTCACAGGGTTTGATTCCCTTGTAATCCCCTTCCAGCACAGGGCTGCTGTGCCTGAGGATGCATTCACCTGAGAGGCAGGATCTGAGGACCGATCCAGCTCCACTGTCTGCACTAGCATATTTTAAGACGCTAATCCCTGTTTGTAAGCCATAATAAATAGGCAGCATACTGCTTTAAGTAATACCTTGGTGGGTAATGGGAATGACTCACAATGATAACATCCTGGTTGTTTGACTGTGAACTAATACAAGTTAAAAATGTAATGTGTTCCTTGTTAAGGGAACACCGTCTTATTCTGACTGCTGAGAGAGGCTCAGTGTTGCATTTCTAACCTCACTAATCTTAAGAAGGCATCGGTGCAAGGGTAAAGTTTACTTAGAACTTTCTATCCTGTCTGCAGTTCTTCTCTTCATCCCACTTCTCCACTCATCCTTTATAAGCATTCAGGAGCCAAGGCGCATGTTCCAAGGTCAACGTTGTATGTATTCAAAAAGGAAAAGACATGTTAGGACAAATTTCATACTAAGCCTTCTTAAAGTGCTTTAAAACAATGTACATGTATGTTCTGTGCTGTAGTGCAGATGCCTCTGCTATGGAGGGGGAAAAGGACTTTTTTGGCCAGGGACAAAATTCCTTCTTGTGTGAAAAGACGTGACCATGTAACCACAGCTCATTGTGTCTTATCTATTAACATATACAGTGTGGGGAGTTGCATTTGGGTTTGGTGTCTTTTCACCAGCAAAGCATTTATTGCTTCTAAATTAGTGCACTGAGAATTCTGAGGCCTTTTTTTAACTAGAAACCCTGACATTTATGTCGGCTGTGGAGTGGTGGGTAGCTTTCAGCATTTTTGACTGCATGCATCCAGGTTGAGGTAGTAGGTTGTATAGTTTAGAATTACACCAAGGGAGATAACTGTACAACCTCCTAGCTTTCCTTGGGTCTTGCACAGAACGGCGTGATGAGCGACCATAATTCCTCAGCAATCTTTGCTCTGGACACATGGAACAGGAAAGAGCAGGTAAGATGAGCTGGAAAACCTTTTCTTTTCTTCTGCCTCTCTAGAACTTCAGAAATGTTCATTCTCTCAGCGTTTTTTTTTTTACCTATGGGTGCTGTATCATTGAGTTTTTAGCACATTCAGTGGACTAGTAATGCTTGTCTTCCTTTATTAGCATTCAAGCAGCCTAATGTGTAACATTCCTAAAAAGCACCATGGCAACTTATCAGTGTTATTGCCTTCACGGTCAGCAATCAGAAGTCTCCAAAGGTAACATGAAAAGCGTCCTGTATTGTATCTGCTATTGAGAAGTGCAAGCAGGTTTCCCTTTCCACTCGTCTTTGACTGGTTTGGTTAGTTCTACACCAGGAGTTAAACAGGGCTGTACCCTGTAGCAGTACGAGACCTGGCACACTCATTGTCTCTCAGGAAGCGTAGGAGGCTGGTGCTGATGCTTCCAGATAAACCCTGTAAAGGTTTCTCTGAAAGTACCTAAATCTACACAGTCCTCGGGAGAGCTGTTCTTAGGGAATATCCATTGGTGATTACAGTCAGCTAAAATGTTTCGTAAGGGTTTTATTTCTAGGCCTGTACAGTTCCATTAGGTGTTTCAAAGGCTGTAGCTCTGGACGCATCCAATAGAGGTGGTTTGCTTCTCCCTCACAGCAGTTTGCATTCAGGAGCAATGGAACCACCCCAAATTTTGTGGAGGAACTGTGTGGAGAATGGGTACACGGTGAGCCAGCAATTCTGGGCACAAGATCACATTTGTATTACATCTTACAAGTCTAAAATGCAGGGAATATACCTAGCTGCTATTGAAATCTACACTCTTATTTACCAAAGTATTCAGTGCCTAAAAACCCCTCTGAAATTCTGGCGTTTATCTAGTGAAGTCTGAACACAAGATTTAAGATCTTCATGTTAGCAGTGTTCAAGGTTCAGGTCCACTGGCTGCCTGGATGAAGATGGTGGCTGCAATGCTTGATCAGGGCCCAGAATATGAGATGTGTTACGTCTTTTGACTATATATATATACATGACTAATTCTGGCAAGAGTTTTTGAGTTCCCAGAAATAAGAAAGACTGTTTGCTAGTGGGTAAACTTTCTAAGTTAGTGAATAAAAGGAAAGGGTAGGCACAGGATTTCTTTCATTAGGCTAATCTAGAAGTGTGAAAACGATAACAATATTCCAAGGTGCCCAAGTAACCCAGAGTGATATTCTTCTAGTAAAATGGCACTTTAATATCTTCAAATCCTTGTTTACAGAATGCAAAGAGGAGCTGTTGGTTTCTCGAGCGTTACCCAGTGCTCAGTTATTAGTTATTCAAGGAGTGATTTAGTGGGACCTTATTTCATCTTGTTTTCAAAGAGGTTATAGATATCAATACCATGGTTTATAACTCTGCAGTTCCTTAGGACAAGGCAAGTATCCGGGCTAACACAACGCAGCTTCTGTGTTCCACAGAGGCACATGCACTAAACACATGCAGGTGGTTAAAAAAGAGGAATCTTTTTAGCACATTTTAGGCAGTACCTTATTTCCCCCCCATAAATCTCTTTGCAGATGGAAGTGCAAATTTTCAGCTGTAAATCCACAAGCTGCATTGATTCACATCCAATTTAGAGCTGTTCCATAAGGGCTGATTTATTATTTTTAACCTGTCTGGTTAGGAATAGCCTCATAAATGGGTGGTAGTAACTCCAAATAAGAACAGTCTCTCTTCGGTTTTGGTGGTAACATTTTGACTCTGCTTCACACAGTTATAAGGGAACTTCATAAGGTCCAAAAATAGCAGTTGTCTATATTAACGCACACATTTGTGGCTATCGACTTTAAGTATGTTAACTCAAATGGTCTATCTCGTTCCAAAGAACAAGGCATAATAATTAAAAAGGAGAATGGTCAGTGGCAAACATAATTCAATGTGCGTATTTTTCTTCTGAATAAAATAGCATTCCAGCTCTCCCCCTGATGAGAGGAATGTATTGTCAATTAATTAGACTTCCATCATATGTCCTCAGATGCCCTTCTATCGTATGCCTTCCATATGTCCTTATGTCATATGCCTTCCATATGCCCCCTATGTAATTAAGCTTCTATCATATGGCTTCTATCATATGCCATTTAAATAGATTTCCAGGAGAATGTGGCAGTGTTACAATTGTGGACCTTTTGCAATGAGTAAAGGAACAACTCATGAGCTGTAGCTTGAAAGAAGAGGAAGCAAAAGGGAGGTGGCGTGGCTCACCCTAAACAGTTTCTTTAATTGCCAGTTTTGTTTCTCTCAGCTTGGGCAATGAACAGACAAAAGTGGTCTATTTTCCTTGTTTTCCATTAGTCTTCCATTCCCAGTTTTTATTCAGCTAAGCCTGTGAATAGCTGGGGAGATAGAAACTGTTTTTCAGAGAACATTTCCATTGGAATGTAAAATGAAAAAGAAACCATCCACCTCCCAGAAAAACTGTGTCCTGTGATAACGAAATGTAAGCTTTCATCTTGTTTTTGTTCCTTTAAGTCTGTAACATAAAGTGAAGTACTAGAGATCTCATGGTGAGAGTATTAATGAAACTGAGATGGTACACTTAAGCGCACATCCCTGTTCTCCCTTGTGGACAATGTATTGTGCTTTTCTTGGCATGGTGATTGCTTCATAGATAGTGTCTTAATGTACAAGGATATGTAGTGAAATGGATCCCAAATTTACTGTGACTTAGTAAGGATAAAACCCAAAAATAAGCACTGATGCTTATATATGTAATGAAGAAAACTGCAAGCATCTGAGGAATGATGAGGTCTTGGAATGGCTTCCAATGAGAAGACAGCTAGCATGCTCGTTTGCCTTATGTACCCTTGTGTATCTGTGCTTTCTTTCTTCCCAACAACTTTTGAGACTGTTTTCTAATCTCAGCCATATTTGATAGGGGAACAGTGACTTTCAAGACTATTCTGCTCCAGCAGGCTTTACAGAAATGATAGAAATCACAGCCATATATCTAGCAGTCAGGGTTGAAAGGACAAAGAGAAGGTAAAATAGTCATACGTGCTGAGGTGTCCAAACTATAAAATGGAGAGTGCTTTGCAGCATATGCCAGTTTACCTGGATTAACTGGATTGAATGAAGTAATGAGAACAGTTCGAACAGATTCCCACTGGCTAGTAACCAGCATGTCCCTGAAGACTTTGTACTCCAGTTGCTAGAGCATGCTAAAACCCATTCCATCATGACTTCACTGCTATTTATATGTGCTCTGCCTAGATTAAGATAGAATTTACCAAACAATAGGCCCTATATTTTGCTGTGTTAGCCACTGTTTGTAATACAGATGCATTCCTGAAAAATAGGTGAAAGGTCTTAGTTTTGGCTTAATCTTTTTAGTTTCAACTCAGTTTTCATTTAAAACGTGCACACATCCAAAATATGACCAGTCCATCTGGAAGCTCTAGGAAGAGAAAGATTCATGTTGTGGTGCTGCACCATCATTAGTTACCTGGTGCCACAATCAGAAACTGCATACTAAGGGAAGCCTTTAAGCCTCTTTTAGCGTACCACTGTAATTCTCTGTCAAGAATAACTAGCAAAGTCTTGTGTTCAGGTTTGCTGGGCAGCAGGAAAATGCTTGCAGCACTGCAAATTATCTTTCACTTCTGTGTTTTCACCTGGCTATGAGGCAAGGGCTGTTCCTGGGACCTGAATGCTGTTCCTTTGGAAAGGAGACTGGAACTCAGAGACTTTCACCATTACAGGGATTTCCCCCCCCCCCTTAAACAATGGCTTCCATTTCCACACCCAGTTGAAACTATGCTGCAACACTTCTGCTGCTAAATCAGATGCAGTAAGTACAGTCAAATTTGTACATGAAAGTTTTGTAAGAACTGGGACGAAATAGAATGTAATGCCAGAATGACTCATTGTTTAATGAATAAGGCCCTAAGTGTTCTATTGATGCCATTTATAAATTTGTATAAAATGTATAGAATTCATGTCATAACTGGAATTCCAAGCGCAGCAACCTTGTGAGCTAAATTATGATGATGATAGGGTACTGCACAAATTAATATGAATTCTAACAGGCTTCTGCTTGAAAAATGCTCAGACAGTTAAAAATAAGACAATTTCATTACACAGATTGAAAGCCCAGACCTCAGAAATGCTGCTACTCTCTCCTTTGGAAATGGTAAATTACTGAAGAAGGAAGTTCTTTTTTGTGTGTGTGTGTGTGTGTGTTAAGAGTCAAAAAGTATAACCTATACAGGAAAACAGATGTCCTTTAATTAGATGTAGATATCAATTACAACGCAGACCACAACTGGAAAATGAAAGAATTAGCTGGTAGAGACCAGCGTAATATCTGGAACTCTTGTATTGAAAATGAGTAGTCTGAGGGCAGAGCAGAGATCTGAACACACATCTTTGACTAACTTTTCCCTTCTCGTTCTTACTTTTCCCTTCTCATAGCTTGGTGGATTAGACAGGAAACCAGGTGAAGTTCAGCATTTCCAGCATGAGTTTTGGAGATAGGTTCTCTATCCAGTCAGACTTCAGCCAGAGACAAACTCGCATAGGAGTGGTGTTGGCTTTAACCTTGTGAGGAAAGGTTTCAGTCTAAACAGGAGCAGAAAGGAAATCTGACATCTGGAAATTTCCCATAGCAGAGGAAGATCCAAAAAGCTTTATTTGGGAACACCCACCCCCTTTCTTTCTTCCTTTCAACAAGACAAGACTTCTGCTTGCCCTGACTCTGCCGATGCTCCAGGCGGTCCCAGTTGCATATGCTTAGATTTATATATTCAAAATATAAAATGTATTCTCCCTGAGCAAATCATTTTTTTACATGCAATAGGGTGAAATTAGCCTCTTTGCGCAATGTCATGGCCCTGTTTCTTGGTTAAATAAGAATCAGGTTTCTGGGGCAGATATGGAAAGAAATTGAATTGCTGCATTCCATGTTACATGCAGAGACTTCTCTTTACCAGCACCTCTCCCTGCTTCCTTCTCGAACTTGTAGAAGACAGCTTCCTGCCCAGTTAGGTCATCCACAACTGTGAGGTCTACTGCAAATGAAATACCACTGGCTAGATATACTCCAGGCAATAACTTCCTTCAAAGATGGGAAGAAGCTGCTGCTGCTCCTAAGGCTGAAGCCACTTACTTATGGGGAAAGAGCTGTCATCCCGCAGGCAGGGGCTGCACCAGTGGCTGGAGCCATTCTCTGCCTCTTACCAGCCCCTTCTAATGTGCAAGCCCACCACACTCAAGACCCCATCCAAAGGTACTGTTCAAGAGCAGTACAGGTACAGCCACTATAGAGTCCTTGATTTCTGTTTTCTATCTACATTGTTGTAGGTTCCCACATTTAGGTAGCCAAACTCCTGCCCCAGAGAAGCGTATTTGTTGGTGCAGGGTTTTCCCTTGCCCCTCCTGGGTCTGCTTCACATGTGCTGCCATTTTTCCTCACACCCGTTGCCAAGGTCTGATGACAAGGCTGTGATTTCTCTAAGCTTCTCTTTGTTACAGGTGTGACACGCAGCTCGTAGGGTTTCATTAGGGCTTTCATAATGTATTAAGGAAATGTCAGGATCGAGTAATTTATAATTAACAGTGACATGTAAATGTCATGTCTAACAATTGTAGTGTAAGAGTATTGTTTTGTGAATGGGCCATTTTTTACACATGCAACTGTCAAGGTCCAAAAAAGCCATCCCCAGTCAGGCAAATGGTTGGTAAAGACAGATATTTTTTCCCCTTTTGTTTACTCCTCACTGAATTCTTGATAGGCATCTAGACCTTGCTGCCTGTTGTTCCTAGATCCAGTACATATACAAAGCTCAAGCCATGATTGGAAGCATTTATGAACATTTTAGAGCTTGATCCTAATATAAACGCATATGGATAAATCCCTGCGCAATGCTGATGTGGAATTCATATGAGCACTGTCTGTATGAATTTTCAGTATGAAGGTGGAGCTGGTCTCCACCATGCAAGAGCATGTCATGCATGATGCTCTAGCCATCAGTGGCTGCTCTGGGATGTGATGAGCTTAGGTATGGTGCTGCACTAGCAACATCCACATGGGTACTGACTGGAGATCTGTGGTTGCAGCAGCTCAGGTTGGTGCTGGTTTTGGGGTCACTACAGTCAATCCCCTGAAGAGCGTAGGCAGACCCCTCTTATTCCTTAGCTTGAGGTTTAAAGAATTGTAAATAGCAGGTCAAAACCATGCCCAGATTAATGCCACTGATGTGGGTTTATTTTCAAGTTTGTTTTTCTTGTGTTTGAAGTGGCCTCTCATCTCTTCTGACGAGGAACAGCAGTTGTGGCATGAGGGCGGTTTGCAGTAGCGCTGTTTGCAGTCTGTCAGATGCCACAGCTTCCCCTTGGCTTCTACTTCCTTTCATAAATGAGGTTGTTAGATTTGAAGGGCAGGATTTACAAAAAAAGGGGAAGAGAAGGAAAAGCAGGAAGGAAATGGGAAAGGAAGAAGGCGAGACTCGATTGCTCTCTGCTACACATCTTGTGGTTTGAGTTGGTTTTGGAAATTGCCCTTCCACAAGCTTTTGAAATGTGAAAGGGGAACTTCTTTTATAAGAGCCCTAAGATATTTCGATCACGTGTTTCCCTTCATTTGTATGTGAGAATAGTTCTTGAATGAGAAGTTAAACAGCGTGGGTCTTAGTGGAAAAACTAAAATCAGTGTCCACTACTTAGTATGTCAGCAATGATGTAGCTAGACTGCTGAATCATGTCATGAATCACGTAGGGTTCTAGGATGGAAGTCACTGGTCTGCAGTCTGTGACTTTAATGCTGTAATAAATCCACAAGTGTCCTTCTGCGGGTGGCTGCACTGCCTAAAGTGACTACTTGGGACTCTGTGGCTATGATTCTGTGACTAAAGAACTGTCATCTCCCCCTTCTTCGGTAGAAGAGGAGGATATCCATACTCTGCTGGTGGAATCACTAGTGAAAGGGGTTCTACAATGCTCTGCTTATATTCCAGTAGAGGGGCATTTTTTAATTGCCAATTCTCAGAGAATCATGTCATTTGGTCATCTTGGAATCTGTAAGTTAGCTTCCAGACAAGCTCCAGGCACTGGGATTCAAGCCTATCTGTAACAGCATTGCTCAAACAGTGCCTTGAGACCCATAGAAGCAGTGAATTCTGATACAGCTCTTCATGTTTTTGTTTGCTTCTTGTATGACACAGGCTGCCACCTCAACAGTCATTTGCTAATGATGAGGATAAAATGGATCTCTCCTTTGCCTGGATAGCAGAGGGAGGTTTAAAACCTCCACTTGAGAAGTTCAAGGTTTGTAAAGCAGCTCCCTTACTTCTTGTGAAGCCCTTGGTCTGCCTCATGCCACATTGCATTACAGATTAAGGCAGGCTTCGCATTATATATTAACACAGATTTGTCCTCAGATACCCTACTGTGGAGAAGGCCATTTTTAAATCTTTAATAGGGCATTGGAGCAATTTGCTTGTGATTTAGTTTTAAGTGGGCAAGAGGAGTGGTGACAAATGAAGCTGGGAGGCCCTAAAATTCTTTGAATAGTCCATGTTTTCCTGGAACTGTTGGGAAAAGGCTGCCAGAAAGGTCTTGGCAGGTTTTTTAGGTGGCTGGCCAAGTCTGAAGCAAATGCGGATAGTTAATAGGCTAAAGCAGCTCTGGTTCCAAGTCCATATATATATATATAACATACGTTTTTATTTAAGAAATCCCACCACACGGAGGAGCAAATGTAGTGCTAATATATCTTCCTGAAGGAAAACAGCACGGGAAAAAACACTGTCATCTTGTAACGATCAAATCAAGATCCTACTTTTTAGGCACTTGAATTGTCAGCTGAAGAAGAGAAGAAATAGGAAATGAAATCAGTAGACAGGCAGTGGCTTTCCCATGAGGGCCCCATATTAATCAGGAATGGCTTATATAGCAATAGTTTGCATCTGAGAAAAAAGGCAGAAGTTGTTCAAAGAATGGATTTCCGTTCCTAGATCGACTTTGTGTTGTTGCCATGCAAGTAATTAAAAATAGTAATTAAGCAGGAAAGCGATCAAGTAATGACCTGGGACCTGCCGCTGCAGTTGCTTCCATGCGGACAGTCCATTCTGGCACGAAGCAGGAGTCTGCCTCTGCGGGTCTTAATTGTAAGAATTAAGTGCTGCTACTGAATTATCTCAGGTATAGGCTCATTCGGGAGGTGTTTCTCTGTGCACCAGGGTCAGAATCATGGTTCTCTGTGGCCTATGGAATAGGTGTTTACTGTGAGTTGTTCCGAGGATATGTGAGTCCAGATTTCACCCAGACACCAGGTGAATTACCTTTGTAATTATAAAGTTGTCTTCACTGCAAGGGATTCTTGTTTGAATTCAGTTCCTGGGGCCTGTGTTGTTTTATTATTAATGGGGTGAGGACTGTGCACAGCCTCCGCCGTTACAGTGGAACAATTACTCTATCTTTTATTAAGCCATTGGTGCAAATCCTGAAGTTCTGTTAACAGACTTCCTATGAGGTCTTGGCTAAGTCTTTGTGCTTATTCACTGTATCTAAAATAGAGGTCCTTGTTCCTCATAAAGACAGAGGAACTAATCCTATCTGAATTGTGCACAGGCAGTCATGTCGCATGTCATACTGGAACTGCAAGTGAGCATTCTGTGTATCTCTGTGAAGTCATGTTTCATATGGACAACTTCCATGCTGACATACGCATTCATTAGCTGTGCAGAGTTAAAGCTGACGATATTTACAGTCTAATACTCCTTTTACACAAAATCAACTTGAAAATGTTATTACACTTTAAAAGTCCTAATTAATGTCATTTGTTATAAGTGAAATATTCTGATATTCAGATCGTTCTGTTTGTTTTCTTCATTTTGTAGCTCATCAAAAGGTCTTATTGCATTATAAACCGAACTAAATCTAAGTTTAGTGTGTGCTAGAGCCTGCAGCGCAACGTTAATGATGCAGCAGTATGGACTGGCACCAGGAGTGGGGAGACTGGCTGCTGCGCTTGCGTCCCGCTGCTATTTCTGGCACGCAGAGGCTGCGCGGTGTGGGATGGGTCAAACGTAAGTCCTCAGAGGTTGCCGTGTCTTCCCCGCGCTCTGACATTCATTCTATCTGTCACATGCCTCCTGATACGTGGCTTTCTAATTTCTAATACACCCTCATCACCAGTGGAGCAACTGAAAACAAGTTACTGTATGCTAAGACCTCTGTGTCTGGTTTCACAAGAGGGAAGGGTGACTAGACGTGCATTCAGGCTTCACCCGTGTTAAAGTGCCCAAGCCTGGTATTTCTTTGACAGCAACACCTAAATGGCTTGGCATCCTGTAGACACCCTCTGAGAAGAGACTCCCTGTCTGCAGGAGCTTGCAGTCTAAACAGATAAGGCAGACAGAAGGGGAAACACAAAGAGATGGAGAGAATTGCCCAAGCCACTTAGCATGTCTAGCAGCAGGACTGGGAATAGGGACAGGTCTTCTGGGTTCTCACCACTGTCATCACCGCTGATTTGGGATTCCTCCGGCTGGCTCTGCACCAGCTCCTGCCTGTCCCTGTGCAGGGATAGGTGGTTTGGGCCCACCAACTAGCTATAGAAAACATTTTGATGTCCTACCTTTTGGTTTAGTTCTCCAGCAGTGGCTGAAACAAGTATCTTCTTCTTGAGAGAGAGATGCCCTCATGTGCTGTTTGTGATTTATAATTGTGCCAACTGCAGGCTGGAGAATCAGAAAACCTGAAACCCCAAAACATTCCTTTATCTTCTGAATAATTCTGCCCTCTCTTTAAATAGAGTCAGTGCTGGTGAAAAGGGCTAAAGAGTAACAGGAGGTCGAGGGGATGACTGTTCTTTGAGGTTCTTCAGGTCCCTGTAGGCTCTCAAGGCTCTTTACCAACATTAATTAATACTCAGATTCACAATTCCTTTCTTGAGTGCAATAGTTCTGTTACCTGTTTTATGCAGAAAAGAACTGGAAATAGACTGCAGGAATAAGGTTCCACAGTGAACTCATGGAGGAGATGAGCACAGACCTGCAGACTGCAGGCAGCAGCTCTCCAGTCTCTGAATTACAATCTCTGTTTTACACAGTGACCCCACCACTTCTTTCCTATTGGAACAGAATTCATTCTAGCTCTTAGTTGCATGGATTTCTAGTTTTAATTTAAATTTCTACTTTTCCTGCCAGGCCAGGTTCCCAAATATCCCTATACTTTATGCATGTTTTGAGTCCAGGTTCAGCAGTTTAGATTCTAATTGAACAGCCTCAACACGTATTATTTATATTGGCTTTTTCAGAATAAGAAAAAAACCCTTGATTGAGACACACCATCTTTTTTCATACAATGATTCTATTGAAATTTCAAGTCCATTTAAAGAAAGCATTAAATGTTGACCAGCCAGAAAGTTTTTGTAGCAGCCTTGTAGGTTAACGTATTAATATAGCTCCAAGTAAGTGAAATGCTTCAAAGTTTGTCAGTATGAAGCCTCAGATCTTAAGAAATTATGTCACGAGCTAAAACCAGGTTAGATTTATCTGAAATTTTAGTGAGGTTCTTGGAGCTTTACTTATGTTTTAAGTGAATTGATATTTGAAACTTCTGGTGAACCCAAACCCATGTGAAATATGAGGGTTTTCAGGTGCTTTATGTGATATGGAAATGGAAAATCACGCAAGAGTAAATGTAATACTTTTTTTTGCGTGACTTCACCCACATAACTTCGAGTTTCACCTTGAGTTTCTGAGTTCAGTTAAAGCCGGTTTGTATAGGAGAGCTCATGGATAAGGGCAGATTGTTAACTTCCCATAGGCAAAGCACACATAACTCTCGCTACTGCGGTCCCACTTCTCATATTCTTTCTTTGATATGGGATGAATTCATCTCTGTAACCTTTCTTTTCAAATCCCTCTGTTACATCAGCTGACCTTTTGTCAAACTCTTCCCATTTCCCTAAACTCGGTTGTCGGTAAGGGCATGGAATGGTGCAGTATTCCAGGGCTTTCCACCAGGCCCTGCTCACCAGGAGGTGAACAGCCCTGCCTCAGTTCGCTTTTTGCTGCCTTTACCCACCTTGGGATTGAATTGGTTTATGGCTTTCTCACCTTACTATTCGAAGTGTTCACCATTATCCAGGGATTGATATAGTTGGAGCTCAAAGATCTCTGAGGAACCCATTAACAGAACCGGGGGATGGAGAGAAAACACAACAGCCACTTTTTAAGCTGTGGTGCTGTCAGGGTAGTGCATGGGTGAGGTAATTTGCTAACGTATGCCCTGTTGGCTTGGGAGGTGAAAGTTGGTGGGTGAGGCAGGTTAAAAGGAATTGCTGGTGATGAAAGGGAATTTACGTGACCTTCAACCACATTCCATCCTCTCTGTTGACTAACAGGGTAGCAGATGTGGATAACAAAAGTAATATGGACATAGCAGCTTGCTTCTGAGGACCTCCAAGCACTCCAAGGACACGGTAAGCATTGTCATGATGGTTGAGTATTATGGGGAAGCAAGGCAGAATCATAGAATCATAGAACAGTTAGGGTTGGAAAGGACCTTAAGATCATCCAGTTCCAACCCTCCTGCCATGGGCAGGGACACCTCGCACTAAACCATGCCACCCAAGGCTCCATCCAGCCTGGCCTTGAACACTGCCAGAGATGGAGCATTGCCCACTCCTTGGGCAACCCATTCCAGTTGCATCATCACCTTCACAGTAAGGAACTTCTGCCTTATATCTAACTTAAACTACCCCTGTTTAAGTGTGACCCCATCTGTATAGTTTGTTTTGATACTGACTTGTCTCAAAAAGGCCTTAAGGTTTTATAGTCAATACTTAAGTCCCTAAAGCATCCTCTCTGGCTGAGGATCCCTTCACCTATGTGTCTTCTTCTTTGAACTGCTAATTCCAGCTGGTGTCAGTAAAAGCAGTGTGTCTTTACTCTGCTTTCTGCTATAACTGTGCACCTACCAAGGTCTCCTCTTCCTTCCAACCTCTCCCTCTGATTAAATTCACTCTTCCTTTCTGTTTTCCAGCTTCACCCCGCAAACTTCCTCTCACTCCATTTTTGCAAGAACCTTTCCTGCAAAACAGGTCCCTGATAAGGTTGGTGAAGGGGTTTCCAGTTTATTTATGCTCACCTTGGCATGGTAGCAGCCAAACATGATAACTTACTGGATTGTTAAACAGCTTCAGTCTTCTGGTGCAGTTCAGAGTAGACAAGTGGGTACCTCACAGCTGCTCTGGACTGATCCCCAATTTGGGTGGTGTTATTATTCCTTCTTAATCTCTCCGCACCGGTAATATGAACAGGCATGCTCAGGACTAAAAGGACTGCAGAGACTTGGCCCCTTTTTAGCTATGAGAACGATTTCCAGGCCTCTTTCAGTTGTGCTTATTTCAGTCCAAAAGACAAAAACCGGAACAAAAGAGAAATAGGAGGAGTTGCGGAAACCCCTCAAACTTTCTCTGCTGAGATTTCAGATTCCTGGTGGTGACAGTGCCTCGCCATGCTGCCATTGGTGTTTCCTTCTGCCGTGCCTGGCACGAACGATCCCAAAGCAGCGAGCTGAGTTAAAATACATGGCTGTGATCAAAAGAGGATGACACCTCTATTTTTTTCGTGCCACCCTGGAGGCCCTTAGGTTTGGAATTTGAGTCTTTGAACAACAAGGTTACTGGACTCTAGTAAATGAAGTGTCCGGATGTTAGTGGTGATTCATAAAAGCAATTAAAAAAGGAAAGTGCTTTTCCGCTGGGTGTAATGTCTTGGTTTGACGATGTTCTTAAAGTGTGTGTGTAATGCTGCACATGCTGGTCAGTGGATAGTGACCGCTGTGTTTAAGATTATGGATCTGTTTCCAGCCTAACGCTTCTTTTCACATGGTTCCCATGACCAAAACTGGTTTTTTAGTAGTTGAATCTCTCTCATTTATTTTCTATTTCAAAGTAATTCCCATCTCTTCCTTCTTAAATTTGGAGGGGGGAGAAATCTACTGAGGATGTAACATTTTCCATGGGAGAAATGTGGGGTTTGCAACGTAAATATTGGAGATGGCAGATAACAGAAATTCATTCATTCCCCCCCCCAGTGCTACTCGCTTGCATTTCAGCCCTGGCCCTCCACAAGCACGAACCGCCTCATTTGTACAGCTTTCAAAGCGATTTTCAATGAGCAAGACTCAACTCGGTTAAAACATAATTAGGGTTATTGTTGTATATAAAGATCCATCAGCCCAGCCACATTACCTAAGCAAGAAGTAGACCCTGAGGCACACTCTACAAGCTTCTTCCTACATGGCTTTTCAAGTCGTCTCAACCAACCTGTTAGCATTTAGTGATGGCTCTTAGGCTCTGCTCTTGCAGAGCAGACACTTCCAGTCTTACTGCCTTCTCCAAGGGGATGCCTCTCACTTCTCTTGTGCATATTCCAGAGTTGGGGCTTCAATTTGCTTTGCCCTCACGTCCTGCCCTTGGTTATCCCATGCATGTATGCTACGGGAAGCAAAGTAGTTTACTGATTTATCATGGATCATTAGATGGAGTAACTATTCTTAAAACATCACCAGTATAGATACAATAATTAGAGATGTGCTTTTGTTAACATCACAAGCCTCTACCCTCTTGTACAGTACCCTTGGGTACTACATAATTACCCACTTTGTGTGGTTATCTAGCTCACTAATTACCCACAAAAATTGGGGTCAGGTGTTAACTGCTTGAAATAAGTATCCTCCACAGACTTGGTGGAATTGTGTAAAGAAATCATCTGTTTGCAACAAAACTTTATCAAAAAAATGAAATTCGGACATTTTTGGGAAGGAAGAGAAGGGAAGGCAAAAAAAGACAACAGAGATACATTGGTCTGTGCAATGGCAAGATCTTGCATGCTGCTGTGATGATGGTGAGGGAGTGAAAGGATGCTTGGCAGATACAGTGTCTCTAATCCAGTCTACTTTTCCCAAAGATTAGATCCTTCACTACACAGGGTTTGACTCTTCCCCTATCTGGGTTGATGTCAGTCAGGATTATGTCGGTATAAATCAGAAAATTTGTATCCATGGACTGACTTCACCGCAGAATCCCGCCTCTTCCATCACCCAGGGACTTCTGCACTGCGCCCAGTAATTTGACTGCCTTGTGTATGTGTTTCCATACATTTCAGCTGTTCCATACTCCATGTGCATGCAGGACTCCATCCTAAGGCTGCTGCTCATAAAATGTAGCTTGCTTTGAGTAATAATTTAATTCCTGTGTTCAGGGAGTTACCCCAGTGAGTCAAAGCTTGCTAGATAGCCCCACCCTCCCCAACTTCCCGAACACTTCGGCTGCAGTCCCTTTCTCTTTGCCAGACCCACACAAGATGCCTAACTAGCCAGAATCCCAAGAGGCAGCTGCTCCTGCCTCCCCGTTTTAGCCCCCAAACCCAGGGAATAAAGCCCTAAAGCCCTTGAAATACCAGGCACGTGTAACAGAGGGATATTTAATAGACTTGTCTTCCTAACCTGCTTTCTTGCATAGGTGCTCTCTGCCTTCAATACAAAGGAAACAGATTTCAGTGGGAGCTGAGGTGTTTCTGCAAATCCCACTATGCACCCATCAGGGTATGTGGATGCAAGGATACCTTTAAGCCCTAAGCATCTTTGCAGTGCCCAGCATAACAAAGAAACTGCCTTCTTTATTTATGTCTGTATTTTGCGCTAGGTGCTTCCTCCCTGCAGCGAGTACCACCTTCTGTTCCCACAAGCACCTTTTGAAACCTGTGTGGAGTCAGGTATTAGGCATCACCAACCCCACTGAGGGGGCAAGAATGGGTCTCAGGTAAGGCCCCGCATGGCGAGGTGGGTGCTGGGTCTTTAGGGGCCATACCTGCTCTCCGCATTGTGTAGCGCATCTCTGGAAAACGCAGGGATCAGCCTCATAAAGCACAATGCAGATTTAGTCGTCATCTTTGTGTCTCTTCCCCCCCCCCCGCTCTGCTCCCCGCTGATGTTAACTGTCTGTATTATTATTTATTGTTATCAAGGGATTTGGCTTGATCAATGAAGTGTATATGCGTCTGACGGACATTCGGAGAGGAAATGCTTGGAGAATGAGTAACATGTCTGCAGTGGAGGGTGTGTGTGAGGGAGAGAGGGAGCATCGGTACTAGAAACATTGACTGATGAGTTCATTTTAAAATCCAAGGGCATATAGCTGGTAAATTAGCACATATTGCAAATATAGTCTGGTGTGAGAGGCAGCAGTGCTGCCATTGAGCAGAGGGGTGGGTGTGTGTGTAGGGAAAGGGGGGGGTGTGGGGGTCGAGGAGAGGAGGTTGTCAGCTCTAAAGTCATCACGGGCATGAGCCAGGCAGTCTGCCTGCTTCAATGCAGACGTGGGGCGTGCGATTTCCACGGGCGGCTGCGGGCTGCAGTGTGGCGGGGGGGGGGGGATACAGGGATGGGGGGGAACCGAGCTATAGCAGCGGTGGATTTTATTGTTTTAAAGCCCAGATCCAGCCAGAGGGATGCCAGGCGAAGGGCTGCAGCCCCAACACTTCCCCCTCCTTCCATCTCCTCCCCTCCCGGACGTCTTTAGGAAGGCGGGAGCGGGTGCCCGGCTGCCCGGGAAGATCCCGGGGCCGCAAGGACGGGAACCGGGATGCGGCCGCGGCGACGGGTTTCTCCCTGGAGCTTAAGAGATTATTGGGGAGGGGAGGCTGGGGCTGGTGTGTGTGTGTATATGTGTGTGTGTGTGTGTGAGAGAGGCTGGCGGCGGCGGCGGGGGGAGCCGAGTCCTTATTCTGTTAAAGATTTAAGTAGGCATGCAAGGAATCTCTAGGATAGTTGGCAAAGGGCGAGGGTGGGGAGGGGGGGGGGGAAGGATCCAAAAGAGTCTGTAACCAGACACTGAAGCTTTCCAGGAGTGAGAGTGTGTGAGAGAGACGGAGACAGAGCGAGAGGAAGAGAGGGGGCAGTGTGGTCTAGTACATTTTCATCTGGTCGTTGATTTGAGCCTGATGCTTGCTGTCCCTCAACAGCCTCCCTTGCCTGTATTTTTTCTTTCCCCCCTTTCCTCTCCTTTCCCTTCTACTTCATCGAAGCCTAGGGGAGCCAGTAAAGATTAAATGTGCTTTCGAAAAGGCAGCCACTTCATGCAGCTATGTCTACACCCCCCCCCCCCCCCCCCCCCCAGCTCCCCCTTTTTGAAATAAAAAAATAGGAAGAAAAGAGGGGGGAGACAGCGAGGGGGAGAAGGAAGGAGGAGGAAGAGGAGGAGGAGGACTATAGTTTAATGATGTCGGGACTGGCTGATCCACAAGGAGGAAAGAGAAGGGGGCAAAAAAAAAATAAAAGGGAAAAAAAAAAAGGAAAAGATTTGAGCTCCTGGACGAGGAAGGACTTTGGTGAATGGGCTCAGACTCCCGAGGTGAGAAAAGGACGGAGTGAGTGATGATGATGATGGTTCCGTAATGGTGCCTGTTACCGCTGCTCCCCCGGCCGTGCGGTGGCGGGGAGCGTCGGGTGCGGGGCCGGGAATGGGGATGGGGGGGGGGGACACGGGACGGGGCCGGGAGCGGGACCTGCTTTGGCAGCGCCGGGCGAGGAGCGGCGGATATTTTGCATTTTTCAACTCGGGCCCTCCGGAACGTTTCGGCTTCACCCTGCCGGTGCCGCTGGGCCTAAAGCGGTTCCAGAGATGGGTGGAGGGTGCGGATCCGTATTATTTATTTGGGCGGGGGGTAAGGGGGGGGGGGGTGGAAAGAGGGAGGAAAGGGAGGGAGGGAGGGAAGGGGAGAGAAGAGCGGAGAAGGAGGTGGCAAGCTGGGGACGAAATCCTGCTCTCGGTTATGGCCGGCGTAAATTTCCATTGGCTGGGGTTGCACAAGGTGCTTTGGAGAGGAGCCGGTGCAGGATGGAGTCCCTTTTGTGTGTGTGTGTGTACGTGTGTGTGTGTGTGTGCACGGTGCTCGGGGACCCTCCTCTCCCGGGGAAGCGGGTTTTTCCTCCAGGTTTTCCTCGGCAGCCCCGGCCCGGCAGCGGCTGCCAGGAGCTGGTGACCGCGCTCCGCCACCGGCTCCGGGCTGCCCCCCGCTGCTACCGGAGCAGGAGCTGGCCAGGGCTCCAACACCTCCCCCCCCCCACGTCTCATCATCATCATCATCATCATAATAATAATAACAGCAGCAGCAGCATTGGTGGGAGCGCGGAGGGAGGAGGCGAAGGGGCTGCGGAGGAATTTGGGTGCTTTTCTTCCCCCCCCCCTTTTTTTTTTCCTTGATATATTCCCTTAAAAAAAAAAATGGAAAAAAAAAAGGAAAAAAAAAAAAAGAAAGAAGATGTTTTAAAAATGCAAGCGGCTTGCCCAGCTGCACACACCCACCCTCGCCTCCCTCCCCCGGCTTGCGCACACCGCACGCTCGCACTCGCTCGCTCCACCGCGCTCGCTCGGGTGTCAAAACCCGGCGGGCACCCAGCCTGCTGCGGGCACTGCCCCTGCCCCTTCCCCTGCCCTGAGCCCGCCCGGGGGCCGCCGCTTCCCGCTACCAATACCCCCCCACACCCCCCCCCCCCCGGTCCTTCTTCCGCCTCCCCACCGCCGCGCTTTTCCCCCTTGCTCTCGGCGCTGGAGATCGGAGCTTCCCCCGCTTCCAAATGGTGAGTTTCTACCTGATTTTCTTGCAACTCGGGGTTTTTTTTTCCTCCATCCCTGCCGGCCGCGGGGCTGGCGGAGGGGGCGGGGAGGCAGCGCCTTTATGCTGCTGCATGCTTTGTGCCAGGCGGCTGCAGGGAGAGCCTGCATATTCCTGCTCTTATTTCTGCATTCCTTTTCGTTGAAACAATGAAAATAATTCCGTCACTGCCCCAAACTTCCCTTTTCTTTCCCTTCCTCTTCGTTATCCCAATGCGGAGGCTTTTCATGTATTTGTCGCAAGCGACCTTGTTGGAAGCTGTAAGGAACCTGCCGCGCCTTGTCATTTTTTTTGTATAAACGATTAAAAATGGAATGCATTCTCTCAACAGAGGGTCCTTAGAGAAGCTCTTTCCTTCCACCTGTGTGTCCTGTTTTGTAATCTTGAGCCAGGAATTGAACTTGCCTGCTCTTCTTTCCCTCTTTCTCCTTTTTATCTTTTGATTTATTTTTTTTTTGATCCCTGTGGGGTTTTTATTATTATGGTTATTATTATTTTGATTTTAATTTTAATTTATATATGTTTTTTTCTTTGCAAGGAATAGTTTGTTGCGCCCCTCTCAATCCCTGAGACCCTAACTTGTGATGTTTAGCTTTTAAATCCACGGGTTAGGCTCTTGGGAGCTGTGAGTTGTGCTTTGACATCTTCATTTTATAAGTATATCCTCTCTATATATATGTCTATGTGTGTGCGCGCGTGTGTGTATATATAGACCTATACACACACATATAATAGTGTTTAGTAGACCTTTTAAGGGAAAAAAAGAAGGGTATCTCTCCTCCTTAGGGCTGATCGGCTAATGGTAGGGCGGTGGTTGTGGCCATTTACTGTAAAAATCTCATCTCAAATTCAAGCTAGCGTTTGCATGACAGAGATTTTGTGTGTGTGTGTAGAGTCAAGCGATAATTTTACAGCTGATACCGATATGGGGGTGTATGTGTGTACACATATAGTGATTATTATATATGCGTGTGTAGATAAGATATACGCGATACGGACGCATGGAAATACAGCTATTGAGGTGTGTGTATAGCTACACATACGAATGATACGTGTGTATGAATATGTATGTAGGTAAATAAAACCCTGGATATGTATATCTATTTACATATGTAGGTATATTAATATACATGCCTCTGTTTTCATACGGAGAGAGATTTGCCTTGCCTGCAGGCCACTGCATAGAGCATCTCTCTCCTCTTTTTTTGCTTCTCCCCCCCCTCCTTCTTGAGAGCAACACAGAGTACCCTGAGAGCGTAACAGTAACAGCTCGGTACATTGGTGCTTGACCTCAGCTGAAATCCCAGCATGCCTCGTGCTTCCAAGTTTAAAACTGAACGATTAATCTTAGAAATGTGCTCTATGGACACACACATGCGAAAAAAATAAAGGGGAAAAATGGGGGAAAGGGAAAATGAAATAAAAGACAAAAAAGGCAGGAGCCGGGTTGGATTTTATGGACCGACAGGTCCAAAATAAACTGCAGAAATAAAATGGTTGCATGTACTAATGGTTGGAAACTGCTGAAAAGAAACGCTGAGTGAATGCTGAAGTTTTCAGTCCTCCTCTAGAGCTTCAACCTTTCCTGCTTTTCCACTCCACGTTCTATGTAAATGGCAAATCAGAAATGTTCAAACTGTTTTCCTGCTGCTGTGTTTCTTTATTAGATTTTTATATTGCTGTAAAATGAATTATGGTTGGAACTGTATTTCTTATCTCTGTTCTGCAAAGGCAATTTATAATGGAGTTACTGTACCTTGTTACGGCACTGAATTACTGTTTGATATTTGAATGCAAATGCTTGAACTTAAGACACAATGCACCAAAAACGGTGTAGCGTTTGGGGATCTAAGAGCTTAGGATGTGTTGGATGGTTCCCGTTAATAGTTATTGAACTGGAAAAGGTTGCTTGATTTTGTTTTTAGCTTTTTTTATTGACACTGTAATTTCATTGACTATTTTACCTCCACGAAAAAAAGCCAGCAACGCCTTTTACTTCTGAATTTGTACATTATTCTGCACGCCCTCTAATTCCGAAGGGAGAAACTTAATTCTGCATTGCCTTTATTTTCTGTTACCTGTCTGGCATGAGAAATCAGAACACGGTACGGGAGAACCCAACCACCTTTGTCCAGCCGCATCTCCACCTCGGAGACAGGCAAAAACTACTTTCTCCCCCCCCCCCCCCCCCCCCCCCTTTTTTTTTTTCCCCTGCTTTTAATCGCTGCCCCCCCCCCGCACTCCATGAAGGGAAGGGAACGGGGGAGCGCTTTGTCTGCAAGGGACTGGCTGCACCCCGCGATGCTTTTCCCTCTGCCCTTCCCGGAGGCAGAGCCCTGCGCGGCCCCGGCAGTGCCCGCACCCCCCTTCCGCATCCGCGGAGCCTTCCCCCCCCCCCCCCCCCAGCTTCCCCCGACCTCTTTTCCTCCCTCCCTCCCTGCAGAGCCGCTATTGTGCGCTGCGCGGTGCGGTGCGGAGCGGTGCGGAGGAAAACGGAGGGGGGGGGGGGGTGCGCGGGGCTGCGGCAAAACAATGGGCGGGGGCAGGGCCCGCTCCGCGCCCCGCTCCGCTCCGGCGCAGTGAGGAGCATAATTGGGAGCTGGTTCAATCACTGCCAGTCTAGACTCGCCCAGACACATCAATTAGGGGGGCTGGCGGCTTAAAGGGACAGCGCGGCTGGAGGGAGCCGGGGCCTGGGGACACGCCGAGCGGATGGAATGGAATCGAATGGGGGGGGGGGAACCCACCAAACCCAACAATTGGCAGGGATTAAAATAAGGAGGGAAAGCACAAACTGCACCCCCCCCATCCGCCTTTCCTAGCGGGGAAGGCGAGGTTCTCGCAAGAAGAAAAGGAGGGAAGAATAACTGGAATATCGCATTCCCCCCCCCTCCTCGCTTCCCCAGCCTACCGCGAACTCAGAGCACAGGGCAGGCAGGTTCAGTGGGGCTCCTCTGCCAGATTTGTGCGTGTGATCTGAAGAAATGTCAGCGTTATTGAAACTTAATTGCATTATAAATATCCAGTTGGAATAATTTCTCTGTAAGCGAACGTAAATCAATCCAGAACTACCCCTGCAACGTTTTGTACCTCCTGGCACACAAAAGAAGGGGATATTGCGTTCTGGTTTTATTTTTTGCTTTTATTACATGTAGCGACGAGGCTTTCTTGTCTTAGCGTTTGTGCTCATTTCATCAGGCTCTGCAGCTGTACGTTTTCCTTGGCATAAAAAGAAGCTGCGGCCAGAAACACCTTTATTTTTATCTGAAGAGGAAAATGGGAGAGAAAATAAATATGAGGCGTTAATTTACTTAATAAATAGAATAAGCAAGTCAGCCTCAGTGAGGATTGAAGGTCTTATTCTGCATGAAAAAGAGTGACCAGCCTGAGACTAGTTTCAGTTAAAACTGTAGCTAAGATGCATTTAATATAACACATTCCCAAGCATTCCGTGCCGTATTCCCGAGCATTCCGTGCAATACGTGCTGCAGATGATTAAAAAGGGGAAAACCAAGCAAAAAGTGCTTTTTTAAATATCGTTCTTTTTAAAAAATAACCCCGATTCTGCAAAACTCTGGCACCCAGGAGTTCTGTCTGAGCAGCAGCCGTGGCATTTAGCTCTGTGGCTTTGACCCCGTTGTACCTTAGCTGGAACTTGCTTTCCCAAGTTGAAAGGCAGGGGGTTTGGTGGCAGTAAAAGGTAAAAAAAGGTCCGAGGCATTCTGCAGTTTGCCATTGTTGCTCTTTTATTCCAGTGGGGTTTAGTAGCACCTAAAGTTGCATAGCACTGCAGCTCAAAAAATGGAGACTACTTTCACTGTCTCTTTTGCCTGAATCATTTCCAAAGCACTTAAAGATTTATTGGGCCAGATACCAAATTGCAGTTGAAATACTTCTGTAGTGGCTAGTGCTGATTAGAATATTGATTAATTTCTAGTCGATTTCTAAATCAAAACTTCATTCACATGATAAGTCCTTGATATTAAAATGTAGCTTGTGTTGATGCAGCCTCTTTACAAAGTCACATTAACCCAGTCAAAATGCTAGCTGGAAATGGCATAACCTCTGTATTTTCTGTTGAATTTGTTAACTCTTTGTCTGTCATGAAGGCTCTTTGGCCAGACTTCCATACTTTAAAGCAATGAGATGTTAATTCATAATAGGTCTGCGTATAACCCCAGTAATAACAGAAGACACTGCAGCACGCAGAGTTTAAGGTAAATGTTAATCTGCAGCTTGAACCATTGTCCAATGGTTCTGACTATTTTAAAGGCCGCTTTTCCTTTTGTGCTGCCCTGATTTTGGTCGCTTCTCTGAGAGGCGGAAACGCAGCCCTACAGTTAAGCAGTTCCCAACGTGCGCTTGCCAAAGGTGCAAGTTTCCCAGTGCCTCTGTGCAGCCCTGCACAAGGCTGCTGCTCGCCATGCTTGGAAGAGGAGCCTCTCTGCCAACTGCACCGCATTCTTGCTTGTTCCCAGGGCTCAGAAGGAAAGAGCATCCCAGTTCTTCTTCACTCTTGGGAACACACACATTGTTTCAATAATCCAGGCAATAAATGCTAATTAGTAATGCTTAAGGACCCTACCAGTCAGAGTAATTATCATAATTTACCTCTTCCTTGTTAAAAACATTCCTTGCTGATTTAGAGTTTTTTGAAGCCATACTTTCTTTCCTCTTCCTCTGGAAAGCATTCCTTGTTGCATTAGCAAGAAGGACGTGGGTCTGCTGTGGCATCGCAGCATGTTTCACCTATTTCAGAGGGAACTGGAGCTAGAGAGAAACACATGTCAAGATTTTTCCCACCCATAAGAACTCATTTTAAACCTGGTATTTTTCCTTCTCTGCTTCCCCCCGCCCCGTCCCCAGCACCACCAAAACCCACTTGCAGAGGGAGAACAAAGGAAATCGCTAACTATAAAGGCATCATTAAGGCTGAACAGCAACAGCAAGATAGAGTGTGTGATATGACAACATATTTTATTGCACAAAAGTAGAGATAATTAAATAATTCAGTGGTATTCTTAGCTAATTAGCACAAAGATCTTTCAGAAGCCATCAAGGAAATGGATCTCATCAAATCTAATAATATGCTACATTTCCCAAAGATCCTGTATTTTCCAGTGTTGCTTCTGCCTCACCACCTGATACAGGAACACAAAAGGTTGCAGATAGTTGCACATTTAATTGCACTCTTTCTCAACATACTGTTTTCTGCATAAGGTGATGAGGTCTTCAGAGGAAGGGAGTATGTGTAGCTGGAAGTTTTAATCTTAGTCAGTAATAGAGGACAAGATCATAGCTTCGGGAAAGCCACATCTATTATAAGTGATCCATTACAAAGATTAAATTATGAGGTAGGAGCCATTCTTGGATTGATTGTGATGCGGCTGACTCATTTTGATTTGGAGTTGGTGAGTGAATGATGGAGTCCAAGATCTTTATTAGAGTTAATTGGGGACCTAGATTGCTTGTTTCCAGCTTTTCTCAACATTGAGAAATGCATGGCAGAGTCTAGGAGGGGTCTGGCACCTCTGATTTAGTGTGGGCTCTCATCTTAAGGCCAAAGCATCCTCTTCTTTTCCAGTGGTACAAATGGGAAGAGCTCCATTTTTGGGGTCTTCAGTAGGAATTTGAGGTCTTGTTTTAGGTCTTCAGTAGGATGACTATAACCATCATGCTGTGCAGACACTTTCTCCCCTACATCCATGAGGTTTTGAGCTGGAATCAATGACTGTATATGTTCATGAGGACAATGCAAGTTTGTCCATCCTATGCAGAGGAACATGGACAAGTACCTGCAGGGCATTGATGCTACTACTGGAAAACTCTGTTGGGCATGATCTCATTAATTAGGCTTATCAAATATTATTCAGAGTATCTCATTATGCTCCTTTGATCTAAATGTATCCACAAGCTCATGTGATACATTTACAAACTGTAATTTACTGCTTTCTTATTTGATAATATTTAGGGTTACTTTATCCTTTAGGTAAAATACCAGCATACAGCTCATCCTTTCAATAATGGAAGGGGATGTGTATCAGTCTTCTATATACAGCACTGGTTCTTGCTTTTACTCTGGGCCCAAACTGAGCTTTACTCCTGTGTTACAGTTACGGTGCATATTGACTCCATGGACTACCCAGACAAGTAATGCGGTGGGGTAAGATGCTAGGCTTTGTAAATATTTGTTATGCACGTAAGGTGGAGCTTACAGGCTCACCCTGAATCTGCAGCCAGTGTCCTTAGTACATGGAAGGAGATTTTCCCTTGCTCAGAAGAGATGGAGACTGATTTATACAAGGTAGATTGAGGGAATATGAGGGGAAAAGGCACCTAAAAGTGATTTGCCCAGGGAAGTGCAGCACATCGTTTGCAAAGCAATAATTCATGTCTCCTGGTTTACAGGGCTGCTGTACTTAATAGTATACATTCTTCCTCTGTGGAACTTTCCAGGCTGTGAATAAGGTTACTGACATGCCAGGAGACCCTCTCATGTACCCCCAGATGTAAGCATGAAAGAACATGTTACTTCTGTAAGCTATTTTTACTCTTGTCTTCTTTGTCATTCACCCAGTGCTCTGGCAACTGTATTTGATATGCAGGGACATTATAATCAGCTAAAGAAAAGGGTATTTTTCAAGATGCTAAATGGGTCTCTGATATACGTGGTACTCAAAGTGACTGTGGAAGGCTAAGACTACTGAAATTGGGTTCATTTAACAGCTCTTCCTGCAGTGTAGTCAATGAATCTCTAATGTCCTAGACTGAAATGTCTGACACTTACAGAATCGTTTATTTGCTGGCCTTTGTATCCGTGGTCGACTGTGTCGTGCTCACAGAGCTCCACCTACAGCAGTGGGCTGATGGTACAATGAATATATATTGTATGTTCTTTAAGGGGTGGGAGGCATAAACGGGTGAACATAGGTTTTGCTGTGCAATACGTGCTTCTCGTGATGCTATCCTTTAAGTTAGGGGTAGCCTCCAGCAGCAACTGTTGAAGGATGGCTTGGGCTTCTGAGACACAAGGGACGATTTGCTCCGGCACAGTTTGCTTCTTGCTGCTGACTCTCAGACCATGGTCAAACAGCCAGCACGCTGCCCGAAACTTGCTGCCGTTTGCTGCTGTATGCCTTTGGAAGACGGGACAGAAGGGGTGCCCTTTGGTGTCCTATATGGCAAAGAGGAGGATACGCTAAGTCAGCTCCCGGGAGAAGTCTCCAAACAGCTCCCTCTGGCTACTACTACAAGAAGCTGAACCTATGGCTCCCCTTCCCTGGAAGCTGTGTCTGATGATCACAGGCCATTATATGCTTCTCACTTGACTGCCCTGCTGGTAACTCCACTTTTAAGATGAATTATGCAAGAAATGCTGTGAAGCATCAGACATTCAGGATCACGAAGAGTCCTCTTTCAATGCATGAACTCATTTTCTGGATAAAGTCTGAGACTCACCCAGATTCCGGCTTCTCCAGAAAGGACAAAAACCAGAAAGGATCAAAAAACAATCGGTGGACTTTGGTTTCCCTGTGCATGTGTGCTTGTATCATGTCTGAACTTGCAAAGAATATCCTTGGTTATTCACAAGGAATCCAGTAAATGGTGAATCTGTAAATCAGTTACTTCAAGTGTGTTTGTCTCATTTGCCCACCCCTTTCTCCCCTTTCCCCCAGGGTATCCCTTGCTTTTAGAGCACCTGGTTCCCTTGAGAAGAGGATGGAGTTGCCGGGTTCATCCTGGGGCTTGGATGGGGGGAGAGTGCCACCTTGGGAAGAGGGTTGGTGGGCTCATGGAGCACGTTGCACACTTAGATCAAAATTTGCCTTCAAACCTTTAGTTCAGTTGTGTTTTCACTTCAAGACTATCTGGCAGGGTAAGGTGATTTGAAAGATGTGTTGCATCTCACTGTTGAGAGCCCAAATGCACTAAAACCTCATGAAATCTCTGTTTCCCTCCTATGTTTCATAGGTGATTCAGTAGTAACAGCACAGCTTTGGCATAATTCCTGTTCTCCTTCAACCCCCTCTGATCTTTTTTCCTGTGACCTAACAGCCAGGTGTAGTTTTGGGGCATAATGTGGTTTCTGAACGATGCTGAAAATAATTGGAGGAGGAGGAAAGCCCTGGTTTTGAATTAATGGTATTCTGCTTGCTGTCTTTACGTCAGCATTCAGTTCCTCTTGGAATATATGAATAGAAGCGTTAAAAATAGTCATCAAAACCCAGTAAAAACATGACATTTTGGTACAATTGCCAAAAGTACTCAATAAGAAGCTAAAGTCCCCATATTCCTCAGGCAGCCAAATGCTTCATTTTCGTACCAGCATGGCATACAAACTGGCATGGTGAAGGCAAACAAAATTGGTCCAGTTTTTTTTCCCTCACTCCCTATTTTAGGAAGAACTTCACCAAATTCCAGCCCCCAAAAGCACAAACCTCTTTCTGCCATGCTTGCATGGAGGACTCCGTGTTAGAGCACTTGTAGCTGCTATGAGTTCACTGCGAGCTGGAGGTAGGCAAAAGGAGACTCCAGTAGCAGAAGCAAAGCTTGAAGTAGTATTTCTCCTGAGGGATCTCTCCAAGTCCAAACATGAAACTGCAGCGGGGGAAGTGTATTTCCACATTTATCTTTTCAGCTGAGACGTAAGCTCCAAGGTCTCCCCTGTTGTTCCAAGGACACATGTCCAGGGGAAAGTTACGCTCCTTTGGCACATGCTGTGTAAAACCTTTCCTCCTTTTTCCCACTCCCCCTCTTAAATAAATCCCTGTTTTGGTTTCAGTAGGCAAAAAGAGACAACGATGTTGCTGGAACCATCTCCTCACCTCTGAAATAAAAAGACAAAATAACTCTGGGATGTGTTTGAACCTCTCCAGGTTGGAATGCATCTATTTGGAAAACAACACAGGGCTTAATGTTATAAAACACGTGGAGCGATGTATGAGTGCGTTTTGTTCGCATACGATTGTACATCATTAGTCAGTAGTGCATCACCTCTACAGCAAGTTCCATCTGTGGATCTCGAGGCACTTTCTGCAGGGAGCTGAATTAACTCTCACAAGCCCCTTTGTGAGGTGGGTATGGAAATGTTCCTGGTCCTTATTCACATGAGGGAGAAAAAACACAGGCAGAGAATCGAATCCCTTATTTTCCAGGATTTTAACTTCTCTGTCCTCCTTCCTACAGTTTCTTTTTCCTGGTAACGTGGAGTAAAACTATTCATTCTCAACCCAACTATAGAAAAAATATATCAAGTACAGTAGACTCAAATACAGTCTGGTTTGTGTTGGTCTGTTCCTCTGCACAGCGCTTATGGGGTGGGGAGGGGCTTAGTGCCTCTGAAGATCATCCCAACCTAAAGGCACTGATGAGAAAGTTTGGCTTAAGCATTTTGCCTGAGACGGCAGAGCTGATAATTGGATTTCACTTTGCTGAGGTCCAGCCCTTTACCACAGCCATAAATCACAGTGCCTGCGATCCCTTGCCTAATGCACCCTTAGGTTTAAAATGTTTCCTTTACAGCCTTTTCCATGAAGACCCCTCAGATATAGGTAACAGAGCAGCAGAGGGATAAAGCTGTGCCTCCAACAGCTCTTGGCACAGTGCACTGTAACTTGTTGCCTCCTACCCATAAAGCAGTTTCAGATGTTCAGTGTGCTACATTTGGCAGCTGCAATAGCTTTTACACCTGTAAGGATTTTACATCCTGGTCAGGGAAGCTACTTTCTTACAGTTATTGGGTCATGTTAGGCTGATTTCAACACAAACTTGAGTCTTGGCACAAAGAAATCAGCTCTCCACAAATTCTCCTATCCTAGGCATAGGATGGGGACCTGCAGCCTCTCAGACTACCTCTGCAGGCTCCATCCTCGTCACCTTCAGCATCTGAACTCGAGCTTGGGTTCAGGCAATGCCAATTAGCTCCCATTATAACAACAACAAGGTAAATCTGGGAGCAGTATGCAGCATCAGGAAACGCCCTAGCTAAGTGGTAGCTGAAAATGGGCTTTGCCATATGAAACAAGTAACTCAGATGGGATGCTAGGATGCCTGGCACTTCATAGCTCTGTCACTGTAACAGAGCAGTCAATGGAGTGACTGACTGCAGAGTTACATTAACTTGAATCTTACCATGTGGTCCAATACAGCCTAGCCCAGAGAGGTTTGGAGGCTGTGATTGGGGGATTAACTGGGAGGGGTATTCCATGAGTGACTATAACTTGGGATTTTGGAAGCAGCCTGCCCTTACTTTCTTCATTAACTCAGCCAGAATATCCCTTCATGTGGACTTCAGCTTTCCCTACTTGCTGCTAGAAGAGAAGGCAAAGGTAATACGCTTTCTAGTGACTTTCCCCTTGGCTGTCTCTAAGCAATTAGTTCTTGAAATCTTCAGTATTGTTGGTGCATCTCTGTTTCTTCTATAAAACCAAACATTATCACTGCTGGAAGAGATGCCAAAGTCGAGATGTTTTAAACAATGAACACTTTATCAGGTGTTTTTACTTTCAATGAGTTTATTTGTGAGTTCTGTTTGGGTTTGGTTTTCCTCTCTAGCTGCTGCCTTCAGAGCCTTGCCTCTTTCCTAAAAGCTGGGTTTCAGTTGATGCGAAAGCCACACATGCAATGGGAGAAATTCCTCCTTTAACTGACTCTAATGTAATTGTCAGAATTCCACCAGGCATTATTTTGACCTAGAGACAGCAAGATCAGATGTGAAAACACTGAACCAAGAGCTCATCAGCAGGAGGTCTCGTTCCTGCTGAGATTAGTCAAGCCCATTCTCCTAGACATTTTTTATCCATATCAAGAGGAAGCCTGGAACTAGATTTAATCTGTTTCCCAGAAGTTGCTGATGCTTTCATGTAAAGTGAGGAGTTTGTTGTTAAGACAGGAACAGATCTTTGGAGCCATCACAAAACTGAGTGTATATCAAAGAAATGAACTAATTTGATAGCTGATGGCCATGATAGTTATAACTGTGTTTCCAAACACACACATCAAATTCCTTTCCTACCTTCACACCCACAGCCTCTATTCCATGCTTAGGAACACAAGAAGCAGAGAATTAGGCCCCCACACCTGACTGCTCGCTATTCCTAAAGAGATCCAGCTGAATAAACCAAAGTGATTGGAAGTAGCCTTTCATCTCCTAACGATCTAATGGGATCCCTTTGTGTTGATTTTAGCACTTTCTCTTCTTGGCTGAATTCAGGAATCCGCTGCGGTGATGCCCAACCTTTTATTGTTGTGCCATGTTATGCATGAGCTCTTCCAGTTTCATGGTTATTTTTGCTTTGGCGGGTAGCCTCTTTCGAACCATTTGTAAAACAAAAGAGAGGAATGTAGGGTTTCCACTTCCTGTCTGTCTGTCTAGAGCTGTGGCTCCAAACAGCTTCCAGCTTCGAGAATCCAGCTGGTAATCTATGAGAGTACAGGATGGTGCAGACCAAGAACTTGGCATCTGTAGACTTCTAGGCAAGTTCTAGTCCTGTTCCTACTCTTCAGAAATACCTATACCTAGAAAACGTAGGAAAACCAGAAGCCATGTCCTGAAAGTCCTTAAGGTGCAGGAAAATCTGGACTTGGACTTCACTGGTCCAGTTGTTCCTTTAGAACAAGACCCAGCAATGGTCCCACCTTTGATGAATAAAACCCTACATCCAGGTCTACACAAAGCACTTAGAAAGGATAAAGCACACAGGTACCATAAAGCAGCCCCTATGTGATAAGGGAAATTCCCCTGCCCCTTTAGTAACAATGGACCAGCCCATCTAGTATTGCACAGACTGACATCTTTTCTAAACATAGATGTCTGAGCATCCAGTCGATTGCTTGAACATTCTGGGGTGCTTTATCATTGAAATTGTAATAAATCAGTATGCCACAAGCTGCATTGAGCTGCATCGAGTTACATTCCCGCCATTAACATACGGTAACCAGATGAAATCAGTGTGACTTGATGTAATTGAACTGGAAATTCCATGCATGCACTGTTTCGTCTTAAAAACTTGGCTTAAATAGGCCCCTTAAAAATTAGGGGGGGGGAGGTTTCTTACAATCACTGCCCATGTCACATTTTGACTGGCTATTTCTGCCCTTTATTTAACTTAAACACATGGGGCCTGCCCTTAAGTCCACTGAACTCTATTGAAAGGTTACTGTTGATTCCAGACTTTGGACCTGATTGGGAATTTTGCAGTAAGATGATACAGAAGAATCGCCGTCGTCCATTTTGTATGACAGACTAACACGCTAATGCTCCCATGAGTTCCTTAGGAATATGTTTCCACAAACTAATAACGTAGCAGTTCTTGGTAAGATTCCCTTATATTTAGTTTCCCCTTGCCTCTTTCCTTACGTAAAAGTAATGGGATAAAGTCATTTTGACTCTCATAAGCAGTCCCTTATTTCTCAGAGCAATATTCCCCTGGACCACCTCAATGAATTCCCTCCTCTCCTTGGTTTTATACATTTCAGATATTTATACAAGGAACATAAAAGGATTATTCATAACGTTGCTTGTGAAACAGGGGACTAAAGCTAAACCTAATCTGGTTCGTTCCCCAGTGGATATAAATCAATTCTGGCTCTCCTGGAAGCTGCTGATGAAATCTTTTTGTGCACCCAGTTAAAGATTGCTTTTTGCAGGGATGGGAGGAGGGAGAACGTGGAATAAAACTGATGGGAACAAACTCATGTCACCTATGATGATGTCTAAGGATGCCCAGCGTGCTGGAAGTTTGTCTCTGCTGCCAGAGGTGAAGGTGTGATGAGATTATGGCTTGGGCCACCAGAACCAATGTCAGTGCTAACAGGTAATGGTGGGGTGGAAAATGCAATGAATGGTGCAGACATCAGGCTGACCTGTTCACCTGATAACTGTGCAGAGCCTGAAGTGTTTTGGCTGAAATGCTACCAAGGTTAGATAGTTCAGACCTAGCTCCATGTCTTTTATTGCTGCAGGGTTGCAACGACAAAACTGAAAGCCCTCCTGAGGTGAGGTTGGTGCACACATGCAGTGGATAGAAGTGTAAGAAGGGGGAAATATTACGTCCGACTCATTTTCCCCAATGAGTGATATAACAGGAGATCAACAGAGGTAGTGATAAGAAAGATGGGAATGAAATGGGAAACCAGAGGAGAAGAATGTGGGAAAGGGGTAAAATAAACCAGCAAGGGGTATGTCTCCCATTAAAAACTCTGACCCCAGCTGTGAAAGGGACAGCATCAGCTGTGTTCAGCTCCCTCTTCCAGTGCAGGGCCACTGATGAGGCACTTGAAGTGTCCCCACCATGAGGTGTTTGTCCATAGGGGTAGAAAAAGTCACCGTAGTGCATCTACAAGGGAGGGCAGATTTTGCCTTCCTCACCTCCAACTGATCAAGCCAGCAGCACTGGTGAAGACCGCAGTTATGCCTTCCCTTAACCTGCTCAAATGCTCTTCAACTACACTTTAGACTGTACTTTATAAACAGTGTTTAAAAACCCAGGGTAAGAAGTGATAGTGCATGCAACTGCTGCCATTTGTAGTGAGAGATACTTCATTTATTCCCCCTGCACTGAAAGCTGCAAAGAAAGCAGCAGCTGGAAACAGCCTTTGGGAGCAGCTCTGCTGCAATCACAGCCCAGGAGCATCCATGAGCAGAGCTCAATGTCCCACCATTCTTTCTTTGCATACTTTAGGAAAGTTAATCAAAGGAGGTTGGGATATGAAAAGCGAGAAGTACTGTTGCCAAACCGGCTCTTCGGTGTTCCCTTAATTGTTCCCTCTGACCCGAACATCAGCACAGACCTCATTCCTACTAGTTACATACCATATTTCCACAAATTTAATGGTTACGATGTGGTAATGAGCAATAGATTATGAGATGTTCAGATAAGATGGATCTAAAGGCTGTGTTGGGTAAAAACAATAATTATTAAACCCCCCATTTTATAGGCAGAGGAAAATTGAGTTATTTACTCCAATTTTCACACTAAATCATTCACAGAGTGAGGGGAATGGCTAAGGTAATAACATGGCTATATCGACAGCAGTGAAAAAACCTGCCAGGATTTCATCAGGCTCTGGCAGTCAGGCAGTGAGTGTGCAGTTACTGCAATAAAGAGAACATGAGATTTAGGCTGATGCACCTTGTTCTCCTGCACCGGATGAGAGCGCATAAATATCACGCTGTCTTAGAAGAGATTTCCAATACCTCTCACATCCTGCGAAGTCTAAGCCAGTTGTAATGTAGTGAAGCAGCAGAGATGAAATCTTTAACAAATGGGTCCAGGAAGGAAGCAGCTTTAATTCTTTGGCCAGAAAGACTCTCTGATGAGCAGCGGTTTACATGACTACAAACAGACAAGAGCCCTCTGGGCTTTTTTGAAAGCCTTGTGGTCTTCATATTTATAGCAGAAAAATGCCAAGAAATATCAAAGCTGTATCTTGTCTCAGTTTGTTAGCATGACTCCCCAGCCTGCAAAGTTGGTTCTTTTCATTGGACACGAAGAAACCCCTCTTTCCCTGTCTGTTTCCAGTGAGGACTATCTAAGCTTGGCACACAGGCCCTCCAACAGCTTTCAATAAGGTCTTCAGCCTCTGGCCTTGAAGCTGAAAGCCACCATGGCCCTTTCATGCTGAAATTCCTGGTAGGAAGTTTGGTTTTCATGCTTTACTATGGTTTCCCTGCAAACTTTGATCTTCCCTCTTGGGAGTCTCATTTACACTCAGCTGCATCCGCATCTCTGGCCTTAATCTTTCATAACTGAGTGGCCTACTTATCAAAGTGTGACAGCTATCTTAGCCCCCCACCCACTTGCCAATGTAGATGTAGGAGACTCTCCAACTGCTATGAAAACAGATAAGTTAATTGACTGGCTGTTTCTTGTCATACTCCAAATATTTGGTCTCTTTTGTCACTACAACTAAGTCCTTCTATCAACATAGTCCCCATCTCCGTAGCATCCCAGTTATTCTTTCAGAGTAGCATCTTTCCACGAACAACTGGTTCATGTACGCTCACCACTTTGCTGGACACTTCTTTATTCCTGAAGGGCCACCTTATCACGTGCAAAGACCAACAATTACTTTATTCTTACCATGCGTACGTAGTACCAGCTCTCTCAGCATGAATCAGCAATGTCATCATATCGGGCTGTTGTGTACGTGTAATAAATGTACCCCTCTGCCTTGGGTATAGGGCGACGTCTTCTCTTGGGTTGTGCCTCAGTAGTGACATGAACCAATTGCTCAGTAGGAAAAAGAACAAAAGCAATTTGAGGTTCACATGAGTTGACTTTTCCGTGGGGGAAAAATCTGAGAGAACTGGGGGGTTTTATTCAAGAGAAAGCTGAAAGTGAAGTTTGCAAATTGCCCTCAAATACATAAAAGAAAGAAGCAGAGAAGGGAGCGCATTGTTCTCCACGTCCACTGCAGATGAGGCCCACAAGACAGTTCTGTGATTCTTCTCAAAGAAAATAAATATACTGTGCCAATACAGCCTGACAGAAAGAGGATCTGCTGGGCTGCGGGGTGTAATACATTTGCCTGCATTTGTTGGCCTACTGTGGATTGGTGACAGTTTCTTTTCCCTAGCTTCCTCCTTGTCAGTCCATTTGAAAGTGGCTCGTATTTTGTTATTACCTCTGCTGGTTAGCAAACAGCCGTAGCTACGAGTTAACTCTCATTTAGGATCTTCTCATAAAGTGGTTCTTTTAACGGTCCTATTGTTTGCCAAAAACCTATTATTGCAAAAGTCGAAAGCCATTTATTGGACAGCTGCAGTTGGTAAGAAGCGATAGGAAGGCTCTCATTTAATACCAGCATTTAAATGTACCCATAACCAGAGCATGCAGATGCCGTGTATGTAAGCGTAGCATCGTGTCTCTCCAAAAGAACCATTATCCCCAGTTGTCTTTTATAAATGCTGCGTTTGCCCCTGAGATAGTGTTCAAGAAGGACTTCTGGAGACGCTTGATGAGGGCCTGCCTAGCCATCTTATCCACAAACAACAAGCAAAGGCAGGTGCAAAGAGACCAAAGCTTCTCTTGCCTGTGTCCGGAGCTGGCCAAAGTGAGCTGACTGTGGTCTGGAAGCCATGCAGCCATGTTAACATATATAAACTAGGGCTGGAGCTGGGTCACATCCACAGCATAGGAATGCAGGAACATCAATCTCCATAGAAATTAAAGGAAGCTGTGCACCTTGCCACAGGCAGATAGCTCTCAGAGAGGGTGTCCATGAGGTCAAACCATGCAGGGTGATCTTAAATTCATTAAGTATACTAAAAAGACTTTTTTTGTGTTGATTCAGAATACTTATAAGTCCTTCTCTGTCCTTTGATCATTCACAAAGGGGAAAGCCTTGCTAACCGAGTTATTTCCTTTTTTGAGCCTCTTATAGTAAGAATGAGTTGGGGTTTGGTTTTTGCTTTCTTTTTCCTTTTTAAATCACATGAATTCGGTGACTCACGAGGGCTGTAGGTGGTATTATTTGTTTTGGTGTCTGGAATTCCAGCATCAAACTTGTCTTTGTCAGGGGATTGATACAACATTGGTTTTGGCCAGAAGCATGGTAGGAGAAAGGACATCACTTAACAGATACTTAAAATGTGGTCAGGCTCTGAAAAGTGACTCTTAGAAATGACATTGTGGTTTTCCATATTTATTTTCTCTCAACAGCTTCCAGAAACTATCTGCTGAGTTCACAAATCCAAAGGTGATTTGTTGAGCTGTCACCTCTCTGTGCTCAACAAGGGTTTTGAATACCCCACCCTTTTCCATGTGTCTCTTCCATCATCGCTGCTAATAAGTGGAAGCTAGCTGACATGTTGCTGATGGATGCATGAGGCTGAGTAAACTCCAGCTTGCTCTTCTACAGCTTCCTGGGCTTATCAGGGATAAGAAGAGCCTTAATTCAGCTTCAGTTTGAATTAACACAGAGGTGCACAGAAGGAAGATGGTAAAGCAGCAGTGAGATGGTCTAGTGGTTAAGACATGGCTCTGAAACTAAGGAGGCCTTAATTCAATCTCATCCTTAGTATAACACAGTCATGATGGCTATACTCTTCATCCAGCTGTGGGCTTAGGCAGAGCTAGCAAAAGCAGTTTAGAATTAGTCAATCTGATTAATATGTAGATATTTTCTTTTAAAATGATTGCTTTTCCCTTTGGCCAAAGCACAGGTCTGAGGAGTGCCCAAGGCTTAAAGGAGCATTTCCCAAAGCCTGGTTTCATGGTTCTGACATTCAGCCATGGGATCTCGCATAAGGCAAAAGACACCTGTGATACATGATATGTGATAAGGGTCAAACAGAACTGACATGGAGTAGCTGGAGAAGTGCTGTATTTTACTGTGTTCTCCAAATCTCCTGACTTTGGGGAATTAGTGAGTCAGATAAAGCAGAACTTTTCTTCCTTTCTCACAGTACAAAACCAGGAGAATGCAGAAAGGCTGGAAAAAACAGGAAAACAATAAACATAAATACTGTTCTTTGCAATTAGGCAAATTGATTTGGCAGGGAGGGGATAACATTGCCAGCAGTAAGACCTTCACATTTTATAAACCCAGTTGGTAACAGACAAATTCTAATGAAGATTCCTGTTACCTCTTGAAAACTGAATGGAAAAGATGGGCAGAAGGAATAAGCCAGCTTTCAATGAAGGGTTTGGAATGCAGCTTCCAATAAACCAAGTTTGTCATTGCCCTAGTGACCTTGCTCAAATGGAGAGTGGCAAATGAAGTAGCCAGATCACTCTTTCAGCCTGAAAACATCACTGGCTTCCTGGTACCTGTGCGGGATGTCAGCTAAAGGTACATGTAACACGTAGATGATATTAACCTGGCTTCAAAACAGCGTAACTGTAGTTAATGCAAGATTCTTGCCTGAAAAGCAAGCTAATTAGTCTATGTGGAATGAAGCTGCTGATGCAACTAGACTGCTACTGATGCCAGAGCTAGCAGGGGTTCCTCTCCTCAATGCCATGTAGACACAGTCATAGAACAGTAGTCAAGCAAAAAAGAATAAATGAGGAGAACTGAAATGTCCTGGACTTGTCATGGCAAAAAAGTCAATCATGCAAGTGATGATATTAAGAAAAATAACTTCATTTTTCCATGGAAAATATTCAAAAGCAGTCAAGATGCCAAAAAATTAAGTCATTCTTCTCTAAGCCATTATATTGGGCGTCTATGGAGAAGCATTAGGGATGATCTCTTCCTTTAGATACCTTAAAAATCAGGTAACTGATTTCCCCATGTAAAGACATGCATAGGTTATGAATTTTTATTTCAAGAACATGTCATCTTTATGACTGACATGCTTAGAGTATAATTTTCCTGCGCAAAGGTGGAGTAATTTTGGTTAAGCAATATTTATTGCCTCGCGTTCTTATTTAATTGAATTACTACATTTTAAATCAACGTATGTTGAGAGAAAGCTTGTTGGGAAGAAATCTGGCTTATGGAAGTTGTGAGCAGGGAGCACTAGGTCCTATTTCCAGTGCCCTGAGAGGCTGGTAAAGGCTGGTCCAAACCCAGCTGAAGTACAATGAGAGTCCCACTGGCTCTTCAAAGGGCCTGACTCAGGCAGCTTTTCTCCATGTTGGTTTCCTCATCTCTAAAGTTGGGAGAAAAGCCTTCTTCTTGGGCACGGGAGCCTACTGATTCACCCACACTGTGCAAGGATCACAGGGAGTTCTCCCTGAGGGACAGCAGGGAAATGATAGGAGGCTTATTTTATCAACAGTTCTTCCACAGAATGGTAGGAGCAAGGTTTTATCTGATCACCCAAGAGGTTAGTAAAAGATGTCTGTAGGCTCTGTGAAGGCTGTGGAAGATGGTGGCTCTGAAACATGAATATTATGAGGTCTCAGGTTACGCTGCTGAGGAAATGTGCTACAGGTTTAGTTAATATGGCTTGAGCAGGCAGAGGGTTTTTTTCAGCTATGAATATTATGGTGTGTTTGTGAAAGCCAGTGGCTGCACTATGCTGTGCATCAACAGTCTGAGCTTTGCAGGTTAGGTATTTTTGTTAAAACCCACGACTTCTGGGTTTTGATTCTATTTTATTCAGATTTGGGGGTACAAAGAGGGAAATAACACTGCTGCAGTTTTAGCTCACCTCCAAAAGGTCCAAGCCCAAACTAAGTCCAGATCCAGACATCCTGTTGATCACAGGTTAGAGTTAGCCTTTCTGCTTTCAACCTGCTGCTGAATGCCCCCTTAACTTTGCATCCAATCCAGTGCCTGTGGTTCACGGTGGCTGGGTCTGATCCAGGAGGACATCACAGAGACCGTAGCAGAGATTTTCCCAGCCCAAAGTGAAGGCAGTGGATGAATCCTTGTGTTGAGGGGGCATTATTCAGCCATGGATTGAACAATTGCATGCAAAGTAAGGTTCCATACCAGGTACTCAGCATAAACTATAGAAATGAGTACTGGTTCCCCACCATCAACTCCCAGGGGCTCTTAGGGGCTGAGTGGGACTGGGGGGAATTGGGTAGGGTGCTGCTGGAAGCAGGGTAGAGAGCAGCATTGCAAAGACACCTATTGTAAAGGTGGATGTGCCTGGAGAGGCCTCTCTGGAAGGTACTTTTTAAAGCTTTCTGTGTATTTCTGGAACAAAGAGAGTGGCAGTGAGAAGAAGGATAAAAGCCTATTGACAAATGGTATCTGAAATTGCAACACAGACACACGCAGATACACACATACCACATATTACAGTAATTTTAATTGCTTGTAATGTAGCCCCCTTTCCCCCCCCCCCTTGCTCTCTCCTTCCTCCTCCCGCACTCTCTCCCCCCGCCGGTCCCCCCCCCATGAGTTAATCTGTCGCTAGATTCTCAGCTTTTCTTTTGCTTCTGGTTTCATTTTCAGATGACAAAATTCAAGGCACACAGCTCTGCTGTCTGGTTGCCCTGGTAACGGCAGCCTATTATCGTACCTTGTCATTCATCAAGAAAGAATTGCACTTGACAGAGATAGACCAAAATGCCTGCAGTCTGCAGCATGGAGAGAAAAAAAAGAAAGGGAAAAAACTGTTTTCTTTTCTTCCAAGTATGTAAAAGGCCTTTAATGCCTATTTAGCTACATGTTTTATTTAACGTTGCTTATTATCCACTAAAGCGATTGTCGATACTCGTAGAAATAGATATTTCCCTCCTCCAAAATATATTGAAGTCAAATTTGGAATTCTGCCTTGCTTTCAAACCTTTCCACCCCGATGCACAATATAAAGGAAATGGTTAAATGATAAACGTTTTGCACGGTGAATTCGCCAAATGACCACACAAATGCTGCCTTTCTGCTTAAGTATGGCTTGTGTTGGATAACTTCCCTGCTCTCTTTATAGAGCTTCAAAAATAATTAGCAGGGTGTATAATAAATAATTGAATTTTATCTTTAATTAATCCTTCAAGTGCGGAGTGTTATGGAATACAGATTAAGTGTATGGACATAGAAAGTATGTATGTAGTGTGCGGGTACACATGTATATGTTGTGTGTGTTAAAATAGGTAGAGGTTTGCCTGAGCATGAAAATCTGTAATCACTCTTCCTGAAGTTGGACCAGTCCCAAATTCATTGTTCTTCAAAGGCAGGAAAAAGTAATTGCTTGTTATTTTGCCTACCTCATCTTTGCCATTTGAATTAACCCAAATTAATTCCTGAAATCTGTGGCCTCGTACCTTTTGGTTAGGGAGCACGTTTATGCAGTGAAGCACCCAGGACTGTGATTCCTTAAAACCCGAGTATTTTTTCTGCTGATCGTATGGCTGTTTCAATAGCTGTAATCGAGGGAGGGTTTTCTTTGGCAATTTCATAAAAGGATTTGGGGGTCAGTTTTTGCTTACATTGGTCAGTTTGCCTGTTAAAGGTGAGATACGTTGTAAAATAGGTTTTATTGGCCATGTGGTATTTTAAGTACATATCCTCCTTGCTTGGCGTTTGAATCTCTGATTGTTGAATCTTTTGTCCTGGAGATCAGAGAAAAAGGAAAGGGAGATAGCGGAGGAGAAAGATAGAGTGCACTTAGAAAAGGGGGGAAAAGAATTCCTCGCAGAGATCCTAATGCCAGCTCTGTTTATTTTCATTAAGTGTGTCATTGGCGTTATACCCAGCCTGCAGGGGTGAGGAGCTCTGAACTTTGGGAGTTCACTTTGCTCTCCCCCACCCGAAAATAGAAATCAGCGTGTTGCTCTCTTTCCCCGCTCGAGCTTTCTGTCTACACAAACTCCCACATGGATAAGGGATACACGGGGAAAAGAGATGGTTGCGATGGCACCAAATCAAATGCAGATCTTTTCATTAGAGGGGTCCTTGGGAAAGGCTTCCAGGACGCAGCCTTTCCCGTTTCAGATTTACAAACCCAGGGTGCTTTGCCACGCGGATCTCGGGTTTATTTGGAGCAGCAACCCACCAACAAAAAGAGCAGGGAGAGAGAGGGAGATGGCACTCAAAGCGTGTATTAATACGCTGGTTCCTAGAGCCACTTCTGAACTTTTTACTTTAATAACGCCGCAACACCAGTGTTCATTTCCTGTTCAACCTCGGCCCTACCTTTTGATTTTTAAATCTCCCTTAGGCTAGTGGGTTTCAGCGGACAAAGAAATGAACAGGCAGAAACAATTAAACCAGCAGATACAGTGAAAGCCAATACCACAGCACTTTCGCAGAAATGGCAGTGGATGATCGGATTCTGTCGTGTATTTGATGTTTCAACAGTCGGTCTTATTCTTGCAGTTTCTTCCAGCCTCCCTCTTGGCTAAAGGAATTCTGCTATCCCTTAGGACCTCATAAATACATAGAGGCACTGGAAGTATTTTTTTCCCTCTATATTAATATTACATGATAATCTCGTCGAAGCAAAATAAAATGCTCGATCTAGATCTTCTTAACTGCAAAAATGGCTCTTTAAATCCCTTTTAAATGTTTGCATATGTCTTTATGAAAAATTGGAATTTGGAATGTTTATACAGCCCCGAATAGTGCAAGTGAATATCCTTAAATTAGCTTTTCAAGTTGATTTACAGCCTGAAAATTCTGTAACAAGACACGAGTGTTATCTGTGAAGAAAGGAATAGGTTTTGCTGTTATTGTCTGTCTCTGTGCCTTTGCTGCGAAACAAAATGGGAGCCAAAATGCCAGCTATAAAATGAACTTTCAGGAGGAGGAAAGGCTATGTGGGAATTAACAGAGAAGGAATTAACTTACTCAGGAATTAAAATGCTGATGATAGGAAAAAGAAAAAAATGTTAACCAAGATTTATTGATCAAATCTCACAATATAAGGAAAAAGCCAAGTCCTTGGGAGTTGCTATTTGTTTTCCTTGAGAAAGGACTAAACATCTATCAGATCTATCTAATTAATTGTTACTGTCTACTGATGTGTGTATCATTTATCTCACTGTCTTTCTTGGCTCTTATTTTGTGCTTATAATCCTGGTACCTGAGTATGTGATAGATTAGAAAATAAGGGCGGCAGGATAGGGCTTGATGTATTTCTGAGCATTTTTAACCCTGTGTTCTGATTCAGCCACAAAACAAACCCCAGTTGTTGACTGAAGTTTCAGCTGGGTGATGGAAATGTATTTGTAGATGGTAAGGCCATAAGAGACCCTCATAAACAGCTTGTCTGGCCCCCTCTGTAAACGAAGCCGGGGAACCTTGCTCAGTAAACTCTACACGCAGTGTTTCAACAACTACTTTAGCTTTATTTGTACTTTGGCACGTACGGAATAGTTGATTCTCTGAGGCCAAGTTTTTGAAGTACACTTGGCACATCCTCTGGGTTTGAAGTCACCCTCAATCTCCAAAGTAAGTATAAGTCAGAGAGATGCTTTCTATGGGTTTTACTCGGTAAAAAGCCCTGTCCTGCTGTGGCAGGAGGGAAACCCATGCAAAGGCTCACAAGCCTCCAAAAACTGACTGTGGAGGTGAGGAGGGCTGCTGCGAGGTCTTAGAAGAGGTTGCTCTGCGTGAAAGCCAGATGGAGACTTTATTGAATCCAGCCTTTGGGTATCGACACAGTAAAACACCTCCTGTAAAACAAACTCTTTCTTTCTCTTTTCCCCTTTTATTCTTTATTTTCTCTCTCTCTTTCTTTCTTTCTTTCTCTTTCTTTCCTTCTTTCTTTCTTTTTCTTTCTCTCCTTCTTTCTTTCTTTCTCTCCTTTCTTTCTGTCCTTCTTTCTTTCATCTCCGTCTTTCTTTCCTCCTACTACAGTGAAAATTCGAGGAATGCTGTGAGTAGACCAAAACCATGGCACAGTGTGTGCTTATCTAAAGTTCACTCAGAACAGAGTGACTCTCCTACCTTTGAATATGCCTCAAATGAAAATGTCATGGCTCAGATTCCCACTTTTGCTCATGATGAGTTATATCCTGTGCTACAAATCTTCACTTGTAGAGAATGATGCTATTCTCAAAGTGAGATGCAGTTGTGGGACAGCTAGAGGAAGGCTGATGCTGCACACGTATATAAAGTGTATACATTTCTGTACTATTTTAATATGTAGAACTGGTGTTTCCAGTGGCTGCGCTGAAGGTTAAGTTCTAGATCTTAGGAAGAGATCCAGATGCCAGCTTTTCTAAGCCCTATATCTAGTAGGTGTAGCAGTTTTTAAGCTTAACTGCATTAATCCACCTAGGGAAACCTCATTTCTTACAGCAGGACAAACCAAGCAGCCCCACTCCTCAAATATCCACCTCTTTCTTTTTGAAATCTGCTTCACAATTTGGATCAAGATTAAGAAATTCTGAATGGGAAATTAGCTTGATCATTGGGTATATTGCCAGACTAGATATCTGCAGTGTTTTAGTGAGGAGGAGTGGGTTTTGCGGTCTCTTTTCTCTATTTGATCTGTGAAAAACTAAATGCTGCTTTGTTTCATTATCATTGAACTGTTTTGGCAAGGACTTCAGCCATATTTTACAGCCTTTCCACCTTTTCCCTTAAATTCCTGTGATCAGGCTGTTTTAAAAGCTAGCATCTGGTTATTCCTCTGTTAGTTTCCCTCAAAGCATATCTTTTCAGAAGCAAAAGGTGATTAGAACCACTAGTGCTGCTGGATTACCACCCCCAGTACAGTCGCCTTTAAAAAGCTCCTGTTTAGAGAGTGAGACAAAAGTCCACCATTGGATGAGGATTTCAATTGTGGAAATACCTGAGATGATAAAAACGCCTTCAGTGTTCTCCTGTTCTTCCTGTTTGTTTCAACTAGACCATTTCAGACATGATAACATGGACGTGCGTAGGATAGATGTTTCACACCGCCAATAAATGGGATGCAGGAGCTTAAAGGAGTTAGAGCAGGCTTTTGCCACCCAGCTGCTGGCTGCTAAATATTTCTTCAATTTTGATTTAATGACCAATATGGATTTGCATTCAAAAAAGCAACAGAGGAAGGAAAAAAGATGAAAATGAATCCGCATGCACCACAAACAAAGGGCTAGGGTGGCTGTTTCGGTTGATATGTCACTATTACCTTTTAGTATCAGCCAGGCTGCTGGTTTTGATCCTCCTTTTTGTCCTTGCCAAGCACTTTCTTTTTACACTTTGCAGCAATGAGGTGTTGGTGTAGTATTGCTAACTGAAGCATTCAAGACCCAAGTGTCAGGTGCCTAACATCATGAGTTAAAGCGATGAGATTAGGAAAGCAGTACGTGGGATTTATTCTCACTGCCTTCTAGCTTTTGCAATTGTCGGTTCTCTTTGGGTTCCCTTTTACAACATCTTCCTCCTCAACCATGAGTGTTAAGGGCATCTTCTTTTTGTTTCTATCCCCTTTTTGAAGGAGAACTGGCATTGTCACAGGTTCCCATGATTTCAGGAACTGTATTTCATGGCAGACACCGTAAAAACACTGTTAAACTTGTGGTAAGAACGTGGTGGCAGGAAAACTCTGTTACCAGAGTGTTAGATTTCTCTGGGCTGTAAAATGCATTTATAGATTGTGGTCAAGGGACACAAAATATTGTGAGTCTTACCTCATCTCTGCTTAGCTGAGTCCCTACCAACTTCAGTGGGAGCTCAGCTGGAGCGAAGAGATGAAGATGTGTCCTACTTAGAAGTTGAGACCCTGTCTTGTTGGCAGGGGGTTGTTTTGTTTAGCTGTTTTGGTTTGGGAAGCGACAAGACAGAAACACTGCTCGGCGAAACAAAGGGAGCTATAACCAGGCCGTGCTTGTTACAACAGTGTGATGTTTAATGATAAGAATTAAACGGAGCAGAAAATACATTTTTTCCTAGTATTTCAGGTGCTTTTATCCCACTGCCTTTGCTGCACATGAGTGACAAACATTTAGATGTATTCAATTCAATCTGTGATTTTAGGGCAGGATAATTCCTCATCCAGTTTTGGAAAAGGAAGAAAAGCAATCTTGTGTGGCAGAAAGCGGGTTTAGCAAAGTGGGTTCTGATCTCAGTGTTGCAATGGATATGAGAACTTGTCTCAACCATTTCTGCCAGGACCCCTTGGGGAAAGTGGGGGAAGACAGGAAAACCAAAAAGATGCAAAGGCAATTTTTTGAAGATTGCATTTTAAAAATGCTTTTTAATGAACAACTCTGCTAAGAGCATCTGTTATTTACCTCTGAATAAGTTATCTTGAAGGCATGGGGAATGCTTTGCAATGATTATTTGTGGTAGACTTTATTATGTATTGTTCTGAGCACACAGTTTCCAACAGAAATCCTATTGAAACTCCTTGTGTAAATATAGGTACATCACAGGAGCAGTGGATTTGACCATCTACTCTGCACAGGTATAGATCATAGCATCCCAAACCTGCTCACTGTAGGGGCTGAACAAGGTCCTGCTTTGGCTCAGGCAGAGCTTTTTTAGCAGCAGACCCTTTGACCAGCCAGAAATCACGGTTGTCCACTTCCAAAAATCAGACCTTGCAGCTTCTTTTTTGGCCAGAGAAAGTGGTCACTTCCATGTGAAACAACAGGGAAAAAAATGGGCAGAATCCAATCTTCATTCTTTTGATGTAACTCTGGAGAAATTCCCCTAGCTGTAAATCTGCCATTATTCCCAGGACTGAAAGCATCAGGGAAGGTACATGGAATCTTTATTTCTCCAAGCAATTTGATGTATAGTGTAGGGAAGACTGCTGAATATGCAAAGAATTATTGCAAAGAGTTTTAGGAAACATTCCTCTCCTTCCCTGTCTCCTTCTCTAATAACCCCTTTTGGAGGTTACTGCACATGAATCTGCCATGAATATATCTATTCTGCCATGGAATAGATACATTCAGCTCAGAGAAGAAACTCAGAGGGTAGAGGGATTTTTGGTCTTGTTTGAGCATACCCAGGAAGAAAAAAAAAAAATGTTTTTTTAATGTCTTTTTAGCATCTTAATTTAAAATAAATTCCTCAAAACTATGATGCCGTAAAACAAAGTGAGGGGAAAAAAAAGCTCTTAAAGGAAATGCTCTTAAACATAAGGATATGAGATAATGAAATGGGCTACTGGGATAAGCATATTTATTGGGTTTGTTATGTATCAAATGTAACAAAAGTAAAGTGTCTGAAGAACTCCATGTGTGGTTCCTTCACACTCTTTGATCACACAATTCCCCCTTTAATTCAGATGCAGTAGAGCTTAAGTGGCTTCATTGATGTGTTAAGTGTGGAATGATTTTTGTATAAAATAAAAAAAAAAAAGAAAAAAGAAAAAAAAAAGAAAAAAAAAAAGACCCCATTATGTGTCCAGAAAAGCCTTGTGTGCACTTGTTTATTGAGACAGGAAGTCGGTTTCCCACACCGAACAACGGTGCCGAAACACTGCAAAATTGTGTAGGGGAAGAAAAGTAAAGGAAACTTAATTTTCTACCTGGCAGAAATCGGCCTCCGGAGGAAGAAGTAGACAATGAGATTGGGCTTAAACCGAAGAATAGAGCTTGATTGATTTTAGGAAAATGCCCCACACCATTTATACAGGGGGTTCATGTGCTGCTTTTGTTAGTAAAATGCGAGGCTTTGGTACAAGCGTCTTTGTAGTCAGCCTGCTGCTTAAGTATTGCTTCCACTATTGCATTGCCCAGAGGAGAAAACACCCAGAAGAACGGCTGTCAGGTAGAAACACAGCATTTAAATATATATTAAAACCAAGAGAACAGCGCACTGCTTTTAGGTCATTCCTTAGCAGTTTATCACTGACAGAAATCTATGTAAGGCTCTTTGGAACAAAGCTTTGGATGCTGCAGTGGTGGAAATCAGGAGAGTTTCTTTTATCTGAGACAAAGGAGCTCCTCGCCGCTCCCGCACCTGATGCTCTGGGCCAGCCTTCTCACACAGCAGCACAGCGAAAAATACCCTCTCCATGAGACCTGTGTGTTAATACTAAGAGCAAAGAGGGGAGAAAAGATCAGGTGAGGAGGTTTTTAGGCTGATAGCTCATATATTTACTCATACCTAGGCATTTTAACATGATTAATACCAGGCTCCAGTATTCAGATGTATGTCCGTCTCCTATTTGGTCAGAGAAGGTTATGGGCTGGAAGTGAAATATCGGGCATTTATTGGTGTTTTCAGCTCTAAGTCCCCAGAAAGGTCAGAAGTGTAGCAGGCCCAGTGCTGTAGGCTCAGAGCCCAGAGTTTTAATCGGGGGAAGCAAGCCCAGGGTCTGAGGAGCAAGACTGGCACAAAGACATCAAGTGACTCGCCAAAGGTCACGTAATTCATTGGTAGCAGAGACCAGAATAAAGAGCAGGTTTTGTAGGTTCTGTATTTTGCTGCAGTTTCGCCTTTCTTGACTTTTCTCTGGGTTTATTCAGCAAATACTGATGTTGTCCACCTCTGCCATAGCGGCGTGCTGTTGTGTTCGGCGCTAAGGTCTTTTTTTTGCCTTGGAAGCTTGTAAAAATGTGCGGTTTCCGAGGCTCTGATGCCAAACCCAAGGCAATTCAAAACAAACAAACACAAAAGCCCTCCAAAATGCAGAGTGGGCCTTTATAAATATTATCTTGAGGTGGATTTGTGCAAAACGCTCCCAGGGAAAAGACAGCCCTTTCCCTTTGCCCCGAGCTGGCCAGGTTTGCAGGACCTCAATGACAGCCACAGGCAGAGGTTCTCCCTTGGCTGTGTCCCTCCTGGGGTGAGCAGCACTGCAGAGCACTTGTTCCTATTACCTGAATGCCAAACCTCCCTCACAGATGTGTGTGCTTATACATAATCTAACATAAGTGTTTTTTACCAGCCTCTTTTTAATCCTTCTGAGGCAGAGCTTGGAGGGAAACAGCATTTTCCTAACTCTCGTGCACTTTCCCACTGACACATGCAGCTCCCCCTTCCATAACCCTGCTCTCCCAGAGCCTTTTCCAGCCCATATAAAACTCTTCTTCCTTTCAGCACCATCTCCCCACACCCAGCCCATTCCTTTCATGTGCACAGACCGATGGCCTTATCTCTCACTCGCACCCTAATTATGAAATGTGTGGTATGTTGTTGTTCCATGAGAACAGAAAAAGCTGCAGCTGGGCAGAAGTTGAAGGATTCTTCTTGTTGCTTTTCAGGCAAGCCAGGTTCAGGGTAAATTGTCAATCCTTGGTGGTTTGGGGGGGGGTTATTCCTTGAGAATGGGAAAAAGAATGCTGAAATGATGGCTAAACCCATAAGCTGTATCTTGTTTATAAGGATGGCTTAAGGAAGGTTCTTTGCACTGAGCTGCCCTTTCCAGCACTGAATCCAGGTCGCAAGTGTTTGTCCATTTCTTTGTCACACCTGACAGACACTGAGACAGCACAGAGGGTTTGATGCTGAGCTCCTGAACTCCACCTGGGGCTCAGGTTGTTCTGGTTTTGCTGCGTCTCGCCATCAGCATAGGTCAGCACAGACATTTCTCACTGTTCTTGCGAGCTGCAGGACCTCGGTACGTAGCAGGAGGCTTTCTGTGTCTGGCAGGCATGTGGTCCTTAAAATGCAACTGTCAGACACTTTGCAGTGGGATGTTCAAAGCGGATGACTACTGGCTTATGTCTGCTTCTACTGAAATTGTCTGTAGCAGCAAGACGGCTAGGCCAAGATATGAATGCCTTTGAAAATCCCACCGTGAAATACTGTATCTGAGAGCTACATCTGAATAGTGCAGAACCCCCCTCTTCCCCAACATAAGCATTAACCTCATCATCCATTCCAGAAGAGGAGCATATTCGTGACCTGCCATCAATTCCTGCTCCTCCTGACCCTCCCCCTATCCCCACTTCGTCAGCCCTTAGTGAACCAAAAACTGGCTTTTCTGATTTGAATCATGATTCAGCCTGATGCGATTTGAAATGCCTGAATTCTTAACCCCCTGCATGATGGGATTGTACCTAATGGAAATGCCAGCAGCCTTTAAGTCAGGCGCGGCAGCGTCTTGCCAGCCGCTATACCCAGCATGCTAAATAAATGATAAATATTGTTGCACATATGTTACATCTGTCAGAAGTCTCAACATCACGCAATCATCGTGTGGCCTTTATAAGGTGATGAAAGGAGCAAAAACAACAACAAACCCCAATGCAAACATCGGATAGGAAATAGACGCTCTCTGCCAGTGCAAATAAAATACCCTGTTAGGGAAATACACTTGGAAGGCAAGGGAATATCTTTTATTAGGTAACATAAAGAACCGAAAAGAGTGGAAACTCTGTGGATTCAGAGTTTCTCCATCACCTCAAGTAGCTGCCCTCTGTCCTTGTTCTGCAGTGGGTATGGTGCTGTTATCGTTTGCATTTAGGAGGTCCCAGGTTCTGCTTTTAAGCACCAGGGTCAGGCGTGGGAGAAGGGAAGGTAATTAAAGAAAGCTCTTCAAGGTCTTAGGTACCAATGTTACTTCTAAATGCTAGCTGTGTAGCTCCACACCACACTGAATGGCTTCAGTCTCCTGAAGGTTGGCATATACTGTTCTATTTATCCCCAAGGCTGGAATTTTTAGTATCATCTCTTGCTCTAGAAGGAGCATGTGGCCAGTCACGGGGAACATGAAGGCAAGACTGCTGTCGGTCTTAATGGCACTGTTCAAGAACGTGCGGATTCCTTGCCTATCCGAGGTTTGTGAGGGTTACCTTGAAGGGCACCCCACTTCTGCAAAGGCCTTGTTCTGCCTGTGGGAAGGAGAAGGCAGGGAGAGGGTGAGCAGAGGGAGGAGAAGGCTGTCAGTATGCTGAGCTGTGGCTCTGCTCCTCTGCACCAGCTGGATGGCAGGGAGGAAGGATGCTGAAGTGCTAATGCATCTTCCTTCCCTCCAGCAGAAATGAGTCGCTGCAGAAGAGCAGATCCTCAGAGGAGTGTTTCAGAGGCAGGGTCCCTCCTGAGGGGAGGAGTGGAGGGGAGGTGGAGCTGCTCCACCTCTTGCCCAAGGCTCTGCCTAAGGGCAAAATCTCAGCCCACGGAACGTATTCCCTGTTTCTCCCTCCCTCCCTAAAAATAAGGGTCACAGTGGCATTTACCTTGAAGTCTATTAAAAAAGCACTGAACTCCCAGAGCGTGGCATGTGTGTTTCCTATTAAGAAAGCAGTTCCAGACTAATAACCATTTTTAATGGCTGCTGTTGTGCTTTGCACTAAATGATATCAGCTATTATTTCACGAGAAAGGCAAAGAAGCCTGGAAAATTAAATGAAATCCTTCTGTGGAAATTTCAAAGGGGATCAAAGATGCTCCCCAGCTTTTGCTTGAGTCCAGGTGTGGCATCTCCTAGTTCAAATGTAAGGTAGGGAACCCCTGCAAAAGCACTTCTGCAAAAATCAGGTATAATTTTCCTTTTCCTTCTTTGTCTTAAATCAAGGAACTGTTGGAAGTCAGAGAATTTACTTAAGAATAAAATCAGGTCAACCGAGGCTTAGGAAGGGCAGTGAGCTTGTGTGGACAGTGGCAGAGGGCAGGAAGAATGGTGTATAGTCAATCCCTCAAGCAGGAGTGCACATGTGAAAATCCCAGCCAACCTAACCAGCTTGAAGTATCCTTCTGACATTGGGTATGACACATTCATCATCCCTCATTGATAGATAATGGTGTCAGTTGCGACTTATGATCAGCATGCACTGGCATCTGATTTTCTCTGTGTTTGCTCCTCTATTCTCATGTGGATGCTTTCAGGAGTGAGTGGATGTGGCAGGTCTTGTAGCCCATGGCTCTGACACCTGCACACTGTCTAGACTCACTGATGCTCCATAGAGGAAATAGATGCTACCTGTAGGATGTGATTCATCTTATCGTTAAATACATGAGTCGTACCCTAACTGTGTCTCTTTTTCTCCTTTAGCTGTAGTAGGAACCAAGGGTGACTCGGTCTAAGAGTAAAGAACTTACCTTGAGAAACAAGACAAGAGGGAAAGCCAGGGACAGGGGTTTTTGACCCTCACAATGTGTTTCAAATTAGTTGTAGGCTATGACTTCAAGTTGAGAAAAATTCAAACCAGCCTGATGGTATTGAAACAAGTCAAATTTGGTTGAGGCCCAATGGTTTGTAATTTAGTTTCAGACCATGACTGTGAGTCTTAAAACCCCCAAACAGTGGGTCTTGCTGGCAAGTTGAGCATCTACTAATAATATGGCTGTGAAAGCAAAGGCTTTTATGCTCAGGGCTCAGTCCTACCAGGCTTTGAGCTGCCCAGATCTCCCACTAATTCTGTGGGAAGTAAAGATGCCCACCGCTTTGCAGGGTCTAACCCTATACATGGGCTGCACACTCAACAGGGGTCTTTGTCCCATTAACTTCAGTGGAGTTACCCCCATTTGGACTAGCTGCAGAAGGACTCCTGGTATTTATAGAGAAACTCTGCAAGTCAGGGTGATCCATTTAGATTATCCCATTAAAAGGATGCAGCCTGTTTTCCAAATGCACAGAAATCTAACTAACTTAGTTGTTCCAATTACTCCCTCCTGCCTTTTCCACCATGCTATTAAAATACGTTAAATGCAATGAAATGCTTGTAAATCAAGTGAGATTAAAAATCCCTTTGGCTGCAGAGATGTGTTTATCATAAAGACTTGAACATCCTGAATTTGAAGAAATGCACTACACTGCTGAGGGAGGCAGGGTTCATAGGGAGGAGCAGTCTCTTTTATTGCATCATCTCATGGAGCTGAAGAATAAAAGAACATAAAGAACAGATTTTCAGGCACACCACCCCTTTCTCTGGACCGAACACAGTTTGAGGACGAAATGAGACCAGTTGTCTATGTGATTTCGTTGCAGATGTTTGGATCTGGCTTCACTTGCATTGCACCCGGTACCACCTTCCTTTCAGAAACCTTCAGCTGTGAGAACCATGCCTGTGCACACTGTTTCGTTGTGACATCCCTGCAGATACTGCTATCATGCGCTCCTTTTTTTAGCACAAGATATGTGAAAGTTCAGTTGCTTAGACTGAAGGTGGGTGTTGCTCAGTGCGTGTTCAGAACCTCCTCTCTGGGTTTCATTTCCTGGTTCAGGGTTGGGTTTGAATGAGCCAAAACCTGAAAGGGAACTTCAGAAGATTATTAGCTGACTTGTAATGAAAGTGGTGTTAAATCTTAATGGTTAGAAACGAAGAAACCAGTACTTTCAAGTACTGTTAAGTTTACACTTAGCTAAGGAAGGGAGATGGACCCTCGTGTAATAAAAAGTACTTTAGGTCCTTTAAGGGTATTTCAGCAAGGGTGGGGTATGTCAAGTGAGAACCTAATCCTACGATTGATGCTGATCTTCACTTATCACTTATTAAGCTTAGATCTAGTTACTGAGTTCCCCTATTATTTTTTCTTTTTTTTTCAGGTATATTTGGTTAGATCCCTTTTGGGTCCCTCTTGCTAATACTCCCCATCTTCCTCCCCTTCTATGTAAAAGACATGGAGAAAATGGGCCCGATAATGTGAAATGCATGAGGAGGTGGTAAGATTTATTCCTGGTCCAGTTTCAGAGAGGTTAATTGCCTTGCTGAGAATCAGTAAGGGAAGCTTGTGACGAATCTTCAACCAAATCTCAGTTTCCCACAACACAGGAGAGCAAACTGGTTATTTAAAGTTGTTATTTACGTTTATTCCAGCCCAATTCTTGCATCCCTCCCCTCCAACTCTGCCATGGCGGCTGTGAGCATGGCCGTGTTGCTGACGATCCTTCCTCTTTCCAGCAGTTGTGCAGAAATCGCTGTCCTCTGTCGTTCCTTTTCGGCAGCAGCGATTTGTTATTTGCCAGAAATAGCTGCAGCTTAGCACCTGTTGTGCAGCCCGAGAGGCGCTACACAAACAGAACTTATGTTCGCAGGACTGGACCAGGATCCTCTTGGTTTTTCCGATAGAATTCTCCTTCTGTTTTACCAGACAAATAATCTGTTGCGATTCTTATTGCTTCTTATCTTTTGCAGCTTGGACCGGTTCCACGCACCATTTTGTTCTCAAAGATGCCTAAGCTGATTCTTCAGCGCTAGCCAAAACAAATGAGAGTCTTGGCTGCCGGCGTGGTAGCAGCAGCTGGTTTTACTATGGCTCCCTACACCTAACACTGGGGCAGCTCTGACTTAGATAAAGATCCCTTTCCCTCATTAGGAGACTGGGGAGCAGGCAGGAGGGAAATGGAGTCCTGTGAAGCTGTTCAGCTGATCTTGTTTTTAGAGGAGCAGGGGAGGTCTTTATTAGAGGTGTTTGTTTATTGTGCGTTCTCCCAAGGCATTCGTCACGAGAAAGGACGGGGTCGCATGGATAGGGCACAGGACTGGGAACTGAGACACCCAGGATCTGTCCCAGACACTCACCTGCTGTGTGACTTTGAGTTTTCCCTGTCTTGCCTTGCCGTCCCCATTCAGGCTGCCAGAACGTCACAGCTGGAGCTGACTTCTGTTGCGCGGCTGTACAAACTAACATAAAAGGCGCCTGGTCCCAGCTGGGCCCTATAAACATTGGTGCAATGCAAAGAGTAATATATATTGTCCAATTTATCAGTCCTGGTAGATACAGTAGATAGTACGGCATCCCTGGGAGGTTTTTAGTGCCTAAAATGACTACAGTTTGAATTAGAAAAACAAAGAGAAGGTGTAGAAGAAAGATGAATGAGGAGTGTAACGAAAGACATGGTCCAGCAAGTTTCTGAACTTGTGAAAAGTTCATATCTAGACTCAGTCTGGGTCTGAGCTTTCTGATTCGGTACTACCAGTCATTAATACGTAGGTGAGAAGCAACTATGGGAGTTCTTACCTTCTATTCTGCAGATTGAAAGCCTCTTTTCCTTGCTGTATGTGTCCCTTCACCTGGACTGGAACAGTTGAGAAAGAGGGAGCCATGTAATTGGGAAGCCCACAGTTAACCAAGCAGGTTTGGGGACTGCTTATGACCTTGGGCAAGTTCCCTGTGCCTTCGCTGATTCCCCTTACTGCCCCATGTGTAATAACAGCATTTTCCTGCAGCTTCTGTAGGGCTATTGTGGGATAAAGATAAGAAAATAGGTAAGGTTGTACAGGGACTGTGAAATCATGATAGACAGAAAGATAGGCAGGCAGGCAGAGAGAGATGGATAGATAAATGGATGGATGGATGGATAGATAGATAGATAGATAGATAGATAGATAGATAGATAGATAGATAGATAGATAGATAGATGTGTTTCCTTTGCAATATAGGAAGGTGAAGCTGGTCAAAATCTTCTTGATGCACTGTCTCTTTAGAGCCAAAGGAACATTATGTCACTGTGAAAATGCCACGCACTTTATTTTAAAAGGACATTATGGCAAGGCTATAATCAGATCTCTTAGTGCCTTAGCTTCAGAACCTGATTCAATAAAAACATGGCTGGACTCCAGTATTATGAGGAGAGGCAGGCTATCTGTGGGAACTTATCTCTGCCTGTAAAACCTCTGTTTCGGAGTGCTTTTGAGCACTTGAGACCAGGCTCCTCTTGTTTGCTTGCTATTGACCAGGGAGTTTGTGAGGGGGACATCAAAAAATACAGCAATGTGATATGATGTTTGGGTAGGGAAAGCTAATTGATTTGACAGTTAATCAAAAACTACTAAGGGAAAATCAATATAGAGTAAAACAATCTAGTCTTCTGTTCTATATCGTATTCCCAGTGGCATTGTTGATTGTATAGCATCAATGTCATCTATTTTAGATGGAAATGTTACCAACTATAATGCCACTGTTGATGTTTCAAAACGATTCTAATCTCATTTCAATAATAGCTTCTGTCTCTCTTAGTGACACACATGCCATAACATTCTTGGCTAAATTGACAGCACTAATAACACACTGGGTTTTTATGTTATTCGGACCACTGTCTGCATTTTTGAGCGTTCCCAATACAAAGGGCCTGCATCTCCCTCGAAAGCTTCAGGTAAATGAGTGCTGTTGGCACTCTCACAGCCCGCCCGGACATTGCCAGTGCTATGCTGGCACTTTGTGACCCAGTTAATAGGGATTTGGGTGCCAAATGGAGGCCCTTGAGCTCGAAAGTTCAAGAGGCGATCTGCTCAGGGTCACAGGGAGTAATGTGGGAAGGGTAAGATTAGGACTGAGATGGTGGCCAGTTCTGTGGTTTAACTGCTGGATTATGCACTTCCTCCTGAGGTCTTGGTTCTCTCAGAGTGGACTAAAAAAGTCCCACAGGGAAATTCCTTGCTGGTTTTCTGGAAACTCTTCCTTTGCATCAAAGCCTGACATCCCAAACTCAAAGCCTCTTGTGTGGTTTTATGGCACAGTTTGTATTCATCCTGCTCGCAATACAGAAGGGATGTGTCAACAGCCCACATGCTGCAATGATGGGCAAAGGGTGAGATGGATGCCTCATGATGAATCAAGCTCTTTAGACAAAGCAGGGAGTTTTCAGTTGCTGGATGTCTCATTCAGATGTATTTGGGTACAGCTCATAGTCCTTTCTTGGATGGACCTAGTGATAATTTGACTTCAAAATTTAAGGAGGTCTCTAAGACTTTTTGTGGGCAAAATTCTGGTCTCACAGCACGTTTACTGTCTTTCTTACCCAGCCTTCACTGAGCAGGCAAAGCACTTAAGCAGCTGCTTAGCTACACACTTAATTCCAACTCTGCCGAGCATGGCTTTTTGCAAATAGAAAAGTCTCATTGGAGTCAATGGACTTTAAGCCTGTGCTGAATTTTAAGCATGGACTTTGCCAGAGCCCTGCACTTGAACCTGTTTCTGGAATACAAAGTACGTAATTGGGAACACAGAAACAAAACCTTTCAAATAGATCCTTCATTTAAAACAGCTTTCCTCTGCAATTATCAGCTGTACATTTACATAGGATGAAAATTCGCTCTTCTCTTTCCGACTTTATCTTTTCTCCTTTCTTTTGCAAGGGAATTTTCCTTATTTTAACTTTCTGAGCCTAAAAATGCAGAAAATAAATGAACAAACAAAACTTGGAGCAGTATGTGAGATCTTTAAGCTAATTCTGCAGTCATTATTACTGACATCAGGAGAAAGAAATGCAAGAATACAAGTCTATTGCTTTAAGCTGGGATTTTCAGAAGAGCCTGTTGGAGTTTGGCACTCAAATCCCATGAAATCCCCTTTATACTTTTCACTTCTTTTCTTTCAATTTACTTTTCTTTGACATGGGAAAGGCCTGGTGCATTTTGTTAGTGTGGTTTATTACATGATGTTTAGCATCTAGGATTAAAGCAAGTGCAGAGCCCTTGTAGTGCACAAAGTAATAGACAGTTCTTTCTCTGAGGATGTGGTGCCTGCAGATGGATGTGCAGTTGTGGAGACATGTTTACCAGTTAACACACCAGCTTGCCAAGCTGTTTATTAGCTCCTAATGGCTGATGATTCTTTTCAAAGCAGTATTTTTCTGCTATCCTGGCTGAATTTGCGTGGAAGTAGATCAGAAGTGTCCCCTCAAACAGACCTCTGCTCTGGGACGCAAGTGCTGAGGAAACAACAAACAGGATAGTTTCCCAGGCTTGCCTATGCCATTGCTAGATAGATAACAAGGAGGGAAGCAGGACACAGAAGTGTGATGCTTTGCAAAAGAAGGGCAAGAGGATGGAGTAAATGCAGCCATGGTGGGGTACAAGGCAGCTGTAATGAGGCACAGAGGATGAGAAAGGCATGAGTGTAATGTGGAATATAGCCACATTATAGACACACATCCAAGTGATACCAGTGTCTTTCAGCCCACGGGCTTGCTTTTGTCAGGTTCTTTTCAGCTGATGCATCAGTCTTGAAGGTGCTGAACTGTGGACGACTGGTTCCCAGTGGCCACATTGGTATGTATTTCCTGGTATGCCTTTGAAGATGCATGTTTAAGTTATGAACTGGTTTGTGATGCTGCTTCCTTGTTGTGGGGTCCTGCAGATGCCACACTGCAGCTCATAATTAAAATGAACAGCCATATCCAATTTCTGTTTCCTAGCACACCTAGTACAATTTGCTCGGTTCTGCCTCTCATTTTATTACCTAGGAAGCACAACTTCAGAGCACAAAGCGGGGATATGAACTACATTTTCTGCCCTTGGGATCAAAGCTCCGAAAGATTTCAGGACTGTAGCATCTCTTGGATTTCTGGTTTCCTTCCTTCAGCCTGGCAACCACCGTGCTGATTTCTGACCTCATTAGAGCCTCTCTTAGGAAGATGAGGTACCAAAATGTAATGCCTGATGTAGCCCTCCGAAGTACGGTTGTATGCTATACTGGTCTGACCTTTTCATTATTCTGCAGTTTGACTGACTGGCTACCCCAGCCCTTTCCCACAGGTTGGGGAAGCTGTAACCATCAGAGGATGGAGCTGCTAGATAATCAGCATACCGAATGCCGAAAAGGTCAGGATAATCCAGTATAGATAACAGATGGATGCACAGATAGGTAATGCACAAGCAGAACTTGAGGACTCGATAATGTGTTTTCTAACCTTCAAAGGAAGTTGTATCCTTTCTCCTATTCCCTCTCTGCCCAAAGAAGCCCACAGACTTGTTATTTGTTGTTTCAAAATGCATATAGTCTTTCCAGTTTTCATGTACTGCAGACAAAATGCATTTCCTGCCTGGATGTCTGCAGGACACAAGGTTCAGGGGGAAATACTAAAAACATTTTAGCATTGTTTTCTTTCAAAAACCATTTCAAACGCCTTATTTCTGCTGAGCATTTTCCTCTTTTCCTTAAAAAAAAAAGGGGGGGAAAAAAAAGCATTAAAATGAATATTTCAAGAGGAAGCTTGTTAAAAATTGCAAATAGAGTAATCTCAATTCCTTTTCCCACTGGTGAAATAGTATCGACAAGAGATAAGGAGTATGGGAGAGAATTTTAAAAGTAGTGTTTTGTTCTGTTCTCTGAAGGACTGGTTGAAACAATCACCAATTACTGCTTTTCTTGTGAACATTTCATGGCCAAGTATCTAATATTGCTTATTATTATGCCTTCTTCAGGATAGTACAAATTACTCATCTGCAAGGAGAAACTAAAGTCCAGTATCACTGTACCAAAGTCAAGATACCTGAATTTATCACAAGACTTGGACGTACTGGCTCAAATTCACATCCTAACGGCATCAGAGGGACGTAACTGAAGACTAAGGTCAAAATTATGTGTAGGAGAAAGCTCCATGTTATTACAAATCAATTTGGTCATCTTCCCTTAATCAGTCTAGAAATCAATCCTCTCCTTTCTCACACATTCCCTTCCCAAGGTTCAGTGTAACCCAAAGCATAGGAAATAATTACCCACAATTAAAGAATGTGCAGCACAAGCCAAGGCCAAGGTGAAGCTCTAGGGATCTTTCATTAGCCACTTTAAGGTAGGTTGAGAGTAGGCTAATAAAACACCTGACCTTTATTTTGTTGTTTGAAGAGAAACTGAACCTTGTACAGCAAAGAAGGACATAGTCCCACTGTCATTCCTTGCAAGGGTAAGAGTCACAGGGATGATTTTTAGTCACAGCAGAGTTTATTGAACTAAAACCCCTGCAGACTGTTCGCTTCAAATACCTGGTTGAGCAGGGTATAAAACCAGAAAGCAAGGTTCAGCAGCTGATGCTGATTCATTCACGGCTTGTTTGCCATGGTATTGGCTATCTCTGTCCCATTTCTGCTACTGGAAGCTGCCTTGGGCTCTGGCATTAGCGTTTCTTTTTATGACCTAAGAAATAATCCCTCCCTCCTCGTCCTGTCAACACCATTTGCCTTGCTCAGGTCTTCGTCATTTTCCTGTACCGATTGCTCCAGTTTGTTTTATGAGTTAGTCCTTCAGACGTTCTCTGCACGGCTCCTTTTTAAGAGCTGTGCAAGGTCAGATGCCCGTGTCCTATCCTGCTCAAGCGGTAGCAAGAAACACAAATATCTCTCCAGTTCCTGTGTGAAGAAGGGGGGAAAATAGGAACTTATATGTACCCAGACCCAGGTCAGCCCCTGTGCCCTTCAGTTTTCCTCTGGATTTCAGGACCCTCTACACCAGTTATCTCCCTGATGAAACATTTCTTGGGAAACACTGACGCGAGTGACAGGACTGAATCTGGATCTCTCCTGCTGACTGGAGGAGGTCTCTGCCCTCTGGAATAGCATACATTAAAGCAGAGCCTCTTTATGTCCTAGTTTAGGTGCCAAATGCCATCTCTGGTTTGAATCCAACCCTTTTTTCTCAGCCTGCAGGGTGTCTGAGACCAGATCCTCCGTTATCCGGTTTGATCCTTTTTTGGCTGCACCTTGCTATGAGCAGGTACTGGTTTACTAATTATCCCTACTGTAGTCTCAGGAGAGCAGGTGGAAGGGTCTGTGTTAATTGTGCCCTGAGGCTGTGATGTCCTGTCCCTAATCAGCTGCCCTCAACAGTGTTTTTGAAGCAGGTTGCAGGCACTTGCTACCCACTTGAGCACTGAAAAACACCAGGCTCTCCTTTGACTGGCATCTTAAGATGTTTTGCTTCAGGCCTGGACAGTTCGTGACAAAACAACCAAATACTTGGTATTTCCACTGTCGTTGTCCAGTGCTCGTGCTTTAACCCATCCTGTGCTATAATGGAACGTGGCTGTTGTTTATAGGCATTCCTGTGTGCCCAGTAATTGTATCTCAATGGATGGGACCAGTCTTTTTGCGATCACTTCAGGCTGGAACCATACTGCAGTCTTGCATCTGGCTAATGCTTATAAAGGCTGGCTGGCTTTGATTGGGAGTTTGCTAGCCAGCCACAGGTAACTGGTTTTATTCTTTTTACTATAGCTACAGCACTCTATATGGCTTTCCATACTGAATTGCTGTTTGAATGCAACTTGATCTTCCTTTCCCTGCAGAGTCGTTTTTCCATGTGGGTCGCAAGGGTTGAAATATTCATGGTTTTGTCTCTTTCCCTACAGGAAGATCCACCATTACAGCTTCCTGCAGTAGGAGGGAAGATGTCACCTCCTAACACCTTTTTCATGAAGATTGATGCCTGTTCACTTCTTTCTTTCTGTGTAACTAAATATCCACTGGGTATTTAGCAGAAGTAAAGCTGTATAGTCTACCTGAAGAGGGTGAAGCTTCAGGCAGTGTTACCAGTGGACAACCTGACAATGTCGGGCAGAGTGGGATAAATCTCATAGAGTTTGGTCTATCCAATAGCTCTGGACCTTGTTTCAGTTAACCAGGTATTCAGAGATATGAGCGATTCCAGAGGATGATTTATCCTGTTCTAATAGGGATGCTTAAGAGCATTGGGATGAATTGCAGTTTGGTACCATCTTTTCTTTCGCTGTGTGACGACAGGAGATATAGGTACATATATATGTATTTTGCAATCTCAGCTGGCCAGGTCGATGTTTGTGTGTGAGAGCACTGAGGAAAGAAAGGTTGATCTTGCTTTGTTTCATTTCTTTTCTGCTGCAGTTTCTTTCTCCTCTGACTTCAGGAGAAAATACAGGAGAGATTTACTGCTAAGAAAAGATGTCAAATTGCTGTGATTAGATCCAGGTTAAATCTATATGTTTCCTAAGCTCTACCGGCTCTTCCTATCTGTATTCTGAACACTAAGGGAAAACAGCTTATGAGCTCTAAAACTCAAAGGGAAACAAAGCAGCTTTAGGGAGCGAGAACTTTGTGAGATGGGACCTAAATTAATCCCTGCTGTAAATCCATTGTAGTCCTAGACAGATTGGGCTGAGGCAATGGACAGTAGGCAAAGGCATAGTACAGGCTGATTTATTTCTGTGCAAAACCTAACTTCAATCTTAGTCATTGCTGGTCATGTTATACAGCCCTTATATTTAACAACACTGGGATTGATAGCTGAAACTTCTTGGTTCTTACTCTTCAATGTAGTCCTTAAATCTTAGGGGCACTGCTCCATCTACCCAGCAACCAGTGCTCAGGTCAGATTGCTAAGCGAGTTGCCAGAGCTCTCTGCTGTCTCTGGTTGCCAGTGTCTTGTATTACTACATTTTATCCTGCAACATCCTGGTGGGAAGTATCGGCACAGAACTGCTCCATGAGTAAGGGGTGAGGGATGGGTGTAGTTAAATGACACGATTTGGGAGACAGGGAATATCCTGCTCCCCCCTGACTCATTTTAGAGGTAAGAAAACTGGGAAGTGGAGCTCTAATGTTAATTCATATTGGGCAGGGAATCTGCAGCAGCTGTAAGGACAGACCTGTCTCCTGAGAGTCCTACTTCCCTCCCTCCTCCTGTGCCGTGCCTGTGGAGCTCCACCTCGGCTCACTCAGCAGCGAAAGAACAGCCACAAAACTTGGCTTCACATCAGTGCTCTGAATGGGAGCGCCCTAAAATCTGTACTTCTGCTGTGAGCTGGAGCTCTCGTCTGAAGAACACCCTGGCTGCCTGACACAGGATTTGCCTTGACATCTTCCTTTGAATGCTACACCATGACTGTTACTACTTTTTTCCCTCTTCCAAAGCAATAATCTAAGTAGAACAGGCATGGCACACTAGTTATTAATATGATAAAAATGGCAGCAAATTAAATAAACAGTTTGAATTTAGCCTCTATTGCCATTTAACTGTAATTGAAGTCAAAATATAGTCCTTAAAGCACCCAAAATGAAAATGCAAGTGTACTTTTTGTGACTGTTTCATTGTTTGAAAACAATTGAGTCTCAGAAAGCAATTACAATGAACTGAACTGCTTGTGTAACAGCCAGGTAAGAGAATATTTAGGTTATGATGAGATCCTTTCACATAATAAAGCACAGTATGTAAGAGGACGATGTTCCCTGTGGGAATTGGCCTTATGCTTTCCTTTTCCCAGACTTCCTTGAAAATGTAGCCTTCTTGCTCGTGTCTAATGTCCTTCCTGAACACATTGCTGGTTGTTGTCCTTCTTGGTGTCCCTGCCCATGGCAGCGGTGTTGGAACTAGATGATCTTAAGGTCCTTTCCAACCCTAACTAATGTACAAGTCTATGATTCTTCTCAGTTTACATGGCTACAGTACAATTAGAAGTAAATTAACATTTCTCCCACGTGCAGATGAATTCATCCTTGTTGCAAATCCCAGGCAATTTGTACCTTTTGGGGGCTTTGATTATTCCTTTTGGCATCCCTGCATGAATTCATCTTTGGGTTACCCATTCACATGATGAACTTGATATATAGTAGCGTGGATAATCGTGTTACTGAATCCAGGGGAGGACCATTAATAGCTGCCCATGCCGAGACAACATGGCTCCATCCCCTTGCCGTGAGTCATTCCAGCTGCTTGAAAATGCTATCTTTGTAGATTCCCCTTTGGTCAGGAAGAGGAGTATGGAGATTGCTCCAGTTCAGCAGAGAAAATATCTCCCCAATTTGTAGACAAGAGAGCTCTTTCAGAGACATTCTTCAACAAAATACCTAATAGTGCTGTGCATGGCACAAACACACTCCAGTTCCCAAGGCCGGTGGATAAAACGCACATATGCTGTCACAGATTAGATATGAAACAAGCACATGTTTCTGCACTGAATCAACTGCAGAATCAAGTTTGCTGGTGTATCTGGTCACAGGACAGGGCCCTGGCATATGTACAGGGAGGGGAGTGCATAGGTACGCAGAGTCAAAAGATTTACCCTGCTTTGGAGCACTGAATCACAGACAGGGCGGAATGACAGCAATTAGAGATGGAGATTAACGCTCCTGGGTCTGAGAACATAATTTCAGTGGAGTCATTTCTTATTTAGAAGAGAAAACGCAGGTTCAGCAGCTCCACAACCTTGCTGAGGTCTGCTTCATATTTTCTCTCCTGCCATAACTAAACAATACAAGACACATATGTACATGCATTGCATACAAACATACGACTCCAGCACAGCATTTCAAAAAGAGGGTATGTTTTAAATTTCATCTAAATCCATGTAAAGCACCACCTTTTGTTTGCCTTGCAGAAGAAGTTAAACATTTTCTAAATATGTATTTATTTATTCATTTTTCAAATAAAAGGCTGAAACAAAGGGAGCTTTTTTTTTCCCCTCCCTTATATTGGTTGGTACTGGCAGTTTGCAGACTTGGGCTTTGGATTAGGTTATCCTCCCTCCCCATTTCCACTGCTGCTACTTGACTAACTCAGTTGCGAGATGCTGCCAATCTCATAGATAAAAGTCTCAGTGTTTCAGAGCCCGGTAACTGAAGGTAAGTGGCTGGACCAGCCCTGACCAGTTAATGACTTACTTTCTCTGCTCCAGTTGCTGCTAAGCAACTAAGGTACTTCTGACTGTCTACTCACGTAATCCTTTCATTTCTCCTTAATTTCAATGGACTGTTTGGAGTTAAACACAACTCAGCATTTGACTGTAAACTCATTAGAAACAAGAGAAAGACCAAGGGAAACGTTGTTCTCCTGTGCAGCGAAGGAAAAAGAGGTGATATTGTGTAAAGGTGAAAAACCCGCACGTAGTGCCTCTTTTTGTTTGTTTTTGGACGGTGTTGGATAGTTAGATGTCTGAAATGCAATTGGCATGATGAACTCCATCCTCTAATAGTTACAAACTGCTTGGTGTAATCTCTGTGCTGTTAACACCTATCTCCGAGAGCATGTGGAGGATGAGGGAAGAAACAACTATGAAAGGACACGTGTGATGCTTAGCTCCAAAAAAAGTTGTGAAGGGGAGGTGTGAACTCCAGGAAGTGGAGAATCACAGACTAGTCATTTCAGTGCCAGGCCATGGAAGAGTATTGGAAAAAAATAATTGAACCAGCTACTTGTTCACACCTAGAAACAAGTTGGAGAATAAGACAGCATTGATTTGTCAAGAGTATTGTGCCCTAGCACTGAGCTTCTGTTCTGGGACACCCAAAACTAAATCCAAGTGAAATTGGGTGTGAGAGACAAATTTACAGGCAAGTGATGTAGGATACTTTCTACTTCTTATGGCACAGAGCAAAGATGATAGTAATATCTGCCCCCAAAACCACACTGTCCTGTGCTTGATTCCTTTTCACTATCGGGACATTAGAAAGATCTGTTCTTCAAGGCCCGATGTGAGTTTGGGACAGGTACATCAAAAATCACTTCCCGAGTCACAGATCTCTGGGAGAGCACCACTTCTCCCAAGCAATATGTTTGACAGTACCCAGGAATAAGCACTCAAGAGCCAGAGATGTAAAAAACCCAACAAATACACCCCACCCCCCCCCAAAAAAAAAGAGATTGACTTAGATCAATGGGTTTATTCTGAAGTGTCTCCAAATGGCCACTGATCTTTGTTTCGGTGGTGAAAATCCCTTTTAAAAATGATTTTATTTGATCAATTAAATGCTACCAATTTCTGGATACACTAACCACAAATTTGCTAAATTCCTGAGCTAATGAAAGGCTGGCTTGCTTTGACATGAATGGGAGTTTTGTTTGAGTAACAATCGAATAAGGACTTGGCCCAAAGACAGCAAGGAAAATATTTAGATGTTAAATATGTATTCAGAAGACCTTTCTTCCAATCTTTTCTCTTACAGTAACAGGACAGTAATTGTGCTCTCTAGAAGGGACAGTTCAGGGAGACGTCCAGCACCTCTCAGGATTTATCAGAGTGAGCAAGAAACTATGCAAATATTTTAGTTTAGAAATACTTGTAGCTCCTTTTCAAACAATGAAAGCCTCAATTAAAGCCAGATCTCTGTTATTTAAAAATTCCAGGCAGCAACTGAGAGAGAGTTTCATTTTTCCCCCCTCTCACTTGCAAACATAAAGTCCAATGTATTTGAGAATCAGAAAGACGGGGTCTAACGTTAAAACTCTGAGAGCTGAGAAGTCTGAAGCTGTGATTCTTATCTGCTAAGGAGTTTTGCAGTCATCAATACCTATAGAAAGCCAAAGTACAAGAAATAGGTGACCTTAATAGGTATAACTCTGTATGGGTTCATTGTAGCATGAAATTAAATTTTTAATCTGAATTGATGAACAAAAATGCTGGTTTGATCCTCCACACACACAACAGTTTAAGTAGTTTGGTAACTGTTTCACTTCCAGAACGTAGCTGCACAAACAAGATCAGCAACACAATAATCCACTTCATGGACCGTGGGCTGGGATGATCCAGAAACAAAAAGGTCTCTAAGGCTTTTAGTTAAATCAGTGCAAGCAAGATTCAGGATTGCTGAGGAGCTGTGTTCTTTAATCCCAAAGTTACTCAGTTAGTGAGTCTTTTGAGGGACTTCAATTGGCTTTGGATGTGGTTCCAGGTTTTGTGTATAATCACATTCAGCAACACCTTATCCTCAGAGCTCATCTCATTCCAGCAGGCTTCCCTCAAAATTGATGCACTTCCTCCAAGTGTACCTTTAAAATACTTCGTGCCAGGCTGAATACACAGCAGATATGTTGTCTAGAAGGGAATTGCTAACTATTTGGCTCCATCTCAAGAATGCTAATATAAGTTGTAGAAGTTGAAATGAACCTATTAATAGAGGATCTCCTGCCAAAACCAAAAGAGAAGACTTTATCTTCTTGATTTCATTTTCAAAAGCCAACTTCTTTCCCATTGTTTTGAAGTTCTCAGTATTAAAAATGCCCCTCAGTCCATGATCTTATTTAGGGCTTCTTTTTCCCCTAAAATTACTTACAGAGATTTGACAAATAAAAACAAACATGGGAAAGTAAAATCATCTTTTCACTAGTATAGAAACCTGAATTTGGATATGCTGGTCAGCTGAAGCTGTCAGAATGGCTGGAGGAATTATCTGCTATTATCTGCCGAGTAAACACCATCACAAAGTGAAAACTGATGCCATAGCATTTTTCATAATGCAATAGGCACGGCCCTCACTACTGAGTATTGGAGCCAAATGTTCTGCCATGGCCCTATACAATAGCGCTCTTTGACAATAGCTCAGTATTTAGTTTGTTATGAAATCCAGTCTATTTTGGGAGGGCCCTATTGTTTCCATTTTATATGTGCTGCAGACTTGAGTCTCGGAAAACACAGAACCAGTTGCAGAAGTTGTCACTTGCTGAAAAAGCTGAAGGTTTTGTCCCACTGAGAGTGGAGAAGCATCTTCCTGCCAGCCTGAGATGTGGAGACAGCTTGGCCCTGCAGGACTGCACGCCCGTTTGTCGACGCCTGAGGGAAGGATCAGCAGTGAGAGCTACCAAGCACTCTGTTCTGTAATCATTTCTTGAAGTACCAATGCCTGTCCTCAAGGTATCTCACCTTTGATGCTTCTCAGAGAAGTATCTCACCTTAGCACCAGTTCCTGAAGGAGGATATAACAGTAAATATCCAACCCTGAGAACTCTTCATTTCCTGAAACAAAGTGGTGGTGTCCCCATGATGAAGCTGGCTCAGGAAGCGTTACTTTATCTGTTCTGCTCCCTAAAGGCCTGATCCTGCTCTCCTTTCTCTCACAAAAGACAAGGCCTTGCCATTAAAGTTAACAACATGATGCATACAGAAGTGAGAGGAACATGAGCTGATTGTGTCTTCACCCCTCTCATGTGCACTGGTTCACTGACTTTCACTGTGGAAAGTAGGATGCTTAGCAAGAAGCAAGAGCAATTCCAAATCGAATGCTGTTGCTAAAATAGCTTATTGGGCAGTTGCTGCAAGAGGCCCCTGTCCCTGAGCATGTTCATGCCCCTACTTATGCCCTAAAATGCCCGTGGCTCTTGTCCCTATGTAGACCCATTGCCTGAGTCTGCAGCTGCATCAACACAGATCACTTTTTAGCCTTTCCAAAATGCTGGTTCTCACTGTGGCATTGTAGCATGGCTTAACTCAATAATTCCACGTAAATCAATGACCTAACGATGCAGTCAGTTGTATGTAAGGTAATCCTCGCCCTGGCCTGTTATAGACAGAAAACAAAATCGACAAGAATTTTGTAGGGTTATGAGAAGTAGAGAATATCAGGAGAAAAAAAGGGGTATTTCCCCTGCCGGGTTTGATTAGTGAGCTGTGGTGTCCTGTGGTTGATGAAGGGGACTGCTGTTAATATTGCAGACATTCATTAATGTTCTGACTCATGATGAGGCACTGGACTAGCCATTTCTGCTGTTCTCTGCCTCTATTTCAAAGACTGTAAAAGAAGAGACTCTAATATTAAACCCCAGAAGATCATCATCAGAAGTTGAAGATTTATTTGAGCCTATGAACATCAATTAAAGAAAGAAGTCTAATAGACTCCTCTCTTTAGATTTCTTTTGATTTCCTTTCTTGGTTTCCATTATATTAGAGCTGGACTCCTTGCTTTTGTTCACTGTTCCAGAAGTTCACTGCAGAGCTGGGAGCAATCTGAGGCCCAAGGCTTTCTAGTCCTCACACAAATCCTACTCAAGTTACTGTAAATTTGACCAGTCAGCCTTTCTCTGCTGAGATTGATCTGAGTAAATTTACAGCTATCAAACCTCATTAAATATGTATTGATGTTTGTTGTATGTGTATTTTTTCCCTTTTTCCCCTTAAAAACAATTCCAAGTTTGTGTACCGAACGCAAATCAGCAAATGAGAGCTGATGAGGAGGAGTTTGCAGACAAATAAAGTTGGTGCACTGATTCCTGGTACCTGTTTCATCCTTCCATTTTAGAAGACAGAATAAGCAACAGGTAGCACAGAACTGAAAGGAGGACTAGCAAACACATGGGAAGCACAATATGTTCCCACATGCAACCCAACACGATAGTAGCGAAACACAGGAGGAAACTTCCCCTGGCTCATCTGCTTATGTCCAGCATTGGTTATGGGGAATGATGCCTTTCAGGTTTTGTGTTTTAGTTTACCCATGAGCTCTGAGCATGACTGCTAAGTGATTTCAGGGATGACAGCAGTTTGATATGCCTGTGTTGACATGTGTGTGTTTGCACATATGGTCCACCTTTGCTCTCCAGTAATGTACTCCATCTTTCAAAGAAATAGTGCTCAGACTCATTACGGGCTTTCCTGGTATGAATCAGGGACTTGCTGCTGGAGTAAAACTGAGCTGCACTGGTTACTGTTAGCTGAGATTCAAGCCCAGATAAATATATGTATGTGTTTTATCTTTTTCATAAAACTGTATGAGAAATGGCTTGCTTTGGAAGCTCACCAACCTTCCCATTCTACATTTGGACTGCTTACATGTGCCAAAGCATTTCTAGATGAAGGACCATGAAGGCATCTTCCAGACAATATTCATATCCTCTGCTGATTAGAATGTGTAGCCCCAATTACTTAAAATACAGCTGCAATCTGCAGCCTCAGAGCATTTCATGTCCAGTGTGAGTGCTTTACCCTGAAAGTAAAGTCTTTCTTTTTTAATCCCTTAGGCCCCTCAACACAGCATGTAAAACCCAAGAAGACACAGCCTGAAGGGCCCCTGCCTTATGTGTAATCATGGGAACTATCGCTTAGTATTGATATTGTCTTATTAAAGCAATTAGCCAAGCATTTCAGAAGCTTGTTAATGTTTCTAGAGTGACTTCTAATGAGGGATAATGATAACAAGCATGGAAGGTCTCTGGTGAACTTTAGATAATGATGTAAATCTGAGAAAGGTCAATGGTATTCGTGGATTCAATGATGGCCATTCCATTTCCATTCATTACCTGGTTCAGCTTTTATTTTCTCTTCCGAGGCCATTTACATCTGCAAGAACATGGTCCTTATCTAATCTAGAGCCCTACCTCTTGGTTCACAGATTGACTTAGCTATGAAGTAAATGATGCTGAGCCTTAGCACTCCTTGTAATGAGCTCAAGTCTAGACAACAACAAATCGATTAGCAGAATGAAAGCAGATACAACAGGAGGCACTACAACAATGACAATGTTTTACATTTACATAGCAAAACACTTCCCCAGAAGATCCCCAAACAGGGGCCTGGCCATCACAGGGAGCATTGTGTGGCTGTGGAAAGGCAATGTCAGAGGGAAGTGGGATCAAACAGAAAGACATAAAAGGGCCCTACAGGGAGGCAAGAAATGGAGCTTCTTTGCCAGAGCTGGGCTGCAAAGTTCAGGTATGACAGCAAGGTCTAGAGCTGTAGGAACTATTTGTACTGGTATTAAATAGGCATTCACTGGCATAGAAATATCAGTAATATATCTGTGCTGACAGACTTCTAGTTTATCCCTGTCCCTGGTCAGGGATTATGGCCCTAATCCACAGCCCACAGAAGCCTGTGCATCACTAACTTCAGGTAGGAGAGCAAAGCAGGCTTTCCAGAGGGGTACAGAATGCCAGAAGGGAGCCTGAGAAGGCTATGGGGTCAGACTGGACACTGCTTCACGGCAGGATGTCACATGAGGTTCTGGCTAAAGGTCTCATGCTGTCCTTTAAAGAGGCAAATGCGAAGGCACAGTGCAAGGAAGGGTATTTCCACCCTTACGCAGAGCCATTATAGGAATTGGCACTGTATAGAACTCTCGCTTTTATAAAGAGGTTCAGAAGTAGTTTGAGAGGTAAAGGAGGTGTCTCTCGGTGATAGACTGAAAGAGCTGTCTATTTAGGAAAAAGAATAGAGAGAGATGACCTGATTACTCCATGCTGGCTCTTTAGCAGTACATTCATGAGAAGAAAATGCTAGGTATCGAAAGGCCATTTAATCTACTAGAGATAAAAGCCAGTTACCAAGCCAGGCAAATACAAAATGGAAATCATGTATATGTGTTTATACACGGTTGGGTTTGGGTTCTTGTTTGGTTGAGGGGTTTGGGGGGGCGGGGGGTGTGCTTTACTTTTTAACGTGGAGGTGCTCAGCTGCAGAATTAAAACTCATTAGTAAGTCACAAAACTGCCTCTTGTCAGTGGGCATGGAGTTGGGAGCTCCAGCTGGTGTTAGTGGCCTCGCCTCTCCTCACCTGTGGCTCCCAAGTGAAACCATTTAAGCTCAGATGTGAGCTCCCCACCTTTGCCTAAGCTTTGCTGTGTGGAAGTGTTCTACGGTTCCTGACATGGAGACTGGTTTTCCTGGAGCTTCTGTAAGCCCTCACCTCCACTAGATGGATGATAGCTGGAGCATGAGATGTGTCCTTACTGGTAAGGCTGCCTATACTCCTCACTGTGCCTTAGTTTACCCATCTGTTCAGCAGGCCCAGTTATGCTTGTATGACTGACCTGACAGGTGCTGCTATGAGGATTAATGATTAACAATGGGATCTGTACATTGGGGCTGACTCTACAGAGCTCCGAGTGTTGTTGCAGGCTTGTAAAGAAACCAAAGGAGGCAGCAGGTAATTGTAAATCGGTTTCAGAATGTAGTTTTATGCCTTTGGTGGGAAGGTATCTAAGGGAAATACAGTAAGTGGAATTCTTTCCATTCACACATTCTTTGCTAATATTTTGAGTCTGTGGATCACCTTTTGATTATTAGCACAAATATTTGCTCTTTATTTATTATTCTGTGTCCTTCTAGGATTGAAAAAGAAGGGAGCAAGGAATGGCTGGTGAGAGGGGCAGATGGGAATTATTAAGTAAGTAAATAAAAGGTCAGTCATCACATTAATCACTCCAGTCTCCACTCTGTGCAGACCCTCATGCTGGTGATCCCCCTCTCCAAGCTCAAAGTCGCCGGAGCTGAGAGGGTCCATGCTTGGATATATTTGCCTTCTGCTGGGAGCTGCTGCAAGGCTGGGAGCAGGCTCTTCCTCAGCATCTTGCAGTCCTGCATCTGTCCCTGCTTTTTAGTCTCCAAATGTTTGTGTAGTGCTGAGCGCAGTAGCTGGCCTGACTTTGTTTCATAATAACTGATAACTGTAGTGAGAGAATGTTGTTTTGGGAAATAATCAGTGTTACTGTGTGCTCGAGCTGAGAGAAGCCAACCCATCCAGGCTTAATGTACAAAATAGGAGTGTTCATGCACTTGAGAGATGAAAGCTTGAAGGGGAGATGCAGAAATTAAGTGGCTTGCCCACGGTTACGTGTTTGGTCAAGATGGGATAAAGCACTTGTTCCTGCCCAGCCTGAGGGAGCCCTGCTCCCTGGGCTACTGTGCTTTTCCAGGTATATAATTTTCAACGATGAGCCTTCACCAGTCCTGCCTTCATTTGGTATTTCTTTCTTGGTCTATTAATTTGAGTTTATCGCAGCCAGGGCTTGTCTGAATATCTGTACTGATTGTTCTCTGCAACTTTTATATTTAAACGAACGCTCACACACCCCCAAAACAACATAAAATAGCCCACAGAAACACCCAGCGTTGCCATAGGGCATCCCTTGTCTTCTCCCCAAGTTTCTCTCTGAAGAATGTATGAAGAATAAGAGTTGCTTTATGGTTTGGAGGAAATTTTGTGTCTTTATTAGGATTCTCTTCTCAAGAAACAATTTATTAGACACAAGAATGTTATGTTATACTACCTCCCCCTTTTTGCCTGGGAATTTACAGTTCACACACTGCACCAGCACATAAATCCAGTTTTATTTCTCAATTTATTCACCTGGAACTAAGTGGATTAAATCTTTTTTTTGGTTTATTTTTTTTTTTTAAGGAGACCAGCACTGCAAATAATCACGATTGTTAGACAGACAAATTGGAGGTGGCTGTGGACATGCAGTTGCTTTCTATGCAAACTTTTATGCTTGCCGAGTTTAAATGGTGATTTTTCTCTTTTCTTAGTGCAAAATTTACCTTTAATGACCCTCTTTCCCCTTAATAAACCAGGATTGATTAGAATTTGGCTTTAAGAGATGAAAGGACTCTGCAATTATCTACTTGTATATGCCCTTCAGTAAACTACCTTGTCTCCCCCTTTCTACCTCCCCTTCTTAAGAAGACTTTCCCAGGTCGCTCTTGGCTGCGGTTGAACGATGTTGGCTCATGTCCATGCTGCAACAAAGACCTGGCATTCCAGCTGTCTGCTTCTAATCTCCAGTGTCAGCTCTTGTTAATGTTTCAGCATGAAATCAGAGGGGGCAAAGCTGCATGGAATATTAAAACCATGATCAGAATTCCACTGAAATGCTGATAGTCTGCAAGCACCATTAGGAGGGCCGTCAAATCACTGTCTCGCATTAAATAAAAAGAAAAGATTTCTATCGCTGGGGCGCACGGGAAGTACAATCAGTGAATCACTGCACTAAATTAGCATTTTTTCAATTGGAGATCGAAGTTGATTTATTGTTCTACACAACATTAATGTAACTATGTGCTTGACCTGTTAAGGCAGCTAATTTTTCATTTAAATGGCTTCTTTCTCTATGCAAAAAGGTTGTAATCATATTTCAACTTTGCAAAGTGATCAGGAAAGTACTGGACTGTTTCAAAATGGTCTTGAGTCTCTTTTCCTCCCTTCCCCCCAACTCTCTTATGCCTAGTGGTCAAGGGCAAGGAGTTTAAGGGAAAAAAAGCTGTCTCAAGTAATAAGCTTAATTGTCATTTGACTTGAGCTATTTTACACCACTCTGACCATGTAGAAAAGCATTTGAGTGGGTGTAAGTTTCACACCCCCAAGCCTTGCAAAGGGAGCTCAGAACACGGGGAGGATCTGGCCCTGAATAATTCCAGGTTGTGCAGAAAAAGGGGAGGGGAGGTTTGTTATTCTTCCACCTTTATTTTTCTCACTGCTCTGAGTAAACTGTTGCTGGATAAGACCATAAGCATTTGTATTTTTCACAGGTTAAACTATAGCTCTGAGTTCAGTGGCAGCAGACTGAATTAAAGACTGCGAAACATAGGCCGATACAGAGCTTAGCACAGAATGAGCAGTGCAGAAATCCCTGCTGGTTTTAATGGATGTTGCCAGGTACTGTACATGTAGAATAAGAGTTGTAGTTTTCCAGTGACGTTGGTTTTGCAAATGCAATCTATGACTTACTGGAAGTGAAGCTGCCTGTGAGAAAGTGTCGCTGATCGGTCTGAAAAAAGCATAGCTGTCCAAGAGGAAGTCTACTTGATGGTCTGAAAGGCCATTCCATTTGGCAAATGTAATTTATAGTTTGAGAAGAGGAATGGCTTTTTAAAAGGCAGAAATCCAATCTGTGTGCGCAACCTGCCGCGGTCGTCCCTTTCTTCTTGGTTCATGAGGGTGAGGAGGTGGAGGTTTGCAGTCTCCAGTGCTGGCAGGATGGGAACCCATTTCCCATCTGACTCCAGTATGTTTCCTGTTAAATGTGTCTACTTTACACCCGGTCACTTCCAACTGTTGCTGTCTCATAGTCCAACCTGGGAAAGCTGCTGTACAAATGGACAATGTCCAGATGACAATATAGAGCACCCTGGTGCCTCCTCCCTGACAAAGTGAAGATAATATACATTTCCAATTAGTGGTACACATTCTAGTCATGTTCTCTTTTTACTCCCTAACTATCTTTGTTTTGCTAAAAAGCTGTTCGGTCATTAATGAAATCCTGCAGTTCTGCTAATCCTAGATACAATGCAGCTTTTCTCTAGCAGGCTATCCCTGACATAAAACTACAGTTACCCAAGCTCCCCACCACATTAAGATTCGCTGTCATTTGCCTTTCATTACATACCTGATGTAGCACAGTAGCAGTCAAATGTCCTTGGCAGGCAAAGCAAAGTATTTAATTGTATTAGTTTCCGCTTGCTCCACCTTAGGAAAGTGGGGTTTTCTTTCCTTGGGAGGGGAGGAAGAAAATACTGTATCGTGGAAACTTATACTTTCTGCTTGGATGTAAATGTAATTATCTTTAAATTCTCAAAGCAATCTTGCAACACCACCCCCCCACCCCCCCCTTCCCAGCAACACTGTATTGCCAGTGCCATATGAAATGCCTCTCCGTAGAGGCGAACAATGAGGCATTCATCAAAGGGAACTAGTGATTAGATGTTTTTCATTTTCAGAACTTTAAGAGATAAATAGGGGCCCTGTTCCTTCATTTGATGTCCAGTGCTGTTGGGATTCAATTAATCTCTTCTGATAAGTACCAAATTTCTGCAATATTATTTGGGAAGAAAGAGTGTCACACAGAATGCTGACTTCAAGTCCTTGGAATATGGGTGCTGGTTTGCAATAAGGAAATATATTAAAGAAGGCTTGGATGATCATGGGGCCTGGAGCAGGGCTCTGAAGCTTTTCCACTGAACAGATGTGTTTTTTCCCAATATTTCCCTTCAAAAAAGGGATAGGGCGCAAAGCATTATAACCCTAGCTTATGCTTTAGGAGATCTGAATTCAGACCCTGCCTTTTCTGTGGGGTTATTGAGTCTCTTGTTGTGTTCATGCCCAATTCTGTTAAAGGAAGGGTTAATCATCGTTTTCCTCATCGATATGTTGGAAATAGGTTTTTTAACTCTATTGAAATGCTCAAGAGCTGTGGGGTTAAGCAGTGCAGGGATCTCTCTAGGTAAATGCAGTTACTACATGTAATTTCTACAGTCTTCATTTGAATATGCAGAGTTGCTACCTAAGGGAGCTATCACCGGCTGCCTGCTCTATGGCCTATGAAAAATGAGTTGCTGCTTTCAGCCCTGGCAGCAGAGTCTAGGACGTGTGCCTGTTACAAAAGCTGTCTCTGCAATTGATAATAATTTACCCACCTATTCCCATTGACAATATTATTAATAAGATCAATGACTGAACAGGGCTCAAACACTGAACATGCATCTTGTCATTGCTGGAGCAAATGAGGGATATTGATGGAGCAGGCGGTGGAGGCTTGTGTTGCTGCTGCTGCTTGGTACGTTAATGGTGGGTGGACCAAGAAAATAGGTCAGGTTTGATCAATAGGCCTGTTTTCATGAGTACTGAATGTACTTATATAAATGGACCAGCTCAATTAAAAAGAAAAATAAATTAGGCAACTATCGGGCCCAATTTGAACTTAATCTAAAGAAGGAATAACTGTGCTCCTGGCAGCAATACTGTGAAGAAGCTCAGTGAAGGTGGTGCCTATCAGAGGTGTTCCTGACTGATGTCATGGGGTACTCGGGTGGATATTTCAAACTCTGTCTATATTGCTATGAGGAGGCAAGCTTGTGAAGCCCTATGGTTTGATTTAAGTGCCCAACCCAGCACTACTCCAAACTTGTACTCTTATGCATGTATTTTAATCAATCTGGCTTAAATTGCCACAGTGACTTTTTGGGTCCATTTGTAGTTTTTTGTCCTGATCACATTTCACTGCTAGAATTTACAGTGTTTCTCCTTGTGATTATTCTGCACTAAAACTACTTTGTATGTTTTGCTATAGAATGAGCAGAACTTAGAATGGCACATGCTGCATTGCTAAGTCAAAAGGCTTAACAAATGGTGTTTTAGGGTTTGACTCTCCTTCCTTTTACCTCTTTGGCAAATCTGACTCTGGTTTTACTAGAGCAGAATCAGACACTGAGTTTAGCACTGAGAACAAGATAGAGGTTTATGGTCAAACGCTGCAATCAGTTTCCAGGACACCATGGAAATAGCAAGGGACAAGTGGCAGATGTACCTATGAAACGTTTTTGGCACACATCTTCATCTTTGTATTTTAAAGATGCAACAGCTCCTTTGTAGTCTTCGGGATTGATGTTAGGCTTGTTGATCTTTCAAATGATTTCAAGGGCTTTGGATCAAGTCTAAAGCCAAACTGCTCATAAAAAGTCAAGAAGGAGCCATAGACTTGGGGAGGGACAAGGGGGTCATTCGGTTACAAAAGTGGGTTTTGTGAACTTCTGTTGGTTTTATCAGGTGCTTTCTGAACGCAGCTCAGCTTGTATTATCTGCAAGATTTTATGTCACTGCAGTATCTCAAGCTGCACCGATAACAGGATCTCAGAATGTATTCTTAACACAAAACATGTAGAGAGTTTGGGAAGGTTTAGTCTCTGGATTAACTGAGTGGAAAATGTCTTTCATTGTAGCTACAGATGGCCCACAACACGGGAGGAATCTGGAGGAAAAAAATGGAGCCGCTTTGTCTTTGCGACTTCATTAGGGTTTTCCAAAACTCTGAGCATGATTGCTCATAAAATGAGGAGAAATGGAGAATTATTTTCATGCTTCCTCATTCTTTTTCAAAATATTACTATTTCCCTAACAGAAAACATTAAATTTGAAAGCAGAAAAGATTTTCAAGCCTTTTGTGTGTTTTATTCTGTAAGAGAAGTTAATACTTGAAGGAAATCTAGCAAGATTTCCAAGAAATCCACCTTGCAAATCATGCGGAAATGTTGTAAACCCAGCTCTGAATTTCAGGCAATGGAAAGTAGCTATTTGATGATATTTGATTTCTGATTTGTTTTGTTTTCCTCCATGAGGCTTCTCCCCATGAGGAATTTGATTCCTGATGCGCTGTAGTGAGATTGCTGAATGTCTGCTGTGATAGGAATCCGCACTCCCTTCTGACGAGTCATGCTTCGTTATGACTATCATCAAAATCAAAATAGCAGCCTCTTTTTTTGCTGACTGTATTGCTAATCCAATGGAGACTGGAGAGAGAGGTGGGTGGGCAGGCAGAGAGAAAGCACAGCAGTGATAATGTCACGTATTTGGGAACAGGATATTTTCCTGTATAAGATTAAATTATCAAATTGAAGCTTAGTGCTGTGATCGAGAAACTCAGTTCTCCATATGACAGAATTGCCAGTCTGGGCCAAATTTATCCTTGATAGAAAGCCATCTGTGTGTATAATTCTGTCCAGGTTGAAGTGGGACCCTTGATAGTAATGGGACCACCACCAGCAACAGGGACTGAGATATCTGTGTGTAAACACCATTCTTGGGTGTTGTGAATAATATTACTTATATCTAGGGTGATTTTCATTTAATTTCTCAAGCCCTTACAGTAAGTCATAGATAGATGATCGAATACTTACCAGTGAGAAGACTTGTCTTTGTGGGGAAAATGAAAGACTAGACCAGGTAGCAATTGCAAAGGAAATCTGTAGCCTATATTTGGAGCACATTAATAACATGACTAGTGACCTTTCTGCTGGCAAGGAACGGGTGTAATTGATTGTCCTACCCAGGAGTTGTGCAGAACTATAGATAGGTTATTTCCAGACCAGTCTTTGTTGTGGTCACATCTTTGGCCAGTGCAAACTCTGTGTGGGTATAGTTTAGGCTGGTTAAACCCAAGTATAGCTGAGCAACTAGAACAATGCCTTGGTATGGCTGCCAAAGGTACAGATGCTGGTGACCATGCTTGAGCTTGTACAGTGGACTTTCTCCTAAAGGAAAGTTAAGTTTGTTGCTTTTAAACCTTCAGAATCTCACTTTTCTAGGATGTATATACATATATATATACACACATATAGGCTTGATATTTATTATGATGTGGGAGGATGTGGATAATTCAGGTCCCCAGAAGTTCTGAGTGTTTTGATAACTTCATATTTTATTAGGGAATAAAAATTCCAGGGTCTACTGTCCTCCCTTAGCTGGAATTAATCCCAAGGGCAGGTCCATGGTTTACTGCTGTGACAACCCAGAGGTCCCAGATCTAAGGCACTCTGTTGGGTCAGCTTTAATGGTGGGTTTCTCCAGGCTGAAAGTCAGAGTTTTTAGCAGCTCCCCAGTGTTATACTTGGAAATCAGAGAGGATTCCCTGGGTCATGTCCCATCTGCAGAAAACCCAAACCCTTTCTGGAAAATACTTTGATTTTGGAAGCTTGCATTTTTGACAAAACTGTGATTTCTTGACAATGTCTGTCTTCTCTAGTAAATGCCTGCCTCTCCTGTGTTTTATTGCTCCCTGAAGACAAATGAGGCAAAGAAAAGGTACGTGATTTGTTGCGGACCAAGGAAGAGATAGCGGATGTATAATAGTCCTGATCTTTCTCTCACAACTGCAGCAATGTCCTTCTGTAAATTCTAAGCTAGTGACAGATTCTCCAGACCCTTTCAGACCTGTCTGTGTGCTTAAAAAGTGTTGTGAAGCCCTCTCTTTTCTTGAGAATCCAACCAGATGATGCTGTCAGTGTGGCATGGATTATTCCGAGCACCAGCTATTAGATAGTGTCACTTGCTCTATACTTCCCTTAAAATATTGCCTTATCTACCAGTACTATGAACTCCTATTGCAAGGGGATAACCCAGAAGGTTCATTTAGGGAACAAACAACTGGCCTGAAAGCTAGTAGGTAATTTGCTATTTGGGTTTCCTTCATGAGGGCAGGTAATTGTCTGGTACCCAGGAGCGGGGTGGACGTCTGCTTCCTGCCTGTGTCCAGGAGTAATATACAGAATCCATTAGAGAGATGCCTAATCATCTTAACCTGTCAGATCCAAACCACCCTCTTTTAAGAGCCAATTTGTTTTCCTGCCAGATCGATGTTCTTATCTGTAATTGCACAAGCCATGAACGGCACCCAATAACCAGTTAATATTCAGTTCCATTCCATGGCAGGGTGGGGAGCAGGGAAATGTCTTAATTTAAACATTTATTGTACAACTGTGAAAATGTCCTAAGTGAAATTAATTGAAGCTCAGGGAGAATAACTTATAAATCACCTTGTCTGGCTTGCATAAAATGATATAAGGATATGCTGAAGCCTTATCGTGGTGCTCTGTAGAGCTGTAGAAAGCTTTAACCCCAAGGTTACTGCTGTTATTGTGGCTCCAAGATGGAAGAATCTGACTCCTACAGGTTATGTGCTAAAGGGAGGACCAATCTAATTAATACTAATCCACAAATTTTTACTGTTCTTTTGCACTTCTCCAACAGCTCCCTGCAATGGATCGTGCTAGACAATTTGAATGTAGTGTTAATACTGTCAGCCATTCATCCCTTAGACTTCGGCAGCACCTTAAAAAGGGGTAATAATCCCGTCAGACTGCGCTTTTCACAGTACAAATATCACCAGAAAATGGAAAAACAACCCCAGTGACGTTAGCAGAATAAGATATAAACAATACTGGCTAAAATACAAGATGGAAATTAGGAAGGCTTAATGGGGAGTTTGAAGAGCACATAAAGACACAAACAACTTGCAGCGATTTTATTGATTTGTTCAAAACAGTGGGGACTGCAAAGGAAATACTTGCTATGCTTGGATGTTAGGAGAAACACTTAAGTAACAGTACTGCAGACAAATAAAAGCCTTAGCTACCTATTAACTCTTGTGACAGTGGATAGTAGGGGAAGGTGCAATGCAGTGACAGAGAAGGAAGCACTGAGGTTTGAGATGGACGATACCTTTTAGTTTGCTTTTGTGCAGCTTTCAACACTGTGGAGGCCTGGTTTATGGCTCCTCTCTGCTCCTGTAACAGCAGAAGAGCAAGAAGCTCCGAGGACTAAAAAGCACATACTTGTGATTTGTGAAAGATGTGACTGAGCTATTGGGGTGGAAAAAAAAAAGTGATAATCCTGCTCAAATCAGCTGCTCGATGGGAAGCCTGCAAAGGCTGCCTCTTTGGAAGTGTTCATCCTGCATATTGCAAATCAGCAAGGCTTAATTAAGCACTGGGCAGGCTGAATGAAGAGATTATTTAAAATAGAATTCAGTCAAAACTACTTGATACGATACCGATGAACAAGTGCAGCTCCTGTAAAGGAAATTCATGTCTCTATAACACATTTGGGAAGAGGTCAACAAACTAGTGAATAAAGGCGAACTGGTTGACATTAATTATATAGGCATGCAGAAAGTCTTTGGACAAAAACCCTAACAAGAGTCTACTAAGGAAGCCAAGTACCCAAGGGCTGACTGGTAAAACACTGCTGTGCATTTGATGTGAGTAAAAAGCTCCCCTCATACACACCCCTAAGACAGGAAGTAAATAGACTGGTTTTAACGTAGCAAGAAATCAGTGCTGTGCCTAGGGTTTGGTAATCGTTTAAATATATTTACTGTTGAGTTGGAAAAGTAAAAAGTAAGGCAGGAAAAGCTGATTCAGGCTAAGCTGGAGGTGGCTGAATGGTTTTAATGGAACCCCACACAGTAAAAGGGAAACGTGAGGGGCAGGGTGGAAATTCCTGGCTGACAACTCCAAGGGACTCTTCAAAAGAGTATTTGGACAGCCCATAGCTAAGTTATCACTGAAGGGAAAAAAAGAGGTCTGTGACTGCACAGTTCAATGGTATCACTGTTCAGTTTACAGTGGCTAAGAAAAACACCAGTGAAGTGGTAGGGGGAAAAAACCCAACTAGCATAGAACATGATATTGCAAATATAAAGATACTATATCGGTGTCCCATGATACTGGTCACTGCTATGCAAGCAGGGTACAGAATAAATAGAAACAGCTGGGAGATGGACAGCAGAAATAATTAGACGCCTGCAGAAGTTCTCAAAAGAATAATTTCTTGAAAGAGATTGTTCAGATGAGAGAACATAGAAGTAAATAATAAAAGGAGCAGAGAAGGTGAATGGTAGTACATTCAAAATGGTTAAAAAGAACTGGGTTTTGTACAGTTGACAAAAACCTGCGGAGTTCTTTGTCTCTTGACATGGTTGAGGCCAGGAATCTGGTGGGATTGAAAAATTCATTGACCATTTGTACAGTGAATGGAAACATCTGCAGGAAAATGGTGCGATGCTATTCTTAGAAAAGAACCGGCACCAACACTCCTACTTTGGGGCATAGCTCAATAGCGACTGAGGAAAGGATAGGGAAGAAATTTCCTCATTAAGGTTTTCTGTTATGATCCAGGAGGAGATATGTACTTCCTTCTGCAATTTGATTATCACTGTAATAAGTTAGTTATTTGGTTTAAGTAAATATGGCAACATACAGTTTTTATTATAGCATATTGTCCAAATTCTCGTGAAAGGGAGGGTGGTTTAAGAGTGAATTGAGATTTCCCATAATTGCAATATGGCATCATCAATGCACATCTGTACACGGATGCTTAAGGCGGTAATCGCACAAGTTTATAACACTCAGTTAAAATTCACTGCACAGGTATATTGAAGTGCTAGCAATAAATGACAGACTGAGGGAGATTATTTGAGGTTGTTCTTAATGGGGGGGATGAGGCTCCTGCACAATTCCCAAATTATTTGCCCAGTCGGGAAAGGACTGAAAATGATGATGAATTTTGATTTATTATTTTTAATGAAGCAGACAAGCAGCATTTGTCCAGTTTGGGAAGCCCATCCTCAGCTGAGATGGGAGGGCAGGATGAGTAGGTGCCCTGGGGATGTAGGGGATGCCTGGGGAGGGGGGGGGGGGCAGTGCTGGGGGCTGCCTGTTGTGCACCACTGGGTGCCTCCTCCCAGGGCAGATTTGCTTAGTGCCCCTGGATCCCTTCACAAAAGAAACCTGGGGAGTCCAAAATTCAAGAGGCAAAACTTGATTCCTAGGCAAGAAAAGAAACCAGAACAAAACAGCAAAGCCCCAACCCGGGATTTTCAGATGAGCCGAAACTTGGTGCTACAGGCAGTGAATCTGACAGCTTCTTGCCACCTCCTCCTGGTGTGGTTTACTTTGAACTTTTCAATATAAACAGTGCTAAAGCTGTACTCGGGTAGGGATTTTATGGCCAAAGTTTGCAGAACAGGACACTAACATTCCTGTCCTTTCTCGACTGCAAAACTGCTATTAACTCACTGGAAACCCACACGCAGGGAAGCAGAATCAGATCTCTAAAAAAGCAGAAACAAAACACACAAAAAAAAGCATCGTATTAGAGCATAAAATACATTGGGCAAAATAGTTTTGCTCTGTTGCTCAATGCAAGGAAAAAGGATTGGGGTAAAATGTGCGTGTGGGTATTTACACCCTTGCACAGGGAAATCTTTCTCTGGTTTGAAATCCGGATCGGTGCCACAGGAAAATAAAATGCTGAGCCACCACACAAACCTCTTGTCTCTCTTCTGTGTCAGCTGGGACTTGCAGAGAATAGCATTTCATTTCCTACTGTTGAGGCAGCAGCAAGTAAAGCGAATGTTCATATGTGTGGTGAGGCATTTGTCCCTGGAAAAATAACATCTCTTCTTCTATTAATGTTTTAATTAATCCCTTTTAGTTATGAAATGTAACTTTACATTACATAAAAAAAAAAAATTACATGCAGTCTCTTAATCTGCTAATCCTTTCTCCAGACAAGCTGGTTCTTTTTAAATCAACTGCCATTTTATCAACCCAATGGAGCAGAGATCCGGACTCAACTCTATTCAACAATACATTCTTTTCATGAGAGACTGGCCTAGCTAATATGACACCACAAAGGGCTTGAGGAATTCCAAATACCCAGCTCTTTGGATTAAAAGCATAATAATCCCATGCAGTTTTTTGTTCAGAATTGATAGAATGGTTGTATAGTGAGTCACACTTGTTTGAACTTATCAAAGTAACAATATATCAAGCATTTCGTAGGATGATATTTTATTTTCTCAGGTTGATTCAACTTCTTTCAAGTCTTTTTCTTTTTTAAGTGTGTATTTATGACTGCCAAATGCCCCTGCAGTTAAACAATTAAAACATGTAATTAAGCACAGAATCTGATAGCTGTTGTTTTATGACTAGATTTCTATACAGTTTTTATATAGACATAAGCAGTGTTGTCACAAAAACAGCAACAGTGGCACAGCACAGAACACAGTGTGTCCCGGTGTAAAAGTAATTTATACTGCTGTGACTCTTCCCCCAAGCCATCAGCGTGCCTGCACGCTATTTCCAGGCTATATTGCGGAGCCAAAGCAGGACAGCTTTTGTGTGTCAACAAGCCCGTTGGGAGACAGAAAACAAGGCTGTTAGGATTAGCAGCCCGGTAGCCTTAATAAACTCATGGGTGAATCTAAAGCTTTGGGAGGGAGGAGGAGATGGAGGTGTGGTGCAGAGCTGTTGCTATCTGCTGCCATCCCAGACCTCCTTCTGCTGCAGCAGACCCCTGAACTAATGGTACCCCGGCTACTGCATGGTTGTTTGCTGCCAGCACGGTGTCCTTTTCATCTCCTGATATTGTTATCCCAAATTAACCTGATGTGAGCCTGGCCCGTAAGCCTCGCTGTGTTCCCTCCCACTTTGCATTGGATGAAGTACGAAGAGACAGAACCAGTTTTCTTTCAGATGGGTTTTATAAGCTTATTAAAAAAGCTATCAGTTGCAATAACAAAAAGGATAGCCTCTTAGAAGTGAGCTGAGATATTCATTACCACATTGCAGTTCTTGTTGGAGGAGTGGGTGTTTTTATTACTAACGTGGTTTTCTCTTAGCGTCAGTAGGACTGTAAGCAAATTTCATGCCTACGAGCTAGGAGTTAATGGGCTGGAGCACTGTGCAAGGACCTGTACTTCAGCTAACATGGGAAGAGCACATTGCAACTGGAAATACTTGATGGGCTCCAACAGAGCAGCCTCAAAAAGGGGCTCCTTGCCTGTCACTGCCTCTGCAGCTTTCCAGGAGAGCAAGAAACGGGACTTCCCTTTACACTGAGCAGCACAGGATGCTCTGAGACAGCTTTTCACTCCAGTTATGGCCACAGGATCCCTGATTCAACATCTTCCCAAAGCAGGAGTGTGGGAGAACATCTTTTTCCTGTCACAGGGCAGCCACAATTCCCTCTTCTGAATAAAAACATACAGAACTTGTCTGGCCAGTGGGGCTGAGCTGGCAAAGTGCTGACTAGAGCATGGCAAATCCAGCCGGAGGGCCTCATTCACTTGCTGGCCTCCACGTTAGCTAGGGAAACTCAGGGCTGAAAGAACCCTCCAGTGCTGTTGCCATCTTAGCCCTGCGATGCTCAAGGGGCAGCAATGTCTTGTGGCGGGACTGGTGCGTCCTTAGTCATGTCCCTGCAGAGAACACAGAACTTCCTTTATTTTATTTGTGTTTTTGTTTTCATTGTCATAACTCTTCCCTTGAGTTCCCACCCCTCCTACTCCATATGGCATCTCACAAGGGAACAATAGGGATCTCTTCAGGGGTTTGTACTATAACTCTTCAGAAGCCCAGTATTCTCTGAGGAGACTGTTGGATTTTATTTTATTTTTTTTCTTTTTAATCCCAATTATTTCAATATTCCTCCCGAATTTCAAAACTGAAAACGTTCACAGAAGAATTGGCAGCATTTGAGTGAATAGTTCTCATTTTTACTTTCGACCAACTGCGGAGCTAACCAGAACGTTTTGCAATTTGACTCCTTTGCCAGTGCCTGCTGGAAAGAAGGGGAATTTGGGAAGGGTGGTGGCAGAAGTGGTTGCTAATTTCCCTTCTTTCTTCTTGCTTCAGTTTGGGGCCTGATCCCAAAACCAGCCGCCACCTCCTCAGGCTACAGGAATAAAAGTGTTAATGAGGAAGCAAATGCAGTATAAAACTTCAATTCTTACAGACACAGGCATAAAAGGCAAGAACAGCCACAATTTCTCCGGCTGGATTAGTACGCTTTTCTTTTGCCAAGTTAATATCGTTTGCATGCCTCCTTGAAGGAGGGCTAGGTCCTTCCATACTCCACCGGTGCCCCTTTAAACAAACACCTCGTAACACTATAGCTATAAATAGCACCGAGGTGGAAATGCCTCGATGTGTTTCTATACCCTCCTTTGTGTTCACGTTTTTCAGGCGTACAAACCTTCTCTCCTTTTCCCCCCACCCAGCTCCTCTAGGATGCGTTGTTATATATAGAATATTTCTAATAGTCCCATTTCTAAGCAATTTTCACCACTGCCACACAGCAGGGAGAAATTGAGAAATTGCTGCTTGTTTATTTATTTCTCAGTGGAAACATGCACTTAATCCTGCACAATGTGGAAATACATACTGTATATATGGTATGTATTGAAACATACAGTGTATATATATAGATGGATGCATGTTTGTGTGTGCATTTTAAATGCAGACCATATTGATTTCAATGTGGAACTTATAAAGATGGAAGATATTCTTATCTCTGCAGGAAATAAAGTGTTTTGGGTAATATTTATGGGCAAGATGGTGACCAGTTTATACACCCCATCATTCACAGAGCTTCTTATTTAAGTCAGGGGAGGTGCACAGGGGGCTAACTGCTAGCAAGAAAGGAAATTACAGTCTAAGTACAAAGATCCCACCCCTGCCCCAAAGTCATTGCAGACCACTTGAAACCAGAGGAGCACGTTGTGGAAATAGCAGTGTACACTCAGCCTCCTCTCCCACCCTTCAGTAAGCATCTGCTGTTGGCAACTATTAATGGGATATCAGGCTTAATGCCTAATTGCTGTGTAGCCCTATTAGTGGTGCCTCCTCCATGACACAGGAGAGGGAAGAGGTTTAAGGGGATGATGGCTGAAGCCAGCCTGACACTATCAGAGGCTGGCAGGGATTTCTGAGGTCTGGGTTTGATGGAGAGCCAGTCACCTCATGGAAGGCTTTAGGGTAGGAAGCAGGCATGGGTGATGCCATGTAATGTACCTGGGCTCCACATGGAGCGCTTGAAGGATGTGGCCTCTATGAAAAGGAAATGGAATTCTTATCACTGAGCTTGGCTTCTGTAGCACAAAGGTGCATTTACTTAAGGTTTGCTTCTCATTCGGGACCCACCCTAAAGAAGAGAGGGTTGAGATGATTCCATTTTTGGAATCAAGCCTGGTGGGGTAGGAAAAGGGGAAGGGCAAAGCTTCAGTCAGTATTTAAGGCAGTCCTGGCTGTTGGATTTATCCCATGCCCCCCGTCCTCCAAACCTTGACGAGAGCAGCGTGAAAAGCCTTGCAGGTTTTAGCACAGTATACTGTTTGTGTAGAGTTTGTCCATAGGGCAGCTGTGTTGTGCTCACTTGAAGGTCCTTCACAGCCAGCTTCTAGCCTCTAGCAGGGGCCAGTAGTTGATGCTCAGAGTTCAAGAACAATGCCAGTAATGCCTTTGCAGATACCCAGAATGAGGTGTTCGCTTCCAGCAACCTGCAGCTTTTGTGTTTGCTAGCTCAGGTGGGCTTTTCCTCTGTTTATTAGCCTACGTGCACTTAAAACCCCTTTTTATTAATGGTCTTTGTAACCTTCAGTGGCAGCGAGTTCACCAAATTCAGTGCGGGCTGTGTGAGAACCAGGTGTGGCTTTTATCAGGTTTTTCTAATTCGAAGTGGGAGTTCTTTAGGACTGGGACTTCCCTGCTACACGGGGAACATGAAATATGTAATAGAACAGTAGCAGGTTTTGAGCTATTTTTTCCTTGATTGCATTTGACAAGCCCTGTCTATCAGCTTAGGGAAATGAAAAAGAGCAAGCATCTATCTCAGCCTTTTTTTCATCAGTATCAGGCAGCATCTGAAGGAAAGCTCTATTATCTGAAAGGATTAGACCCTGAAGAATGTGCATGGGACATGAGAAGTATTGAAGCACAGTGGGTGATACCAAGAGCATCTGTGATCTAAGAAGCCCTCGGAAAGGCGAGGAAGAATGCGTGGCTGTTGCAATGGGTTCCCTGGAATGCCAAGCGAACATGTGGGTGCCACTGGGTGCTGCTGAGAATGCAGAACTGCCTAGGTGGGCGCCGAGATATGCACTACACAATATGAGCCATGCCACGCGGAGCTGCTGCGACAAAGGAGAGCGATGGGGGCAGGGAGCAGGGTGCTGGAATTAAAACATAGATTAAGCTCCCAGTATGTTTTGCTCTCACTTCTGAAGTATCTGTCTCATGCTGTTCTCCTCTTAATCTGTCAGTTACAGTTAATAGCTGATCAGAGCAGTACTTTAATGAGTCAGCCGGATTGTTTGCATAAACAGTTGCTAGGCTGATGTAACCAACAGCAGTTTGATGCTGAATTCTCCCTGTATGACTTACACCTGCACTCTCCCCTGGCTCCCACCCTCTGGGTTGTTTTCTGCCGGAGGGCACCTGAACAGGCATGCTTAAGCAGTAGGTTGTTTCTTAAAATGTGTTTACATCCTCGCAGCATCCTTTTCCCTATCCATTTCCTCCTCTGCCACCACCTAGATGAGATTTTGTGGCTGACGTGCACCAGGATGTGACTTCAGGTGTAATAATTCACAAGTAGAGCTTTGCCCAAGTACTGCCTTTTGCAACTGGGTGTGAATTATTAAGCTCTGTTTCTCACCTCAGAGTGCCTTTATCAGGATTATAATAATAAAAGCAGTACAAGAAGAGCTAAGTGCAGAGCACAACTGCAGAGATTTAATTCAAATGCTTTTCGGTGTGCTCTGACATATTTACAACTTAAATATTTTGCTTTGAAGTGATTTCAAGCATTTCATATCAAGGTAATAATTCCTGTCTGCAAAACAAATGTTTGCACTTTCATTCATTAATTACTATCATGAGAGATTCGAGCAACCCCAAGGCTCAGGGCTGCACAGGTTCTGATCCAAATCTGTTTTCCTTGGCCTCATCTCAGCAGTATTAAAAATGGGTTTCCGTTTATGCTGTGCCTTTTTCTGTGACATTCTGAAAGACCTTGATCAAAATTAATTGCCCCGTAATGCAAATCTGTCCAAGCAGGAAAAAGAACCCCTGACTCTTGAACTACAGCTTTGCTTGAGTATCTGAGCAGAATGACTCCCAGGATGGAACTTCTGATGATGCTACCGTGCTTGAAAATGTACCTTTTAAAACAGTTTTTGCTCAATGCTGTGTGGGCAAAGTGAGTATTTAATATTATTCTCTTCCACAGATGGGGAAAACAGTCACCAAGTGACTAAATAATGTGCTCGTAGTCACAGAGGAGAAGAATAGAGTGTTCTGCGTTCAAGCCATGTGCCTTTTCTATTCCTCTCCTGCATACTCAACATGGTACGGGGAATCTAAAGGTTTAGATACCTGTAATTGGCTAAAGGTAGAAGATAAAGACCTGGATCTCTTTTGAGAGCTCATGGTCCTGTGCACTGCTCTCTTTCACCGAGTTGTGCTTCTACCCTGGTTAAATTTCACATTCCACATCATTTTTGGTGCTCCTAGGCTTATGGTCTGGTTGCAGACTGGGTATTTCTTCCTGCTAGACTCAAGTTAATCTTAATATCATGTGCTTTAAAAGGCTATAGCATTCCATTGTTGGATTTCTTGCTTTGCAAAAGTTAAGATTCCCCTCTTAAATCACAAGTGAGAGAGACTTGGAGGACACGGAGCCATAGAAATGCCATTGGTATTACTGAGCAAAGAGGATTTCTTGCAGCTTCTTTAAGGACATTTGAATATTGCTTAAGCAGACCTGAAGAATCAAAGCCTGGTGAGGTCCCTGTACATGGCTGCCTGCCCGAGAATATTGGCACAAAGAAATTGGCACTGTTTGGATAGAAAATGGACAGGGGTTCGCTTGTGCAGTGGGAGGGAGTGCGGTCAATGCCACGTGTGATTTATTTTCAGAGAAAGATGCAGAAAGAGTAAAACCAACCTAAAAACGGATTCTTTAAGTGTTGGGTTTTAAATAGAAAATCACACACCAGTTAACAGTGGCTTAATGTGACTCTAATTCACGTTCTTCCTGTATTTTGGATCCTGTGTCTTATTCAGCATGACGAAAATTGGAACTTTTGTGGCTGAAATGGCAGATATGTGTGGACATGCCTCCAAAAGTTGCCTCTGCAATGCTGCTTCTAGGCACAGTTTGTGATCTCCCAAGGCTAATTTCCCAGGACACTGTGGCTTTAAAGGGACATTTCAAGTATGTAAGTCATTACAGCTTCTACAGCCCACAGGTGATGGGTATTTTGGGTGTGGTAGTGCTCTAAGGATGAAAAAGAAGGAGATTTTATTAAAGAAAGGCATATTCAACAGAAGAACATTGCTGAAATTCCTGTTGTCTTTTTCTTTCAGGCAGTGTGTGTGTGTGTGTATATACATGTATGTATAAAAGCCAAACAAACAACACCTGGAAGCAAACCCATTTGATTGCAATTAGCTTTCAAATTGGGAACCCAAGGTGTGGAGAGCAGTGATTGTGGGATAAAGATGGCTGCTGCACCAGCCCAGCTCCAGCACCCTTCTGTAGAACTTGTTCTCCCTGCACCAAGGTAAGCCATTCTGTCTTTTTCAAAGGGACTTTTGATGGTGTTGGTTTTAAAATGTGTTTAACTGAATGTTCTGGAAGCTGATTTGTACCTGTGGATTTGTGTGTTTCTGTGATTTTTGAAGGCTAGGTTTTAATTTTCAGAGGCCAGACCTGCTTCATAGACAGATTTGGGGCCCTTGGGAACTGTTGAAATCAAACCAGGTGTTACTTGTTTCCGATATTTGTAAAGTCTGAATTGCATCAGTGCATCATTGAACGTGTTTATTAATCCTTACAGAGCTGCTTGGAAGGCATGTCCCATGCTGATGGGATGCGAACGTCTTCCTCTTGTTGCTCCCACTTTCTTCCTTATTTCAAAGTGAAGCTTTGGGAATTGTAGCTCTTCAGAACTATGGGAGCCTGACTTGCAACACCCTTTCTCTGTGGGGTTGCTAATGTTGATTGAAGAGTGAACTTAGCCTTTCTCTCAGTGGTGGCATTTATAGGATTGCTTGCTTTTATGTGGTCCTTGCTTTATTGAAATTTGCATGGAATTAAGGATTTTTCAGGCCTTTACTGGCTGTGCTTGGTTTGCTTGAAACAAGAAGGTTAAAACTTGTGAGGAGGTAGGAGAAACCCAAATTTATCTCTTCTTTGTTACTATTGTAGTATTAATATATCTTTTGCGGTTGCATATGTAATGGTATTTACCAATCTCTTTGCTGGTTGTGTCCATTTCCTAATTGAAATCCCAGTAAAACTCCAATTACTTTTATAAATACATGAAGTTGTATTCTGCCTGTTTGTGAGTTTTGGTATAACAATACTTGGCCTATAGGTAGCAACTATGATCATTTCCCCACCCTCTCTGGCTGTATTCTTGATAACTACATGAGGGAAGATGGTGCCTGCTGGAGTACTTAATAGTCTGAATAAACAAAGCACAGAAGGGGAGACAGGCATTGGCAAAGCAAGGTAACACACACCATTAGTGGATGGGCTCAGAGGCCAATATGAACCTCCTTATACTTAAGGCAACGTTTCAACCTCTGGTCTAGGATGCCCTCCCCATAGGTAGGTCCTCACCTTCATCCATCCATAGTCACATGCCTGCTCTCTCCTTCACACACGTGCTTCTGCTAAAATATTCACTGGGAGTGTGAAAGCAGCTGCTCTTGCAAAGAAACAACCTTGTATATTACTGAGAAAGGGTTCCAAGTAGTTCAGGCTTCAGCACGGGGATGTGAGTAACCGCTGATATTTGCCCTAAGAAATGCCCAAAGGGAATTAGTTGTCCAGTCTTGTTCATAGCACTGTAGTGGGATGGAGTCAGTGTGCAAAGGGTTAAAGATTAAGGCGGCTGGATATGAGGGGCTGATGTGCTTTCCAGGTAATCGGGATAAACCGCAGCTCATCATGAAAGGGATGAGCTTGAGCTGTGTGTAAAATACAAGCACCTTAGAGGAGGGTGAGGCTGCTTTCTTGGAGAGCAGAGGCAGGAAGGAAAGCTGGAGGTTTTATTTCCCCCAGTCAATAGGGCTGAGGATGGCTGCTTGCTCATTTATTATTTCCTTAGCGAGGCTATAGTGGATAATCAATATGCTGCAGAGGAGGGTTTGATAGCGTCCCTGCATCCTGGGTGTGGTACATGGGCTGATCTGCAAGCACCGCACTGGAGCTGCGGTGGTTTTTTGCTCAGCTGCCAAAGCAGAGCCCTGCAAGCAGCTGGGGGGGTTATATTTTCCCCTTCTTTTTCTTCTCCCCGAGGCAGGCAGTGGGAAATGGCTGCCTTGCTGAAAGAATCCCCCTGAAGCTTTGCGCTTTACATCTATCGTGGCTATTTTCTGCATCCAGCCTATTCAAAAGGATTTGATTCTAGAATCAGGCATCGTCTCTGTGATGCAGAGAGGCTGAGCACGTCTGTCTATAGGAAGGCTGTGGACCTGTGCTGTATGTATCTGCCCTGCAAAGCACTGGGCTGCTCAGCCCTCCCCTTGATGTGTCAAATTTAAACCTTTGAAACACGTTATTTTCATGCTCGGCAGGGACTTTTACAAGAGGATTAAGATACTTCTCTGATGTATTATGGGGAAAGAAACATTATTCCTGTTAAAATAAAAGTATTGGAGGAAAAAAAGGTGCTTACAAGTGCACTACAACTAAGTATCATGTTTCTTAGCACAGTGTAAGTGCTCTTGCAAGCAGACTCCTGTTTATAGTGCTCTCGAATCTGTGCTAAGTCCTGCTGAATTCAGTCTGAATTGAATATTCGATTGAAGATAGGGTCCGACTGATCTCCCAGTTAGGCAGCAAACACTGCAAAATGGTTGAACTTCAGACTCCTTTGTCCATGCATCCTGTGAAAAACAAAATGGGGAATATCTGGGGAGTACAGCAGAGGTCACAGCATACTTCTTGTGGTGTATTGAGTTGCAGCCTTGTGATCACAACTGTAATGGTCCTTAGATGTCTTCTAAGCTCTCCTCTTACATAGATAATTTACCTAAAGCTGGTTTTCTTTTGTCTTTTCCATTACTTCTAGATACTTGCATGAAGAAAATGCAGTTTGGAACTCAAATGTTAGGAATGTCACACTTCTAAAAACATAGACAAAAATCCCTTCGACATTTCCTCTGAGTTTTTCCAACCTCTTGGCCACCTATCCTCTTTCTCCTTGCTTGACTTTGTCCTAGTTAATATTCCAACAGGTGTTTCCTTTTTCAGTGGAATTTTTTAGGCCAATGTCTCAAGAGGCCTTCTGCATAATAATGCTGTATTCATTATGTGGCAGTGTTACTGGGAGAGAACTTTATTTTCTTAACCCCACCATTTCCCCTTCATTCAGTGAGTGTGGGGGGCGGAGGAGGGAGGGAGTTGTGGTTTTCAGCATCTTTGCTACTTTCTCTCTTGATGAGACCACCGTGTGGTACCATTCCAGAGAAGCCCTGCCAGGAGGGTGACTAGGATTAGGAGGGGGAGAAGCGAGGCAGAAAGTCTCTTTTCTTCCGCAGTTTGCAAAGCATCTTAGCTTCTGATTCCTGCCTGGCTTTCCTCTTGAGAGACCATTGGAAATGACAGAGTTAAAAATGATGAAGTTAAAGCCCACAGGCAAAAGAGATTCCTCCCTTTGTGCCCCCTGGTGCATTCTGATACTGCTAGAAGCTTACTGCGGTGATAAGTTGGCTTGAGGGTTAACAGAAGCTGCTTGTTAATCCCTACAGTAGTTTGAAACACGTGTTGAGGTGACTTCTCTGCCTCTTGTGATATTCACAAGGCTTTTGGTGGTGCTGGTTTGGGTTTTTTGGGTAGTAGAGTTGCCAACAAATAAGTCCCGGTGTTCTGGGTGTTGGGCTTTGATTAGTGGGAAAAGGAGCTTTGGTAACCCTTCCAAACTGAGTCCCTAACTCAGGACTGTATGTGCCAATATTGTATACCATAGATGTACAATATGGCATAATTATGTATTATGTATGGCAGAGAGTGTAAGGAAAGAAGGATGTGAGTGCTGAAGCAATATAGACTATGAATAGCCTAGGTTCTTCTGCTATAACTCCATTAAAAATTGAGTGCGCAGTAACGTTGTGCTATTCTTGGTACAGATAACTCTTACAAAGGTTAAGACCAATAAATGCACTCGCTGTTGCAGAGCTCCTGATTCGAGCATGGAATGGAGTAGGTGCCCTCAATATGATGCTGCAAATTATTGGAAATAAGACAATTGCAGTTCTTGGAACCTTTAATATTGATTGCTTAAGTAAATCGTCTGTTAAATGGCAATCTAATTTGGAAGGTATGCATTGAACTGAATTAATAAACATCTGAATCTGATCAGTTCACTTTTTAAGGACAAAAAACAACACTGCTCAGTTGGGTTGATTGGGTGCTTATAAACAAATGTGGAAGTGGAAGATGAGATTACCATATGTACTTAAGGGCTTTTTCTTATATACTGTGTTAGCCATACGTTGTAGACACGGTCCTCTGAGGGATTGTGGCTCTTATAATTGTGGCTATGATTTTTGCAATACAGTCAAAAGTATTTTCACAATAGAGCTTTCTTTCCCAGATTACTAATACATGAAATTGTTAAATCTAAATAATTAAACCAGATAAGATTCATTCTACTTATTTACTTGGGCATATGTCATTCTGGTGTTTGGATCTCTGGCTCTTCAGAAAGATGCTTTTTGCTTGGTCATCCTTGTAAATATATATATGAAAATCTTGATACATGTGAATAGCTCTTTTGAGTTCAGTGGAACCAATGAAGTGCATATCAGGAGGATTTAAACTACAGACTGGGGTTCTTGGAATCCTTGTTGTGACATATCCTATTTCATTTGTATGAATGCTTCATATGTTTATATGGCTCATACACACAATAATACTAAATTAGTTGCAAGTATGGGTATTTTAATACTTAGTGACCAAGTAAAATGTCTCTGTATCACAAAATCCTCATTTGGAGAATAAGATGTTTCTATTTCTTTAAAGTGGACTTAGTGTTTTGCAGCTGTTATGAATGTTCTCCAATACTTAGAATTATTAATAAATACAATTATTTACTCATTCTATCCTTTATGTTTACATTGCATAATTACTAGCCACCCTTGATGTTTGATAATAAATGACTTGATATTGATAAATAGATTAGTTAATACGGTAAATGATTATTCCCCAGTAAATGAATCAGTATGCTTTTGACTTCAAGTGCCATTAACAATAAATGCATGGATTCAGGACAGCTTATGCATTTTACATTAAGCAGCCCCTGAATAAACACCCAGAAAGCAGGGACCAGTGCCCGGGGTTGCTCCTCCTTCCCTGTTGCATGCACTAACCGATTGTTCTGCTCTTCCTTGGTTCCTCAAACCACTATCATGCCTATGGCATGGACAGGCTTTCCTGAAAAGCTCTGGAGTTGTTTAAACCCTCTGGTACCTCTCCGACAGCTGTTTTTTCCCCCTAAGAGAATAGTTATATCTGCTTTTCTCTTTGAGCAGCCTAACTAGTTACTGTAGGATTGGTACATTCTTAGCACATCCAGGGAAATTAGTATCAATGCATCTAAATACTGGATACTACAACACATCTTGAGTTTATTGGACCCATTTGAGTCCGCTCTGGACACTGGCTCTTTGCAGAACTGAAACACAGGAACTTTCAGATAGCAAAAAGGGGATTGAGGCTCCTCTCCTGGAATAGCTGGCTACTAATCAAGGCAATTTTGGATCCCTGTTAGAGACTTTGGTACTCGAAGACCCCCTAAGTCTTTTCTGGGTCTGACCCAATCTGCTGAAGGAGTTGACAGTCAAATTGATTTATGGGAGTAAATTCTAGACCGTATGTTGAGTGAAATCTTGGCTCCGCTGAAGTGAGTTGTGGGGGAGGCAGGGACACAGGATTTCATGGCATCGGGTTTACAGCTGCTGCTGCGTGTGGGAAGGGAGATGGGATATCAAACAAAACCCTTCTTGCTGGTAAGGAGAATGGAGAAAGCTCTGAGCCTTAGTTCCTCCATTAGGTCGAGAGTAAAATCACTGTTTTAAGGGGGCTAAGACTGAACCTAGTAATGACAATGTGATTTCCAGTGTCTGTTGCGTGATACGGGTTTTAAAGTACTGTCACTTCCTTTTCTTCCATCTTTTGCATTCACTTTATTAACTGTAATACTGTCTAGATGATGTATGGGACCTCAAACATCAGCATACATTATACAATACATAAACATGCTATTCCAGCCTCATTACAACACTGGGACTTGGGGGGGAGGGGAGAGGGGACATGTGTGTGAGAGAGAGAAGCTAAAATTAATGCAACAAAATTGGAACCAGCCCTTAAATGGATAGGAATTGCAACGTGACATTACAGTTCTATAACATGGCATCCAATTTGCTGGGTGTCTGCAGTTGCTTTATATTAGGGCCTCAAATCCTGGAAATGTTTTGGCATGCGCTTAACTTTAAGTGAGGTAAATCATTCCCATGGCTGCTCTTTCTGGCCCGTGACTCTGTTATGGTGAATTTGTAGCTGAACTCAGAATTCCCTAGACTTCTGCTGCTTTGCATTGCATTTCAACCCTTCCAGCTCCCTAAATTAGTATTGGGCGCATGTGTAAAGTTATAAAGATTCTTATTGGCGCTGTGGGGAAAGGTATCTGCTCAGCTTCAGAGGATGTAGAAACTTCTCATTGTTCTTTAAGGGGATAAGTTATTTCCTGGATCAGGTACATAGCTAGAGGATTGAATCTCAAGAGCTTTGACTGGCAACCATGGGGCCGGAAACATTTCCCTTTGCAGAAACATAGTATGTGTAAGTCAAGTAAACCTCCAAAGGCATCACAGAACTTAGATGCCAAGAAGGAATATAATTTGTTACTAACATTTAAGAATTAGCAGTAAAAAATGGTTTTGTGTTGCTACCCAGTGCAATCTTATGTATTTAACCAGGCTGATGGGTTGCTTTGTCTAAAGCAAAGAGCGTGTTCTGTTGTTCCCTTTTTCCTTGACACTTCCATTGCCCTTTTCTTCTTTAGTTTTTTATTTCCTTGCCATATTTGATTGTTTCAGTTTCTCCGTGCTTTAGATCAGCTCTCTCTTTCAATATTCAGTACTGATAAGTCAAAGAAATATGATGTCTTGGTTATGGCATCAAAATATTATAATTTAGCTATTGTCCTTGGTGATTTTTCTCTACATGCTTAAGTGAAAATGCAATAAAAGTTCATTCTGGGTATGAAAGATGAATGCAATTTGAATGCCAGGGAAGCAGACAGATGTTGATGACAAAGCAGGACTGGAAGGAGCACAACAGAGTATCATCTGCTTGGCAGCACAGCACTGGCTATCAGGACCTCAGTAAAATTATTGAGCTCATGTGTCTGTAGTAGCTTATGAAGTTCACCTTGGTGATTAGATTTGAGAAATCTGTAAGTGTACCAGACCACAAGAGCCTGGTGGTTTATGTTGAGGTGAAGGAGGATTGTAGAAAGTAGGGTGGCTCCAGAAACTATTTGGATATTGGATAGAGAATTGGCCTGAATGGGCAGAACTAGGAACCCCTCTGTCCTCCAAAGGTAAAAGTACTGCATATGCTAATTTACCCCAGCTTTGTGTGAGATCTGTTTTAATGCACAGCATGAGAGAGTAAAGCAATCCAGGATGGGCAGATGGTTTGGAGAAAATAGTTGCCTACAGCTGCTGGGAGCAGCAAATAACAAAGAAATAGCAGCCAAAACATGCGAACATCCAGCTATGGGACAAGGAAAGCAGAGACCTGAGTCTGGGCAAGAGAGTGACAGGTGGGAACAAGTTCAGTTTCAACATTTGGTCTATCCATGAGCTGAAGTATCATCTTGTTGTTTATTATCCCTCTGCACTGCATCTCATAGTAAACCAGTGGAAAGTTAGCAACTGTGAACTGTTAAGTTGTAAATTTTGATAGAGTAAGTTGGCTTAGACCTTATTCCTCTAACCAGCTAAACAAGATTGATCCCCAAGAAGTGTACCTGTGTCTCCAGGATTTAGTATGAGTGGTTGACTCTCATCCAGAGCAGAACAACTCTGTTCTTCACTATCAACAGAGCTGTTGTCAAGAAAGATTTAGAAACAAATGAGCTTGAACCTTAATCCCTCCATAGAGGTACAGTAGAAAGCATACTTGCTCACATCTCTCCAGTGCCCACCTATTGCATAGTCCTTGAGCACATTAACCTTTTAGAAAACAAAGCCTGCGGTTATGATATAATCAATGTTTTCTGGATGCAGAGACACATGAAATCAAGACCCCTATGGCATCATTCCATGAAATCTAATAATAATAAAGCCAGTAATGGAAGAATTTATTGGTGAACACAGAGTGCTTACTGGGCAATAAGGTTATTTCTTTTCTTGGATTGTTTTTAAAGCTATCTTCTAGCAATCTGTCGTAAGACTTTGGTTGTATTAAATCACATAAAATGTGTAGATTCTTAGACAACTGATCATTACCAATGAAGATGGGAACCTTCTTACACTTCTGGGGAAATGGGGAGATCTATAGAATTCCTGTTGCTTCATAGAAGCTGTTCCAAAGGTTTCTCCTTTGTGTTTGTAAAGCTATAAAGCTCACCATGTGGGCAAAGTCAATTCATGCAAGGGTCAGATATGATACATTTTTCATTACGGTGCTGCACTGAATTTTGACTTGGTCATTTGGAATTCATAATGCTTGAGTCTACAGAGCAGGTGTGGTTAAACTTGTTCATTGGTAACAACCCCCCCATCTGTTGTCTTTCTAAGGAAGCAGTGTCTTTTCTGCAAACTGAAACAAAATAGGTTAGGGCAGAGATTAGGCAATGAGCTGCACGTTTGAGCCAAAGCCTTGTAAAATGCAGCTTCCTCAGAACTTTCAGTGACTGGATCCGCTTCTTTTTTGCCTATGAAAAGAGTGATGGATATTTGCATCTTCTTATCTTGCTGTACGCTTTATATGGGAAGGAAGTTCCCTGTTTCTCCTCAAAAGCTGAGTGCTTTTGGGAAAGCAGTGGGCTTGTACAAGAATCCTTAGTTCCAGCAAACACAAGACAGCTCCACTGCAGATTTGCAAGGGTCGCATTCTCTCATTTAGCTTGGGTGTTTGTGTGCCCTGTTTTTCTCTGGGAGGTTTTGGAGGTGTGCATTTGTTTTCTTCTAATTTTGGTGTACTTATGTGTTTGAGAGTGTCGAACATCCACTGTGATGGGTTTGTGAAGATGTCTTACTTCAGTTTTGTCAGAACATGAATGACTTGGACAGTGAAAACTTAAGAACTGAAATCATGTATGTTGGTTACTCTTTACAGCTGGGCAGCTGATAGAAGGGAATTGATGCGAGTTAGATGCCTATGACAGAAAATTCCATTTTCTAATGGCTTTATTCTATTATGTGGCTTTCTCTGTATCTTCAGTTATTCCAGATAACACTGTGGTCCCAAATGTGGTCTCGGGATAGTTCCCTATGTCATACAGGAAGTTTATGACTCAGCTTGAAGAGAAATATGTGATACTCTTAGATCAAAGAGAAGGGTTTTCACAACAGAATTATCCCTTCTTTGAGTCCTCTAAAAATTGTGTTTTGTAATCACTAAGAGGTGGATTTATGACGTGAGAGACTAAACAGTCTGTACCTCTCCTTTATCACTAACATCACACTTCCCTGCATTCCTCCTCTGCTTGTCTCGCTGATCATCTTTCCTGCTCTTAATCGCAGGGCATATGCAATATCATGGGGGCAGTGTGACCCATTAGGCAGTAGAGCTGGTAAACTGGATACGCAATGCCTCTGGCTTTGCTCTCACTGTAAGTCCATAGCCTAATAAAAGACAAAACAACAATAAAATAACTAAAAAAGAAATTAAAAAAATCATTTGGTGTGTGGCAAAATTCAGGAAGAATTTGGAAAATCAAAGGGGTTTGGTTTGGATTTAGTCTGCTTGCATGTTTGTTTTCATAGCAAATAAGTAGTTCATTTAAAAACTCCTTTTATTTGAAGGCAACCAGTCTTCAAGGTAATGAACATCCTGCATCTAAAACATCCCTTTGCTTTACAAAGCAAAGTTCTGGAGGAAGGACCCTCTGGTTCTATAAGAAACTGAGCCGAATGACAAATGTTGATGTATCTCTGCATGTGTTACTTGTAAGGTGTGTGGTTTTGTTACCTAATTTGACAGAGGAAATTGGTGTTCTATGTAGCGCTGACTGGTACTGGTCAGACTGCCAAAGAGTAAAAGGGATCTGCTCTCTTAAAACAGAAGTAGCACTCTTACAAGGATGGAATTTTTGGGAATCGCTCTCGCTGCTGCTATTCCTTTTTCTCTGCTCTGCAGTACCATAAACCACCTTTTGAAGGACTGCTTTTATGAGATCATTCTTGGACAACACAGCAACAGTCAGGTATCGCCACCTGTGTCCTTAGTTTCTAGGATATATTGGTGCCAGGTGGGAAAAGAGTGGGAGATTGAGTCCTTGCAACAACCTTTGCAACTGGATCTTTACAGCAAGCAAGAGAGACAGCGAAAAATAGTCAACATTATTTCAGCACAGTGGGGAAGAAGGGATGAAAGCTCTGCAAATGAATTCATTGTGACAACCTTTGTGGGGAATCTGAATGTTTGATCTTTTAAAAGATTTAATAACTCTTTTGATAGATTAAAGAATAAACTGGGTGGGAGAAGGAGAGGAAGTTAACTTTTGTTCCCCGATTCTGTCAAAATAATAAATAAGAAGAGCAAATCCCTAAACTTATTAAGCTTCTCCCTACACCACCTCTTTTTTGGTGTTGGATGTCACGTTATAGTTCAAACATTATATAAACACTTGAAATATGACCCTTTAGGTGAAGATTGTGGACAATGGTCTAATGTGCTTATATCCAACCGAAATAGATCTAAAAAGCAAAGTAATTGAACATTTGGAAATCAGTATTTCTATGGAGGGACTTGTCCTATGAGTCTCCAAAAAGCCAGACCTTCAATCACAGTATTGTTGATTCATTTTTGGTTTTATTTTCCCTGCTTTACCCATATATTCTATAACTTTCTGAGTCCTTTTTGTATCTGAGCAATACAGGATTTTCCTTGGCAAGCATCTTCAATCGGAGTCCAGCTGATTAAGCCAAGCTCTGAAAGTCTTTGCATTGACACTACTAAACTACATCTTAGGTGACCTTTTTGTTTCTTTTAGCTTGAAAAGCTCTGCATCTCAGCTCCTATTCTGAAAGCTAACTCAGATTCATGATGCTGTGATGCACAAAGTAAATTAGTGTTAAAAATTTCGGAGGTACTGCTTAAAGAATCCCAAACAACAAACCACAAACCCCCAGGAATTTAAAATGGGTCAATTTTTCTATTAAAGGGCCTGGTACTTTCTTTTTGAAATAAGGAAATTATCTCTGTTGCAGAAAAAGATGGTTTTGGGGGAATCAAACCTCCCTCCTTTGAAGAAGTACTGATTCCTAAAACTTAACAGGATTTTTGGTTTAGGCTAGCCATTAGGCTACTCTTAGCTAACAAACAAACAAAAGACAGTTTTGACTGGTAACAGCTGTCATGTGTGTGAGTAGAAAAGGGTAGAAAGACTGTATAATCATTTCCTCATCGAATGCTGAACAGCCTTTCGTATGATAAGACCCCAGGGTCCTACAAGCAAGCCAGAAACTCATCTGGACCAGAGCTGAACAGGAAGGGCACTCAATATAGGCATCTATTTCAAAAGACTCCACATAATGAAGATTAATTAGACCTTCCTTACCGATCAAAAGTTAAATACACATACCCAAGGCCTTGGGCCTCCTCATGCCACCAAAGAGTTTCCATGGAAAGCCAAGCAGAATAAAAAGTGGTAAACATAAGAAATAGGATCAACCTCCCTGTAAAGTGACTTTAAAAATGTACCCAGGTTGAGTTTGTGTATTCACATACAAGTATGAAATGCTGTAACATGTTCTTCCAGCATACAGCAATACAGGAATAAGATTATACATGTTTGCACTTACGCAGCTGGCTTCTCCAAGCACATTATGCATTACCTTTATTTCATGTTTACCATAATGAAATACGCACAATATTCTCTTTCCTAGGGAAAAAAAAAGGCAAATTCAATTACTTACCTCTTCATTTTTTCAACTCAAGTCTATACTGTGAGCTAGGTTTTGATTGGAGTTTAGAGTTCTGCAAAAGTTGCTTTTCTTTCTGCTCTGTTTTCCTCCGAGGCATCGCTTGGTCTACAGCTCAAACGTAGTCTGCAGTTATCTTGTTCTTTGATTCTACTGTTTACTAAATCTCCCTTCAAGTGGCATTTATGGGGAGTAGGACACCAATGCAGCATGTACTCAAATGGAGGACGTTGGAAAGGGATGGGAATGACTTGCTTGTGTTTTTCCAGTGGAAGGATGCATTCAAGTAGTTGGCAAAATGAGTGGCTATGTGTAATACAATCAGTAGCATTGGCCATTACAAAGGCAGAGTTAGGGGGCTGACTTTATAAAACATTTAGGTACAGGCTGTCCCCAGTTGCTGCTTTAGAAACAACAGGCAGTTGCTATCTGCTCAAAGAAAACATAGTTCATGAGTGGAAAAGGAGCGGAGTCCTGGCTCCTCATGGAGTGTCTCCAGCACCTTTGGCCATGCAAAATCCTTGTTGTGTCTTATTGTCAAAGCTGCTGACTGCTCTCATTAACTTCAAGTGGAATTGAGTGCTCAGCACAATGGAAAAACAAGTCCTTCACTTCTTTAAAGTGATCGTTGGGATTTCATCTTTATTTGCAAAACAGGGTAACGTATCCTGGAAAAAAACATTTTTCTCCTTGCACAGACTTTTAGGTAGATGCATCTAGGAAATGCATGTTCTTCTAGCACAATAGCAACTTATTCATAAGATCATACTTGTATTTGCATTAACACGGCTGGCTTCTCCAACCAGTTTTACATAATCTCCTTTTCAACGGGTAAGGGTGTCATTTCCCCTTCATTTCATACAACTGTGCTTTGAAAATGTAGGGAGGAAGTATTTAAAGAAAGTCCGCATTTTATGAAAGGGAAAATTGCCGGCGTTCCTTTGTGTGTCTCAGTAGGATTTGGATAGATTACTCATACTTAAAAAGGAAGGGAGCTCTTGCTTTCTCTTCTCCTTTTAAAAAAACTTGCATTAACATGATGTATTGACATATTACAAAATCCAAGGAATGCTGGAGAGCAAACCAACCACGACTTTGTCCACAAGTTGCAACAAATCCTTAAAACACTGTCACCTTCGGAAATGGAACCGGCACATTTTGGGTACAGGCAACTTTTATGAGGACTAAAGCGTCCCATATTAGATAGGGACATCAGCATGCGCTCTCTCACTCTCTCTGCTTAAAAATTATCTTTCTTCTTTTTCCCTTTTCTTCCTTTTGATCCAATAAGCTTGGTACGAATGCAGCACATTTTAGCAATTTTCATAAATCAAGCAACTGGAATAGATTTTAATACAGAATTGTATTACTGCAAGAATGCAAGGCATGCAGGCTCCAAGCACTAACATTTCTATTAGTTGAAAGGAAGCCAATGCTTTAGCTGTAAGCATGGTAAAGGAAAATAATTCTCTGCTGCATATGTGGGGTCTCTGATGTTGAAAATCCCCCCTGTAAGTAGTAACTTGCAACTCTTGCAAAGTTGTCCTTGTCTCGTGGGCCCTACGACTGGTCAGTCGCAGTGTGAAGAGTACGTTTTTTGGTCAGATAGGAAATTCTGTTGTTCTTTCTTTGACAACCTTAGATTAAAAAAAGTCATGTAGGAGCAGAATATCAAGCTTCAGCACTGTAAGAAGCTCTTATTTCAGTGGCACCTTTTCATAACTGTTTCCCATAATTTATAGGATGTATATTTATGTTTGCTGATGACTCTTTGTCAATTTGATGCTTGCTAATCAAGCATTGATGATAATTGTCACGAAGTGAAGGACGCTTCATCCTGTGAGGTCATAAAGACATTTTATACACCTAAATACACTGTGTGCATAGGTGTGTATGAATTTCTGTGCACATGGTTATATTTACAAAAGATGTTTATGCTAACACTGGATTTTGTATACTTCTGATATTTCTCTTCGTTCTCATTTATCAAATGCTTATTGTTAAATCACTGACAAAACTTTAAAGGTAGAGGTGGACTTGCTGCTTAAAAGTGAGGAAGAAAATGCAGTGAAGCTCTAAAGGTGCTTTTGTACAAAACTTGATAAAGTTTCTGTTTTTTTTTCCTTAAAAAGATAAGGGTTTTTGTGAAATCAGTTGATGACATTTTCATCAAAATCCATTTATTATCTCTTATTTGAAAAGCACTTAGCTCAATAGGGCCCTGTTACTTCGCTGAGATTTCAAGGTATCATTATATCAAGCATCCTAACTTAAGCATGGATAGAAAATAACACTATTTGTTATTCTTCCCTCAAAAAAGGAGGCAAATGAGTTAAGGCATCCAACACTAAAAGTGTTGGCCATTTAGCCAATTCAGAGGCCTTTAATTTCATATTTTATTATTTGTCTTGACATTCCACAGGCTTTTGATGTCTTAGACCAGCCATAGTCAACACTGAAAATCCGTCAGGTCTTGAATTGTCTTTCAGGGCATGATGTTTGTTAATGATGGCACTTAATCATGTGGGTTCCTGTAGCTTGGCTTCTCAATGTTAGGCATTCAACTTCAGAAACCAAAGGACTGGAAACACTGCATGTGCCATTCTTTGGAGAACAGAGCCTTCTTCTAAATATAGGAACATGTATCTGTTGTCACAGGGCAAAAAGATAGCTTGGGCATTGCAGGTTGCTTTTCTGCTGGAGGGCAATACTAGTATGTTGTCAGTTTAATTGCCCTATTTAGACTGGTGTGAGCCAGTCTTGGAGCAAGAGTGGTCAAATAAGATGCAGGATGATCCCTTCTTATAGGTATCTTGACCTAACCTCTGTGACTGGTACCCAGAGACTGATTCTGGTTTAAGAAGTGACCTCAATCAGAGAGCAGGGCAAATGCAGAAAGCAAATTATCTCACTGCTTCCACAGTTTGCTCCCGAAGGACTCCAGAACCTTGCATAAACAAAACTAATTATAACGCACACAAAAATTTCCTAAAACTAAACCTTTGCTTGCAGGCTAACACACAAAAAGAACCTGGGAGAGTGTATGTCACAGTGCCATCTACTGACGCCACTCACAACAGTACCCGAAGAATACCCAATTACAGTAATAACTAACTAAGGCTGGGAGTCTTGGAAGGATTATAGTCTTGTGTGTAAAGGAAGGAGATGACTGCCAATTAATCTGACAAAAGAGAAAGCCTCACCTACTGACAGGTTATTCATCCCACAAATGTTAGATTTCTCTTCAGTGCGGTATGTCGGTTCTTGTAATTCTCAGGAAGAGGCTGTTGCGCTGGAGGAATGGATGACCATAACCCTTAGTGCCAGCTCCAATATTGCTCTTTTGTCTTGATGAACGCTTTATACTGTAGGAGAATTACAGCCCTCTATGGAGAGCAATTTGAAAATATAAAGGAATGCAATTGTGGAATCAAACCTGTTCAGTCTACTGTGCGATAACTTTATCTGACGCAGAAAATGAGCGGTATCTTGGAGGCAGGTAGGAGCAACATGTAATCCAGTTGACATAAATGAAAAGATGATACCGGCACAAAATTAGGCTGCATGTGAACGTAAAGGCTGTTGAATAAGAGAGAATGGAAAATGACACGCTTAACAGCAGTAAGGTAGAGATGGAAGAAGTTCAGAAAACATTTGTATGGGAGAAGCCAAGTACAAGCCAATAAAGACTGAAATTCTTAGCTCCTAGAGGCAGAGTTGAATGCTGAAGCCTACAGTCCTAGCTGTGTTAAGGGTGGCCAAATGGTAAAGCATCAAAACAACTAGAGTTGATTTGCTGGTGGCTAATGTGCAAACTGAAGTGGTGGCTGAGATGTTCAGCAAAAACACTACTCCTAAGGCAGTGTAGCATCTTCTGTATCACTCTTGGTAATGCCAAGGTAAGAACGAAATGAAGGATGAGAAGAAGTGATTGTGAATTGAGAGGCAACCAAAAAAAAGTCAAGAGCTGAGGAGACTGTATCATTTGGATTGCAAAAAATGTTACGTATATTCTTAAGCCTTATGTCTAGTATAAGAATTCAGGAGGAAGGTGAAAGTGAGTACCTGAACTGTGCTTTCTGAGATTCACTTGGGATATGTTGTGGCAGATGGAGGTGACATCTTAAGAGAGACTAAGAGGTGAAAGTAATAGTGAACAATCTTTACAAAGTAAAAGTAGAAGAAATGTTAGAGCTGTTACAAGAGAGCAAGCTGGAGATGTTTAGATTTATGAGTTCTTTTGGATAGCAGCCATGGTTTGTCTTTATTTCCTAGTAACTGGTTCTTGGTTTGAGCTTCGTCAGGTCATCAGATTAGTGCCATCAGCTCTAAAAGGTTTTTAGTTCTTTCTTTGGATCATCTAGCAGGCAGGGAACTAACATGTGGAGTGCAAACATAATATGCTTGGGGGGGGTCTGTCTTGATAAGTAAAAGCAGTGGAAATAAGCAAGAATAGAGAGGGGATTTTATTATGGCACCATCTGTCTCCTTGCTGTTAATATTTTTCTCAACTTTTTGCAATGATTTTGAAAATCGGATTTAAGGATGGGTGTTGCTGTTCAGAACTTTGCTGCTGCTATCGAGGGATGGCTTCAGAGGGGAGACCTGAGCCATGATAAGAGCTGTCCATCTGCTCCATCAGAAAGCAGATGTTTCATTGAAGTCAACTGGATGACATTGATCTTTAAAGTAACACACAGAACTGAGTTTTTGCTTGGAGCAGGGCCAGGAATACCAATTTATTGCTCTTCCTGGGTCTCAGTGTAAGCCTCATGCAAATAATTTCTCCCGCTACTCCTATTTCTCATTCTCTTCTTCTTTGCATTAATTCATTTAAAGTCAGCTCATGACAGTCTTGAGCACTCTCCGTTTATACAGCACCTAGCACCATGGATCAGTTGGGACAGACACCTCCTGAATGTTAGTGAACTCTGGCAAGTGCTTTACTATCATGTTTTGATGTATTTTTCAGCTGATCCAGAAATTTCAAATACCAGTTCCATTGTTTTCCACGTGGAATTGAGTTGAAGAAAGTAAAGGAAGCCTCTAAGTTTTACTGGTGGGCCCTGATAAGAACTGAAGCAGTTTAAACTCCATTGACCTTAATCATGCAGGTCACCCTTCTAGAACTTTTGTTTACCTCCTGTTGAGCTGCTGAAGAGAGGACGGGGTGAAGAAAAGCAGCTTTCAGTTACTAAACCGCCTCGTGGTATTGAATTCTAACCAAGTACATACAACCCTGCCAGCCAGAAATGCCAAAAGGAGGAAAGCTGCTGAATCAAAAGCAAATCGGGATTGGGAGGATGGTAGGGAATATAAGAGTAGCACTAGGTGAGTTGATTTGATAGACTTATTGCTGTTTTGTATTTGCAGCTCATCTGGGAGTAGACTTTGGGGTTTTTTTTGGTTTTATTATTACTGGGTTTTGTTCTTAAATTATTTAGCAAGTGTTTTATAAGAGCAACTTGCAGCATATAGATTACTTAGCACCAGCTATTTGCTGTTCTTGAATAAGTTTTCCTCTTCTGAGCTGAGCTAGGAAGACTCCAAAAGCTTTTGAACACCCCGGCTGTGGTCTGAGTAAATGGGCGTTCATGGTGTGCTGTGCCTCTTGGGTTCAAATCCTATTTGCATGGTGTGGAGTGGCCACTTAAATCATGTGGTTTTCTTTCTGCTACCTAACTGAGTGACTCTCAAGGGCCTTTCAAATCATTCACGTGAATGCTCCTGCCACAAGTGCTCAGGCAAATAGAGTAGCCCTGGCAATTTCTCTCTCTCTCTGCAAACCCTGTTGCATGGCCTCGTGGGCTGGTAGCACGTGGTGTGGCAGTGGAAGGTGATGGACAAGAAGGTATAGCCTGTGGCCAGGTGCCAGCAGGTCATAACCTTTGGTCTCTCGCCCCTATGTGGACTGCAACACATTCTTCCTACGGGTCTGCTGTGCAGAACCTCTGTGCCACCCTGGTGCAGGCCATCCATCAGTCACTGGCCATGAACTTGGGAACAATATGTAAAGCAAGCACTGCCCTCAATACTAGTGTTCTGCTTCCCTGCCCAGGTAGAGGGGTCCTGGAAAGACAGAGTGGGGAAATGACTCTACTTTTGCAGCCACCATACACATCTCCTCACCATGGGGTGGTGGCAGAATCTCTTGCTAGGTTTAGCATGCAGTCAGCTGTCTCTGATTTTTCAAGCAGAGATGATCTTTGACCCGAGTGTAATCATTTCCTTGCGGGTGGTGGTGATGGGAACACCAGGCAGGTGTTCATTTCACTATTGTACCTATTGGGGTGCCAAGCCAAACCTAATCTAGCTCTGGGACAATGAGCAGCCTCCGTGGCATATTCTCTGCTTATTTAGGTTTTGGAAACCATTGCTCTGCTTCCTGAGAAATAGGGTGGCATTAGGAAACCAAGGAGATATGCCACACCGGCCTTGTGCAGGAATGTGTCTTTGAGCATGGTTTGCTACAGTATGCTGTGTAGTCATGAGCTAATTAATGCTGATTAATTTAGAAATCTAGTCTGGCTATGGCTGTCTGCTATGCCAAAAGATCCTGTGCATGTCCTTTCTCTACCAGACTCGATGGAGTGTGTTTGCTGAAGTTGCTGCTGCATACGCTTGAGAAATAACACATGTATAGCTATTTCGGAAACTGTTGCAGTAGGCAATTTTCCTCATTAATTTCACCATTATAGATGGGATTTCATGAGGTGTGAAGGCATGCAGGCATACCTTATACTGTCCCTGATCCTGCTTGTAACACCAGCCTTTCAAGGCAAAACACACTGGAATGGGGAAAGGGATGTTTTCGGGAAGATGGAGCAAGAAGTTTGATGCATAGTGAAAGTAGTGACTCTTGTGCAGCACCCAGTGATGTGGTGACTTCTGCTCTTGCTCTGCGTTGTTGCATTGGTTGGTTTGTATCAATCTATCAATTACTGAAGTGCAATCTGCCGGTCCACTTGGAGGTGATTCAAAGGGCATGTTACCATTAAAACACACTTTACTGCAGAATGAAGAGTTATGGCTTTGTAGGTGCTATAACTGCCATTGACACTATCATTGGAAGGGCCGTTCTTCCACTGAAAGGTGAAAACAAGCTCTTCTCTATCAATGCCTCTCTGAGTAAGTAAAAGTCAGTGTACTTGTCACCTAACAGTTTGGAAGATTGCTCAAATTTCGCTTTTCCAATTGCATAGACCTTTCTCCTTTGCTCTGTCATTCAAAACTGTGCTTCAGTGTGTATCCAGTGACCGTGTACTTTTACAAGGGTGCCAGCTTGCACTCAGTATGATATGCTAGGGCGTTCTTTGGTCCCTCCTACCCAAGAGACTTTAAAATACCTTTGGGACTCTACAGGAAGAAATGGGCTATAAAACTATAACAATAATGATTTCTTTCTGGCACCTTCAACTAAGGAATCTCGAAGCATGTTTCAAGTATCAAAGAGCAAAAAACCCACTGTGGTGCTGTCCCTTGAGTATAGATGGGAAATAGGGGCCCTAAGAGGTAGAAAGAATTGTACAATGCTAAATGTGAAGCTAGTAGCAGATCAGGAGATAGAGCCCATATCTGGCCCTCAAGTCTGACCCTTGTTGCAGTTGTTCCCATCTTGCCTTCTGTACTGGGGTAGGTTTCTAATAGAAATACATACACAAACACCTAATGTCTGATAATGCCTGATTCTCATATGTCTTTCTTGCAGAAAGAAACCTTCTCTTCCATTTTATAAATGCCTACATGCTTGCAAACTGGAATACAACTAACTATCATTATAACAAATCACAGAATGCTCTGCTGCATCTTATCAGTCATAGGGCTGTATCTCTGCTTGACTCTCCTGTAAATCTTAAGACACATAGTAGGTAGTGATAGGTCAAGGCAGAGATCTGGAATTATTCTTTCCATGTTCCAAAAGAACGAGCCTTTGTTATTTCTCACACTTCCATATTTGCCCCAATTTATGGGGTAGATAAGGCTTGAATTTTGAAGAGCAACATAATGATTTGCTTTTCTTATTGATCTAGCTTTTAATGTGCAAACAGTGAAAACAATAAAACTTGCATTTAAAAACAAACATTTCTAACACAGGAGCTACATTAAAATGACACAAATTGCTTCTGTGGGCTGAATTTAACAGAACACCCATGAGGTTCCACTTAAAAACAACAAGCCAACAAAAATCAAATTGCATTGTTTTACTAGCAAACAAAATGGTGAGCATGCCTTGGGCTACATTTTCAGCATGTTTTCTTGGAAGATCAAAGCTTAAATGCCATTAACCCTTCAAACGTCAGTCTAGCGAACTCATTTCTTTACCTCTGGGCTTCTAAGACTCTCTTTAACGTGAACCAAACTCTTTGCCTACATCTGATCCTTCTCCTCCTCCTCTGAACGCAGTCAGTGCTTCACTTGTCTCCCCCACTGGCATTTCTACGGAAGCACCACCTTGTAAGTGGGTAGAGTTCAAACAGACGGTTATCCATCCCACATTGGTTTCCCATTTTACTAACTTGGAGATCTGGATGGAAGCCAGAACTAAAATGATTTCATTTTTTTTTTTTCCACTGTTCCCTGTGGCACTGCGTACCCCGCTGGCAAATGGCTGAATAAGACTCGCTTTGTTGGCCAGCAGAACCACGTTGAGAGCAAGTTTGGGTCTCATTTTTGACCCCTCTCTGTTAGCGATTTCCTTTACATCACGTACATTGGTACTTGAAAGTGTCTGATGGTTGCTTATAATGAAGGAAAGCTGATTTGTGTTAATGGTTGTCACAATTATTGTCACCTCTCTAGCAGCCGCTGGTCTTCTTGCGTGCCTCCTATTCATGAGTAAACGCACACAAGGTGCCTACTCCTGAGGGTTAGCTGCTTCCTTATGGACAAGCATGCCTGTTTTGACATGGCAGGCTGGATCCTAATCCAACTTTACCCTTATTTATTGCTCTGCTGGGACCCTGTTTTGTGTATAAATACAGAATCCTCCAAATAGTTATTAATTCCAAATATCTGTGCTTCCTTATACATTGTGTAATGTCAGGAGGATAGAGCAGATGCACCCTTCTGGTATTGGTTTGTCCCTACAGGGAAGTGTGGAAAGATTTAGATGCAGGGGAGAGCAGCAGCATTCTCCCCCTGAGCTTGGGGGCTGCAGGCTTATCCATCCCAGCCCGGGATGATACGGGCAGTCTAGTCAGATCCTTGGAGTGTTTGGGAGCTTGCCAGAAGGCAGGGGTCAAAAGGGGGAGGGTTTTCTTGCGTGTCCAGATTTCAGGTTCTAAAACATAAAGCCAGCAAAAAAAGAGAGAGGAAGGAACTGGAACAAAAACGCAGCTCTGCATGAGTTTAGTTCCAACAGCTCCACGTTGGTTAACTTGAGCTGTGCAAGAAGGTGACTGTGTCCCGGCTCATACAGAAGCAAACTGTACTTTCCGGCTGCGCTACCCTTTCTGGGGCCTCCTGTCGACATGCCAGAGTTCACTCTTAAAATGATTCAGTTACAGTACCAGCCCCACAGCTGTCTACAGCTGTATGCCTCCCAGCTCCACACAACTGGCTTTTCACACAGAAATGGCCCCTTTTAAAAGGGTTCACTCAAACAGATTGCTTCAGTCTAACAATGTGTAAAACATGGTACTTCAGACAGGCTTTCCTTTTTATTGTGTGGTCTTTTTTTGGAGTCTTTTATACCCCCAGATGAGAAGAGCTATTGCCAAATAGCTCAGCAGCCTGGTTTTTCTTTTTCACCTGAGTGCTTCACAAGGAGGGCTTCTGTCTCCCCCTTCCCCTTTACAAACGCCTCATCCTAGCCTCAGCTCTGTCTAAGGAAAACTGAAAACTAACCCCTCCATCCTTTCTTTCTTGAGCGATTGCAATGTAAAGCCCTGAAAGGTCAAGTATACAAATCAGACCATAGCCCCAAGGGCTGTCTCTTCTTAAGCACCTGCAGGGAAACTCTCCTGTGGGATGGAGGAGTGCTTGTTTGTCACTTTACAGCACTGGGTGCAGTCGTGACTATGCAGGGTCCCTAGATTTGTAGCACAAGCTATAAGCACAGAATAACTCTTCCCTTTTCACCCTTGATGTAGATAAGTTGCAATAAATGCCCTAAAGTGAGGAGGAATAATAACTGACAGCAGTTTGTTTTAGAGAATACCTGAAGTTTGCTCGATGATGCACAGATTAGGGTTGAGGGAGTCTCTTGCTCGAGAGCATTTGCAGTCAGAGCAGAAGGTGCAGAAGTTTGTCATCTTCCCTCCTACTTTCCCTCAGCTATAAATCTGTGAGGAGGAAACAGCATTTTATGATGGGCAGGCAAAAAGAAAAAAGCCTTTTCTAGCATCTTTATTTCTGGTGGGTTGGGGATATCTAGGAGTGGTGGGGATTGTTATTGCATATAGGGAGGCTGTTATTGCTTCCACTTCAATACAGACCAGATCGTGCGTCTCCCCTTGGTTTGCCCTTTCTTACTGGGGTGAAGAAATGAAGGGAAAGGAGGGAAATAAGAACAAAAAGAAAGCACTTGTTTCCCTTTGTCTATCACTCAAAACTCGTACATGTGGTTTGGGGGAGAGGGGAAGTAGAAAGTTATCACAATACAGTTGATTATCCCTTATCAGGCATCACTTGAGAGGAGCTGTGAGACGAATTGCCTTTGCCACCTTCTCTCCCCAGTTCATCAAGTCTTGCAGAGACTTGTTCCGAAATGCACACATACCACAGCAATACCTGCCAGGAGGTTGCCTTTTCTGTCGTGCCGGGGATTTCATGGACGTGGGGAGTTAGAGTAATGCTGTGTTGGAAATCCGGATTCCAGGGAGAATTTCCCTACACAATGGGTTGCATTTAAAGAGGCTTGCTCCAAACAGAGTGAGGTGGTTGAGTCCAATTTCCAATGTGAAGCGAGGTGTGATTTTTAATTTAGTTTTTTATGAATTCTTTTTTCCTAATCCCATCATCATTATTCTGTTGTAAGGCCTTTGCCAAATGCTAGCGTTTGGTATTGATTTGAAATACAGCTAACTCTCTTGGTGCCAGCTTGCATGAAATAAAAGGCTGACCTGGGTACTGGGTAACTGGCCAGAGCTGGTAATACAATGACAAGGCTTTCACAGGTCCCTAGATGGTTTAAATCCCTCCTCTGAATCGGGCTGCTTTTCAATTAGCTGGAAATACACCCATTTTATGCTAGCTGTAGAGATGATGGATGTTGTTTCCACAGTGGAGAATTTGGATGAATTCAGTTTCCATCTGAGGGCCATGGGGCGGCAGCCTCCTCGGGTGTTGGCAGAGCTGTCAGGGAGGGGGACATGGGGCTCCCACCCCTCCAGTGCTCCCATGAGGTCAGGGCTGAAGCATGCCTGATCTCCTCTCTGCCATACAGCAGAAGCTGTGGTTGGTCAAGCTGAAGCTTCTCACCAGCCCTACATTCTCACAAGCAGTTTTTGTAGAGGAAAGCTAATCTCTTGGCTCTTTCCTTTGGGAAGTGTTGTGGGATACCCAGGAAGCGAAGGCATCAAATGAGCAGGACCTTCTGGGATCAGAAGACATCCTGGAGGCATTAGATATGGATGGTATTTGATACAAGAACTGAGGTTTTTCTGTTTTATTGATTTAACCTATTTGTGGTTGCACATGCACAATGGGCTACATTATGAGTGCCATGTGGATCTGTGCTCCTGCCAATAAACCCAGAAACCCCCCAGGAGTGAGCTGAAGGGCAGATGTTTCCCACCCAATCGCTCATTCCTCTAAGGGTGAGAGGGGAGAGGCTGCTCCCCAGGACAGAAGGCACAGAGGTGCACATTTCTGCTCTCTTGTTTGCATTTGGCTCTTTGGAGGCAGCAGAGAACTCCCTTCCTGTGCGGATTGCTCACTTTCCCAGCAGGAATAATGCTTGCAGGCTGAGAGATGTCAGAGCAGAACGGCTGCTCTCAGCTGGGCTGTGGAACCCGTAGCACGAACACACCTGTACTTCAGGGGCATGTTTCTTGCAGCATTATCAGAATAATTCACACATAGTTTGTGCTTGTGTTGGTGCGTCCTTGATAAAACCACTTTTGGATGAGATGAGGTCTTAATGCCTTAAGTTCTAAAAAGGCATATCTAGCTTTAGTTTGGTACCCTGAATGGGCACACGCTGCAAGGGTCAGGGAAAACCAAGCCCTCAATGCCTCAAGCTGAGCCCTTCGGAAGTGAAGCTCGATGACTGGGAGAGATTTAACCCAAAACCAGCAAGTGCCGCAGCAAAACATGCGGTTTGTCTTTCCATGAGTAGCTCTTTTCAACCTACATCTCGACTCACGTGTACCAGTCCAAGGCACACTTGAGGCACCACAAGTTGATCACTTGCGGCGTGAAAGAGGCGCAGCCTCAGGGTACCAGGGTGGTAATGGATGTTTAACTCCGAAAAGCGTAACAATGGCAACACTAATAGTTGGGGTTTTTTTCGGTGTTGGAGGGAGACATCTTGGACAAAAGATAGCCTGGTATTTGCTGTGCTCAAATGGAGGCTTGTGCTCTGCTCAGGCAGCAGTGTAGGTGTGAGAAACGGGATCGTGTTCTCCTGCAAGATTGCAGCGAAGTGTCCTCCTTCACCCTGTGTGGAAGCAGGAGAAAGAACGCTTAGTTTCTAAACGTGGAGCTGCTGAAATGGCTATGATGGGACATTTTAAGCTGTTACCTTCCTGAGAAAAGCTTTCGTTTTGAAAATAAATAGTTATTTACTCTGTTTCAAATCAAGACGAAGCTTCCCATGCTGTTCAGAATTAAACGCTTCAGTTTTCCATTTGGAAGCGACTTTTCATTCCTATTTTTGTAGAAGACAAACAGGGAGTTGGGGGGAGTTTTGTTTAGTTTTTGGTTTTTTAAAGTCAAAATGGAAGCATTTTGGTGTTTATTAAAGTGAAACCGTTCTGAGCTGCGGAGGGAATATTTTGTGCTGGGATTCTTTAGGCATTCCCAGTGCTTGAGTCCTGATTTTTGTTAAGGAGCACCAACATCAACAAAACGTGCAAAAATCAGAGTAACCCACACAAGGGTTTCCAGATTACAGCCAGCCCCAATAAGCAGTTCAGTGTAAAGGTTAGCTGGGTATGCTCTTGCACAGCACGTCCCAGAATATTTTACAGTTGGGACTGAAAGTCTGTATTTAAGTAGCAATAATTTACTCCAAGAATTGACAGATTGGAATGCACCTGGTTCAAGCTGTTTGGTACTAATCTCATTCCAAGTTTTCTCTGGTGAAAGCCAGCAAGGATACTTTATGGGCACATACAGTCATAGCTAGGGCTGCTGTACTTAAATATGCCCTCAAATTAGAGTCATGCTGTGGGGTCCCGGGGATAAATCTCTGAGGGAGAGCTGAATTGAGGAGAGGAAGGGAGCTGCACGAAGCAGAGGGTGTCTCATGTGTGAGTGTAGGAATGCATGCCCCGAACTGGGGCCCTTTAAGGAGACTCCAAGCAGGACCCAGCAAATCAGAACCACCCCAAATCACTCGGTGCTTCTGAAAGCTGAGGCCAAGCTCCTTAGCTGCACTGCTGGCAATATTGTTTCAAAACAATGGGGCTCAATTAGATGCGAATTATTTTAACACTTCGGAAGGCTGCCAAGTCATTTCCTTCTCCTTTATTGATTTTTTCCGTTGCCAGTAAATATATATGCAGCAGCAGAATGAAAGAAGTAGCATGGGGGGGGGGGGGGAAGTTAAGTGTTAAAAAGGAGACTGTAACAAGATATGTCCCTTGAACCTCTGGGAAGAAAGAGGACATTTTAAGAGAGAAGGAAGCAAAGGGATTCATGGAGGCATTTCGCAGGGTTAGATGTAGTAGCAGACAGCCCAATATTATTTTCCTTCCAGTGCTTGCCTGATCCTTTACTTAGATTGGCTCCTGTTTCTTCCCCTTATTGTGTAGTCCCTGCGTGAGCTGGTCTCTATGTAAAGACATTCCACCTACATTCCTTTGCCACCGGGTGAGAGGAGGGGGGAGTGCAATTATGTGGGCTAGTGAGACACAAAAGGCTCTGCTCTGGAGCTAAAGCTTATAAACTTGAGTTAACTTTTTCCTTAAAAAATAAGGCAAAAATCAAGGGGGAAGGGAGGAGGTTGCCAGCAAGGGTCAGGTTTGTTCCCTCCTTTCCTATCAGCCTGCGAGTGAAGGCTGTTGAGCTGTAGCTATCCCACTTAGGAATATTTCTCTGCCCAGCGCTCTGTAGATCACCACAGAACACGTACTTATTGCCAATATCAGCATTTCTCTCTCGCTTGTGTATGTGCATCTTCTCTGTACTTTTAGGTGTGGAACAGCTCTTAAACGGTCCTTGGATAAAAGGTTATTAATTTGGGGGGTACTTGTGTCATACATCTACTGGTGTCTAACGGGGGCTATTACAGCATCTGTCCAACTAGCTTCCAGGCTTTGGCTGACCTTGCCTTTCTCTGTCTTCACTAGCATCATCAAGAGTCATGTCACTGTGCTGTCTGTAAGTGCTAGGCATATTCTGCTACAGACACCGCTGGAAGCAGACTTGCTTAAGAAGGAGACATGGCAGGAGTTGTCTTTAAAAGCACTGTGAGAGAGAGAAAGTTGTTGTCAATCATGTTCTCCAGCCGTGGAAGCTGGAGCCATGGAATAAATAGCTTAGAAGCTCACATAAACCTGGACCTTTTCCAGGTGAACATCTTCAAGCCTGTTACCAGTGCAGGATTTGTTATCGGCGTTATTACACTTCTCAGCAGTGAACTTCATTAGCTATGCTTTTTCCATGTGCAGTGCTTTCTAAATGTTAGTGTCCTGCTTACCATATTGATTTCTGTGCCCCTGCACTCTTTCTTCCCATTTTGTCTAATAAGCAAATTTCATTACCTGACTTGACAATTTTTCCTCTGGGCCATTAGAATTGCTTGACTGTATTCCTGGCAGAGCCCTTAATTAGAGATGGATCAGAACTGATGCCATTAAACTGATCCATTAACCGCCTCTTCCTGGGACTCCAAATGCAGGTGGTTCAGAGAAAATGCAGCCTGGATCCAAATCACTACTGACTCATTCTGCAAAGCCCCAGACCTCCTCGAATTGCTAAAGGTGAAGAATAAAAGTTAAATGAAGCCAGTCATCCCCATGGACCTTTCACTGTGTCCCTGACACAGGAAACATCACAGAAATGCAACCAAAGCGTTTCTGATGTAGAAATGGTTTTGTTTCTTCTTATTGCACTTTTTGGAAGGTCCTTACTTTGGCAAAATAAAGATGCTGTCATTTTCCTCTGTTTGCATAAAAACCTTCTGAGGCACAGACTTTCTTCTTTTAGCACAGACTTACTAAGAGTGAACACGCATCCCATGAGCTGTGTATTCTTCCCACATCTCCAGCTGTCTCTGAGTAAGGGTCAGTCACTGTGCATTCTCTGGCACACTGCTTAGAAGAAAACAGGGAAGCTGAGCCTGGCAGGACCAAGCAGTCCTGCTGTGTTCTGCTTCCAACCCGTGTCTCAGCCTGGATGTGTTAACCTTATCTGACTCCAGGGGCTCTGGTTTCTAAGATAGCAGAGCATGACACCAGGGAGCCAGGTTTGGTACATGGAATTTCCTAACTGTATTCACTTGGCTTTTAACAAAATACCTTTAAGAGCTCTCTGAAAGCTGGTCCAATTTTTAAATCTCCCTTAGGTTGAAATCCGTAGGTTGATAGACCTTGGAGCTTTCTGTCGTGTGCTGCCTTGCCCAGCACTGGCTTTAAGGAGTTGTTTTCTTTAAGATTCACTTTGGCCCATTTCTCTGTGTTTTTCATTCAGGTTTCAAATATCTCCATCAGCAAATGTGTGCTGAGACAGTCAGGGTGTGCTCCTGCCCATAGGAGCCTCCTGTATGGATGACCTGTGGTAGTTTGTTACATCTAGATGAAGCCAGAGGTGGACACAGAGGTGAAGATGATGAATTAAGCAGGAGGTTGCCATGCCATGAGTGCTGTACTGTAGCTAAAGTTACAGTCTGGATGCAGAATGGGGTTTTCCAAGCAAAAGAGTCTACAAAGGCATACCCTTAGCTGGCTGTGGTTGTAAAAGCAGTCATGAAGGATTTCATCTCATAGCTTCCACGTTAACTTCCCATCAAGCACAACCATACGGCCTTCCTTCCCCAAAATGCTTGAGTATGAGGAATGAACTCTGTTTTCTTCTGGTGCTTGTATTTATTTACATAGATATCATAATAAAAGTAATATCTGATTCTCTCCTTTATTCCCTGGAATGGCTGTCCCAGCGATGGCTCGGCACATACCTCACCTCATCTGTCTTTCTGGACAGTTATTCCCACCTCTTCTCCAGCAGAAATGGGTTGATGTGGTCCTTCCCTGGTCCTAGAAGGGCAGCACCTGATAGCAGGGTGGGGTGTTCCCTTGCGCAGCTTGTTAGAGGCAGATTATGATGATTATTAGTTAGTGAAATAACAGGTTTCTTTGTCTGTGTCCTACCCCGCAACCTTCAACAGAGCATCGCCGGTCTCAGCCCTCGCTGCCAATTTTGCTGCTCTCCCTGTTTGCAGAAACCTTAATGCTCTGTTTGAATTGGCCTGCAGAATAACCATTGAAAAGGGTGAGAGACAGAAGGAAAATGGAAGGCTTCCCCCGATCCCCCCAAAAAGAAGTGTAATTTGCCTTTAAAGTCCTTTAAACAGCAAACACATTCTGTCTGATCCTCCTTAATAAAGTATCCCAGCAGTGCTACAGTGCCTTATTTGAGGTCTGTGCAGTCTCATTAAATTTGATGTGTCACAGAGGGCTTGGACATGTGAAAGGGAGGCTGCAGGAACCGGGATTGAAGTTTGCCAGATTTGTGAAGGAAAAATGATTCATTACAGCTTTCCAAAATGGACGCCCTTCAGGCTTCCCGCTCCATCGGCTGCGTGCATGGATAAGGAGAGACGGGCAGAGGGGCCACCGCAGCCTGCAGATTTAACCCTTATTAATAGCTGGTTCAATTAAGGATTCGGTTTGATCTCTTAAGATGTGCTGCTCGTCCTTCTATGCTCCGAGTGAAGGAAAGAAAGGTTATTAAAGATTTAAGGGCTGGATGTTTCGGCTGGAAACTCAGGGCTTGCTTCTGCTGCTGTGCTGCTGTAGGGCAGGGAGCAGGGCAGCAGCTCCAGGCTTTGTCTTCCTATGTTCAGGCCACGCAGAGTCCTCTGTGACCCACACCTGGTTCTTTGCACCACCATCCTGCTTTTGTTATACCTTGGGAAGGGGAGAGTTGGTGCTGAGAAGCACGTTTGGTTCATCCCTTTTTTGATGTAGCCTCAGTGCCATGGTTTGGGACCCAAATGCGCTTGAAACACCATTATCTTCTCCTCCTCTCCATGCACAGGGATCTAGCTTCAGGCTGCGTTGTTGTGGTAGGTAGCTCACAGATAAATAACTATCATGTGTGCTGCAGTCTGGTGCAAAAGAGACTGTTGGTTTGTTGGTTTCTGAGTGTTGGAGCTTAAACCCTGGTCAGTTCTTGCACTGATGATGCCGAGTGGCTCAGTCCTGAAAAAACCCTTAGGTGTGTGTCCTAAGCCAGTGTCCTGTCCGGTGTCTGTCAGGGGTTTCTCTTCTGCAATCACTTACTCTGTGCTGGTGGAAGGTGAGGAGAAGGAAGGTTGGCTTGGGAAGGTGTTGTAGGAATGGTACCAAAGCAGAGCAGTGCCATTTCCCTGGCAGGCTGCAGCTCCTTAGAAAATAAGGCAGAGGCAGGTTAAGCCAGACACCAAAAAGTGATGGGACTAGAGCTAGTGAGACAGTGTCCTGGTCCAGTGGCTCCAGGCAGCTGCAGGAGCTGGTGTAGTGAAAGATGTCTCAGCATTAGCCCTTGCGATGAGAGCAGTGATACAGGCAGGTTTATGGGTATGAAAAGGTGTTAAACCTAAGCAAGAGGCTGCAACAGTGAGCTGATGAGCAACAGGCTCACCTGGTGTATTTCCTTCCTCTGCCTTCTCTCTGTTCCTGAGCCTACAACATAAAGTTCACAATGCAGCCAAATTTCAATCCAAGGCACAAGAAAATGACTGGGGGGGATCCATGTCCACTTCTTTTGGGCAGCAACAGAAAGGCTGGAGAAAACCAGCAAGGGGCATTTCCTGCTGCTGCAGAGATCTCGCCTGCTTTGTGGCATCTGATTTAGGGGGCCGAAAAGAAGAACATTTGTGCTTTTAAAGAGGTTGTAAATCATGCTCCGAATGCTCACCATTTCCATTTTAAGTGAGATCGGATGTCAAACCATTTTACTTTGTTTATTTTCCAACACTGTGCTGCTTTACTGTCCGCTTTCTCTAGTGCCTGTGCCATTGAAATCATATTGTGTATAGCCGAAGATGCAGGGAATATAAATCTCACGTGGTGTATGTATATACCAGTTGTTCTTAGGAAATGCAGCCTGCCAGCTAGAATTTGCAGTACCTGAGAAACATGCATGCATGCTTTCTGTGAAGCTCTGGGCATGATTCCTAACCAGTCCAGATTTAAGAGTAAATCCCCCAAGTTCAGTAGTGTGACACAGGTATAAAATGCATGTAAATGAGATCTTTGAATTTTGGAGAGCAAATTTCAGCTGTAAAAGCATACAGATGCCATGTGATAAATACAGTCTCTCAACTGCATATTTAAACAAAGCATTAAAGCATTCACACTTCCTGTTGGAGAAGTATTTTATTTCTTTGCCTTTATTTATACAGCATGGCAGACCAGGAATAAATTTCATCAGCTTCTTGCTGCCTCCTCACCGGCAGAGACACACAGGAACAAGATGAAACATTGCTCAAATCAAATGTAAATTTAACTTGCATGCCTTGTCCAGTAAAACACTGTGAGACTTGGCGAGGAACAACACAGCGCAATATGGAGAGCTAGACGGGGCCACAGGAGGGACGGACCTGGTTGTGGTCCAGAACTAAATGAACTGAAGTAGTGGGGGTATCAGTGTACAGGCTTTGGGCTCAGCTCCATCCCTAACGTCCATGCTGGAAGCATGCGCATCCCTTCCCTGAGTCCTGGCTCTGATGAAGTTGGGTTTCTGTTGGCAGTGCTGTTTGTGAAGTGCTCTCTGCTGTAGGTTCCCTGGCCTTTCACGAGATGTATCCTTTCAGATTTTCCACACACCAGAGCGTTTGCCTCCGCTCTGACCTGCGTACAGATGTGAATGTCATGGGGATGTAATTCCTCTGCCTTTGGTGGAAGAAAGTGCCTAGCAGGTGACAAAGCAGTTAGGGTTGGAGACGTGGTCAGCGTGACCGCCCCAGCCTCTGCTCTGCTGGAACCCGTGCCAAACTCAGCAATGCTGATGATGCAGATAGGGCCGGATCTGTGCCGAGTTTGTGCTTTCTGGGCAGAGGAACTCAGTGTGTTCTTAGGGAGAACATTTCTCTACCAGCAGAGTAATGAGAGGTTTGGATTGCTTTGCCTTGAAAATGAAGAGGCTGTCTTCCTCTGCCTGTAAGTAGTGCTGCTTCCCTGGTCTAGTGAAACCACTCAGGTTTACATCACCCAAGCATTGAGCGCTAGGGAGTGCGAAGTGTGTGCCCTGTGCTCAGTGCACCCCATGGAAGATGGGGCACTGCCTGCACCTGCAAAGCTGCACCTGCACTAGAGTCATCCCAGCTACTGTACGAGCCCAGTTAAATCAGGGGAGAGGAATCCCAGTCACTGGGAATTCAATTTGCAACAACTGCTCTACCTTAATTTGAAGGTTTTTCTCACGACGAAGCTGGAAACTCTGCTAAGAGACAGTGCTGGATCTTCCCCGAGCCGCCCTCCTGCTTAATTAAAAGATATTCTCCCCTATAGCTTCTAGCACAAATCCCATTTACCAAGCTTTCTCATGGGCAAAGAAAAGCTGAAATTCAAGCTATAAGGCTAAATAGATCCACATTGTGCTGTGAAAAAGAAACACCACCACATCACAATTCAGCTAGCTGCTTAAAAAGCTGCCTTGCTTATTGCCATTGTTATAAAACCTAATAAATCATGAGATTACTTTCTCAGGGTCCTAGAAGCTATCCTGCGGGTAGAGAGATTTAGATAGCAGATGGAATCAGGATGTTGGCTCAGCACATGTTCAAATCCATGGGTGCTAATAAACCTCCCCTTGAGAGCCCCCGTCCCAAACCCCGAATGACATGGTCTGTACATGAGGGACGTGGGGGCTTCTGGTGGGAAGGAAGGCTTGTGAAGCCTCTGAAGCGTGTATGGAGCTTTCAGGGCTCTGCTGCTTGGTGTCTTCCATCTTCTGTTGCTGAAGAGGCTTTGATTTGTGCAAACTCCTGATTTAATCTGTAAGGTTCTGCATGTAGTTTGAGCCTATGTCCATGTTTTGTCTATGTAGAAAAGAAGCTGTATTAAAGTACAGCTCAGCCTGCCTGTCCCTAGCAGTAAACCACCATTGTCAGAACGGGTTTCTACAGGGGGCAGCTCGGTGTGGTGAATGGGACACCGGTGTGACAGCCAGAGAGTGCAAAAGCAATTCCTGGCTCTGCCGTTGACCTGTTGGGTGGCTGGGGTGAGGCTTTTCATCTGTTTCTCTTCGCTTTCATCTATTTAAATCGCAAAGGCTTTGAGGATGAAACAGGCACGTACAGTTCTGAGCACAACAGGGTCCTGCTCCATGCTGAGACCAATGTACTGTGCCCCCACTGTAGCAGAAACAAGCCCGGAATGAATTTAGGCAACTCTCTGTCAGTGGAGCCACAGCACCTGACACCAGACAAACACCTGGGCCTAAATTTAGCTGAAGACCTGATACAGTCTTCAAGTCAAACTGGGACAGTCCTGTTTCCTGGGCAAGCAGATGGGAGCAACTCGGAGAGATAACATATTCCAGGTCTCTCTCATTACAATTCTCCTCATGCAAGATTACCTTTGATTTTTTCCATAGCTCTTCCACGTTGGCAGCCAGAGGCTTTGTTTAAAACACATCCATCATTATCACTGTAATGTATTATTATTATTATAACTTATTCATATAGCATTTTCCCACAACAACCTAGGAATCAAAGTGTTTTACACTTTGCAGTTTGAAAGCAATCTGAGAGAAGAAATCAGGGGGAGGGGGAGGCTAGGAATACCTAAGTAAATCTATGAAACTGATTTGAAGTTCGCAGTGAAAACTCCAGGTCTAAGTAGAAAGCTAAATAATGGCGAGGAGCTGTGGGTATCTGAGAAGGAAACCATTGTGTTGTATAATGTTAGATGAAAGGGAATTTGCAAGACTTTGCCTCTCTCTAGCTTAAAGGATGGTCTTCAGGTAGCACAGCGCTTCATCCCTAAAACAGGAACCCAGTTCTTGCTTTGGCATATGAACATGTGGGAGCTAAAGTATAGATTTAGCTAGACATGGTTAGTAAGGATCGAGGCTGAAGCTTTAGCAGAGTGCCAGTGACATTAGCAGTTGAATACTGTGGGTCTGGGCTTTTCTCTGCAGCTATCTAAGAAAAACCCCAACCAAACCAAACCCACAAGCTCAAAACAGGAACAAAGAGACACAAATGAACAAAAAGAAGGGAGTTGGAACTGTGTGAGATCAGTGTAACCGGTTGTTAAAGGAGGGAGGTGAAACCCTAATTGCACCCTGGTCCCTTCTCAAGGAGTGAGAATGTCTCACATTTGCATCACTCCAATCAAAGACAGCAAGAGACCTTGAAGGAAATTGTAATGACAACTTGATTTTAGATCTATCCAGACTAGAGAACCCTGAAGCCTTCAATAATTCATTGTTTTCTCCTCTTAATTTCCTTTCCTGCTATGAACATGCACCATGCAATGTATTTCATGCTCAAGGTTTTGCTGAAGGTGATTCTGTTTGCGCAGCTTTTAGATGCAGCCTCTTCCTTTTTAATTTTAATGCAGCATTTTGAGGATGTCTCCTGAAAACCTTGATGTCTACTTTGTGGAGCATTGGGAAGGCATGAAAAGGTCTGACTAAGGAAGATTATGATATCATTCTGGTTAAGTGCAAATGCATTTTATAAAATGCTTTGGGCTCTTACCAAGAGGAAGTGACAGATCATGTTTGGCAATTTAATTAATGCACCTTTTCTGTATTGTTCTATACATCCCCATTATTTTCTAGAGGTGGACAAGGACCAACATTGCTTTTCTGAATATTTCCCTTCTTACAAAGAATCTTGTATGGGTTTGGAAAAGTGTATCCCAGATCTCTTCCCTTTATGTGTGTATCATAAATCCTTATTTGAATATCTGCCCACTGGTTATTTTATATTATCATATAGCTGAACTTGAGCCCAATTCCTCTGTGAGATAAAATGTAACATCCAGCCTCTTGGCATGTATTAACGGGACTATTGCCTGTCTAGGAGTTCACCTCTGAGACACCTAGAAAATAAGGAAGAGAGCCACGGTGGCCAAGAATTTCCTGGACACCTTCCTAACCAGTGCTGATGAGAGCAGGGAACCAGCTTCTCTGTCACCACCGCAGGAATAGACATAGGGCTAATTACAGTATCAGGGAAATTCTGAGAGACTAGTCAAATACAAAATATTCAATTCATTAAATATTCCCGATGAATAGGCAAATTACTCTAATCACATTAGTTATTCTATTCATTTATTAGCTAAGAGTGATTAGTAGTGAATAGCTGTAAGAGGATCTTCCAGGTGCAAAAATTAGGCATCTATAGTTTCATGATGTTTATTTTCAGCTGAAGATAATTGTCTCTTTAGTTCATCTCAGACGTATATACACACTGACACACACAGATACATTCTCTTTTGTCCAGGCATGGGGTAGGGGAAAAAAGGTAGAAGAAAACAGGGCTGGCACACAGGTGTGGCGAGATAAGGACAATTCACTGCAGAATTTAACAGGATTTAGTTAAAAACAGTTGGGAAGAGATTTCTCAAAGATTATGCCAAGTGAATGCAGGGGATTTGGATCTCTGGTTCCCACAGTGCATGCTGATAATGCCATTTTAAACACCAGGCTCTGCTACAGTCATGCTTGATTTGATTGCACTAGCGAGTTGTAGCTTGGCTTTATCTGTAGCACAAACATGATACGGGTCCCTTGCGTGGCAGTGGCACTGCCATGCTGCTCCATTTTCACCCATCCTTTCTTGAGTTGTTCCTCGTGGGCTAAAGGCACGTGCTGCCCATTGTGCCAACATTGAGGTGGCTGCTTTACAAATAACACGAACTATATCTGTGTGCATGGATGACTCCAGTGCATAAGGAAGGGAAACTAAACTGGCTGGACATCTGCTCAAAACCATTTCTGGAAATCCAACAAATATCCATAAGAAAACCCCATCACTGCGCTTATCCAGCTCTTTCTGGGGTGGATGGTTAAGTCCTAACAGATACATCCAACAGGGAGCACGATAACCTGAGGAAAACCCTGGGATTGGCTGCAGGTAGTGTTAGAGAGGTAGAAGGGAATTTCTGCATACTCAAACTTAGCCTCCTTGGGACTCGTCTTTCAGTTCATACCTTGTGGCTTGATAGATTTCACTAGGGCTCCGCACCAGTTTGTCTCCAGGCATTAAAGTGCAAGATGGGAGTTTGGAGAGCAAGCAAGGCATTTTGCTTATTTCACCAAGTAGAAAATCAATGGGCAATAGTATTTGGGCTGTAAACTGACAATAGTATTTACTTCTCTACTGCAGCGAGTTGTGTTAATTTAATGTTCTCATGCACTTTCAGGATGTTATGCTAAGCAAAGGCTGAGCTGTCATTACATTTTTATGAAGTCAATGTGGTTTCCAACAGCTCAGAAAAAAAGAATTGGAAAAAACTGATCAAATATCTCATTTTTCTAAGAGAATTTGTTCCTCTGGATTTCCCTGAGCTGTCAGCTCTCATTGATATGATCTGATTGATGCTGTTTGCCACATTAAGACACGTCGGAAGCTAATCTGTTTTAATCCCATTCTCTGTTTTAAATATAATACTCTTGAAGGGAACTGAAGGTTATTACTTATTTTAAATAGCTTAAATATTTGTGTCAAAACATTGTCCTCAAAGGTTCAAATCCAGCCTTTGCCATAAGGCTTGGGGGGGGGGGGGGGGGGAAGAAAACCCCGAACCACCAATGTTGAGACCATTTGGAATGATCTAATCCATTGCTTCAAATCCCTTTGTTCTCCTGTTCCCTTGCAGTGTTGGAGAGTTTGAGCTGAATGCTATTTATTAGGTTGTTAGAGGGTGTGCTGGCTGCTAAGTCTCGTTGCAAAGATTTTCTTCTGTAGGCTGTTTTGGGAGGCTGTGTTTTCAAACTCAGTTTGGATGAGAACTTGCCATATCACAAGTCATTTTCTATGGCAAGGGCTAAGCATCCATCACCATGCTGCAGGAACACTCTGTTATATTAAGCTGGTACCTTTATTTCTGGGTGAGAAAGCTGTGGTTTTCCAGGACTTTAAACCCAGTATTTGGGGGGTTGGAAAATAGGTCCTTGGGTAATGAGAGTTGTACATTATGTTGGAGGAATCATTTATCTCTATGCCCAGCTGTTTAGCCAGGTTTGCCAAGCTTGAAAATTTAGATTTATTGGTGCCAGAAATAGGAATGGAAGCATTTAATGGGCTTGTGCTCTACGGAGGTGATGATGAAAAGCAAAGGAAAGTCAGGAGGTGGCTGCAAGGGTGGCTTGAATTGCGCATCGGTGATTTTTCTTGCATTAAAGAATAAACTCTGACTGCTGAAAGTTGATATTCCTAAGAAGGAATATGCAAGATGTGTGATGCTGGATATGCTATAGGCACAACTGGTGAGGATCCCAGCGTTTCATCTGGGAATTGATGTAATAACTTCAGATTCCTGACCAAGCATTACACTGAACTGTAAAGTCGCACCTTTCCCTGTCTAACCTACATCATAGCAGTTTGCTGTGACCAGTCCACCTGAATCACTGCTGTTCAGGTGCTGCCGTTCCACAAAGCACAGCTTTGGCTTTTCTTTAGTAAACGGCTCCATTTTGCTGCAGTGCATCCAGGGAATAACCAGAGTTGTTCTGCTGAGGAACTGACTGTGCAGGTACCAAAATGCTGCGTCCCCTCATTCAGAGAGCAGGGACGGACAATAGCCCTCCAAGTTGGAGGTGGGCAGTTGAGTGCTGCAGGGGGCTTTTTGGCAGAGAAGAGACACAGATCCAACCTGCATGTGCACGAGGGTTGTGTGCAGGCAGGGTCCCAACAACTGGTGCCTTTGTCAGGGCTCAGTTTGTTTCATCCCTTTGGTATACTTTCACCTGCAGAACGTCTCTGCAGGAGACGCTTTCTCCTCCCCTGCTGTTGCCAGACCAGACACCTCTCCATTTCCAAAGGTGCTGGGCTCAAGATGGCCCCCATAGCATATGCACGTTTGCTTGTGCTTGTGTTTCACTAGTGATGCTGTTGTTTACACTACATGCTAAAACAGGGCTTGCACTGGCTTCGCAGGAGCAGATGTGAAGCATAATCTTGGACGCTTTCCCAGCCCTCGCTCCGAGCGTCCAAGTGCTCAGTATTTCCTGCACGAAGCAAGTCTAGTCTGACACAATGCCAGCTGCACTAAATGTGCTCTCGGAGTGAATGCTCAGTGTCTGGGTGGCTGATAGCTCTCACACAAAACCAGCGCTTTCCCCCGGTCCCATTTCTAGCTCATTTGCCTCCCGCACAGCCAAACCTTTAGCATCGTGGTGCTACTTTTGCCTCCTTGGTAAATGTCAGTGTTGCTTCTGCGTGGAGCATCTCCAAGTGGGATCATGATGGAGAAGGAGGCAGCATGGTGAAAACACATCCGTTGTGCCTGATTCATTCCCTATGCACCTGCTGCCGCAAGTACCAAACCAGCTGCCATTGCGCTCCCTGGACCTGCAGTGGTCCAGCACTAGCTCTTCAGTTTCACATGGCTTTCTGGGGCATGCTGCCCTCATAGAGACACAAACTGGTCCAAGGAAAGGGGGTTTTACCTGCTTTTGATTATGTCTTTAGAATTAGAGCTAACAGATACACGTGCATTTCTAGTTTATGTAGATCAAGCAAAGCGGTGAACATTTAGTTCCTTCCTGCCAAGTTTTTCACTCACTATAGTACATAGTCCACTTAAGAGCTACAATCTGGTTGCTTCATTTGCTTTCAGATTTGCTTCCCATTTGTTCCTCCAAGACATTTGGGTAAGTGGCAGCATCTGTCTTATGTTTGTGTTATTCACACTGAATTTCCAAATGGACATTTCAAATGGGTGCAAGATGCTCCTCTGGCTGGAAAATCAGACTTCTCCAGGCTGTGCTTGACTTAATAGATGTTAAATAGGCTTGGTTTTGATGTGGGGCTGGGTGGAAGACCTCCAGAGCAGCACTGGAGCTGCTGTAAGGAGCGCTGCTCCTCCTTGAATCTCTGTCAGCCCTGCCGCAGTAAGGGGCAGGGTCATGCACCGATGGCAGAGCCGCTGCAAGGGCTGGGGCTCAACCCTGTGTCTTTATACTTGCCTAAAGGTCACCTGTCTGTCTCTGCAGAGAAATGAAGGGTGTTTAACCCCGATGCCATGGTCAGGTCCCAGAGCCCGCAGCAATCGCATTCTGCTGGCCCAGGGGCCCTCTAGTGGCTTTCCCGGCTGGATGTGCGCTGCGCTTCTGCTCCTCGGGTGCCGCAGTCGGGGCGATGTCCCTCGATGCGGGTAGCTAGAAGCCAGCCGCCCATCACCCAGAGAGCAGGGTGCCCTGGTGCTGCATCCTCCCCCGGTGCTCTCCTGAGCAACAAGGATGGTGTGGATAAGGCTGACATCACTGCGGGCATATCACGCCTTCTCAGCGTGTTACTGGGTTTAGGGGAAGAGCAGCACCCCTCTTTGCACCCCTCTTTGCACCCCTCTTTGCACCCCTCTTTGCACCCCTCTTTGCACCCCTCTTTGCACCCCTCTTTGCACCCCTCTTTGCACCCCTCTTTGCACCCCTCTTTGCACCCCTCTTTGCACCCCTCTTTGCACCCCTCTTTGCACCCCTCTTTGCACCCCTCTTTGCACCCCTCTTTGCACCCCTCTTTCTTTAAGGCATTTCCATCTCTGTGGCTGATGTATTGTAAAATGCCCACATCCCTGCTTTATGCTTCATGCTGCAACAACCTTTCCCGTGGCAGTATTACCTTTTCCTTCGAGGAAGTAGATGTGTCTGCACCTGTACTGCAGCTCAGCAGAGTTTCTGCTCTGGGGTGCAGGATTGAACCCTGGCACAATGTAGGGATGGGGCCTTTAGAGAGCTGTGAGATGGCAACAGCTTTCCTTGCCTGCAAGGTGCTGGGATAGCCAGAGACTCCCCAGGTCTTTACATCCACCTTCCATGCTCCCTCGCTGTGTTGCTCACTGGAAAGAGGTCTTGAGGACACAGAGGTGGCTCTTTTCTATCTATCTTTCCCCTGTCACTTCCAATATGACTTTTCTTGTCCAAGCTTTCTGGTGAGAACCCATGCAAGCAAAAGGAACATCTCTGCTGTTTCATAATACAGTAAACACGCTTTCTAGAGTTTTCCATGATCCAATGATTTCGATCTTCACGTTTTCTCCATCCACACTTTGTCCTTTTTTAGTGCCCCTTTTTCAGTCTGTTTGTAAATAACTTTGCCAGTGTCCATCCCCTTTTTTTCTCAGACAATAAATTCTCTGGAGCTGTTGAAGAAATGGTTCAGACATTCCCTCCAGCAAATAGAAGCTTTAAGTTGTTCCCTGACAGTTTTACTTCTTATCCCTTTCATTTACAGTGGGGGGGAAACGGAGATAATTGCAGGTCCTGTACATCTCAAACTGTTTGTGGTGGTAGTTACAATTATCTAAAATTATTTGCAGCAAGATCTGTGGATTTAATGTGCAGGGCTAAATTACTGCTTTAAATGCTGGCATTTTAACAGCCTGTGTTTGTGACATTGCCTGTGCCCCATCTTCTAAAACGGCCTAAATTGGCCACGCTGGACACAAGGAAGCATAAAAAGGTTTCTTATGTCATTTTAGATCGAGGTTCATCTGACCAACTATTAGGAAAGGCAGGGAGGAATATCATTTGCACCCACAGGAACCTACTCTCCCCTCAACATAACTGCACAGCCTTCGTGCATCAAAGACTTGAAATAGAGGCAAAACTGTCATCTGCGAGACTTATGCGCGGGTTGTCCAGCCTGTGCTGCCCTGGAAGTCAGCCTTCATCAGTGTTTCTCATCCAGTTTGCAAGTAAAAACCCTCTTCTGGGTTCCTGTCTCTGTGGGAGGCCACTGCTTCACATACAAGATGGCAGTAGCTCATTCCTGCTGATTTAAGGGAGAGGAAAACATCTGTAACCACTGGGGGTGCATTCCTCCTTGCCCTGCTGAATGAGGAACAGTGTCACTGGTCCCCAGCAATAAAAGATTTCTAGTTTGGGATCACATTTAGCTATGGCCAAGTAGTTGTGAAAATCTTACACTTTTAGGGGTGAGTTTGGCCATTCTCTGGATGGAGCCGGTCAGAGCCTCCAGTAAAGGGAGATAGGAGAGGGATGGGGGATGCAGACGGAGACGGTGCTTTGCCTACAGCCACGCAGGTGGCTCAGGAAACAGAACCATGGCTCCGGTTTGTGCCAGGAGACCTCACTCCCCCACCAGCCAGACTGTGGGGAGAAAGACATTGGGAGTGAAGGGCTGACAGAGACTGACAGAAGCTTAACACCCTGCTGGATCCAGCATTTCAAATCTGCGATGAAAGACACAATCCTCTGCGCCGCGATGGCAGCGAAGTCCCTGGTGCAGCCCTTTGTCTCGGAGATGCCAGTGAAGACGGTGCCAAGGTGCTTTTCCCTGACCATCTGCCTTATGAGCCCACATGCCAGGGTTGATGCAATCCAAAGCCTGATAGCACACAGGCCTGCTGGTTTATGAGAATCCATTTTGCAATTAAACCAAATATTTAGGATTTCTTCTAAACGAAGTGGCCAAGTCCTTGGAAGGACAGTCTGGCGGATCTGAAAGGGGTAAAGAGGCTTCCCTTGCTCTCATGACAGATGCAAGTAGCACTCAAGGAGTACAGAGGTCATATATGTCATTAAAACAATCACACCGGACCTAGATAGAGAATTAAAAGGATTATAGGAACTCTAAAAGTCCAGAGGGGAAGCATGCTGTCTGTGCTCCTGGGCAGAAGGCTCATCCTTTCCCTTCCGCTTGACTTAGAGCGCACAGAGATAGTCAAGGTGTAAAATGTAGAGGTTATGCAGTTACTAAGGATGCTGATTTTGACTTCACGTTTCTTTTACTATGTGCCACCCTGCGTCAAAACTCCATCCTGGCTCAGACTGGGTCATTTTCATACTTCTGCCTAAGCTTTTGGGGACAGTTTCTCTTGCAGCAAGGCTTGATGTTTCCTGAGCTTCCCTTTGCTGCTACCACCATGTTAAACAAATGCATATGCTTCCTGCAGTTCCTTGGCAGTCCTTTGAATGTCTCCTACATGGTAATGATGAGGTCTGGCATGCCACTGTGCAATCCAATGGTCTCACACCCCAGCAGAGCTCAGCTGCAGGTCATATGTTCCCCTCTGAACCATATTTTCTGATGAAAGCCTTTTTGGCTGCAGTCTCATAACCAGCTTGAGTTAAGTCAACAAGACAGAGGAGATGACTTGGCCAAGACAAAAATGGCAAGTTGGTAGCAGAGCTGAGGCTGCAGCGGGGTCTCTAGACTCAAGGTTCCTTATAGCTGTGGTTGATGAGCACAGTATGAATGCCAACCCATCCTATTAATGCCATGCACACCTGCATGTGTTTCTGATGTTTCATACACGCTCTTCATATATTTCATATGTTTCTGATGAGCAAAGAGAAAGAAGAAAACCCCCTTATGCATAATGCAGTGTTGCACATCACAGAGGTAATATCCTATGGAAGCATCTCTGGGGCGTTGGACTTTGCCAGCCATGCAGTCAGGTATCCATCCTGTATCTGAGAGCCGTAACTCTTGTTTCACCTAGATCGAGAGAGGGAGAGCAGGCTTTAAGCAGTGAATGTTCTTGTAGCTTAATGTGGTACGGTTTTGGCTGCAGTTGCCGAGTGTCATGTACTGGTGAACAGCGGACACGTGAATTGCTCTGTCTCCCTGTGCTGCTCTCCCTTCTTAAGCAGTGCTGTAAAAGGGAGTGTGGGACCTCCTTTTTTTGCTGCTGGCAGGGTTCTGGCTATCATTCTCTGTGCATGGTTTCTAGACACACATTCCTTTGTTTAGGAAGACCCTGTATTATGTTGACACAGCAGCATGTGGCACTGGAAAAGGAAATAGAAAAGGCTTTTGAACACAAACTGGACTAGCATTAGAAGAATGCAGGGGTTTGCGGACAGCCCTGCTCCCTTTCAGGAAGAAAGATGATTAAATATTAGGGAGCTGTTGAAGTCACAAACTCGGAGATCTGCATCTCTGCTTCCTGAAGAATGTGGGGCAGGAAGCCCCAGTGATTTATTCCATTTGTAGGGCAGTTACCAAAGTGGGTTCAGTATTAACACGGGTGAGGCTCCTCGGGTAGAGTCCAGCAGGGAACTGTGTGGATATTGTGGGTACCAAGAGCAAGGAAACGCTGTGGAAGGTCTTTTGGGTTCTTTGCCTTGTTCTTGCCTCGCGTCGCTTTGTGGTGCAGTAACTCCCACTCCCTAAGCCTCAGTTTCTCCTCTGGGAATATTAATGCTTATTGGTAAAGTGCTTTCAGGGCTTGTCCATGAATTTTTAAAACATGACAGAATTGCCAAAAAAATCTGTGGTTTGGTTCCAAGTCAATAATTTCCCATCCCCTAAGGACCATGTCCTCAATCAAAACACATCTGTTGCAGTCAGCGAGGCTCCATCAGTTTATAACACCTATGGCAGAAGTTTATCTCTGTTTCCCAACTCCTTTCCTAATGGATATGCCATGAAATATGCCTCTTGAATGGCCTGCATGTCCAGGGCTCTTTCCTGGGATTCCCAAACACAGATGTAATTTCTTATTTTGCTGCAAACTCCCCATAGGTCTGTGCACAGAAAGAGCGTTTACCCTTTTACCTGGGACTCATATGCATCATTTCTAGCTTAATTGTTGCTGTGACTCAGTTAAGGCACATGAAATAACCATACAGGGGTTCAGGCTGGTGTGATTATAGGGAGGTTAGGACTGAAAAGTCCTTTCAGTGCCATAGGGTAAAAGAGCCTTACAGTGAGTGAGAATTAGGTTTGATCTCTCTGTGCCTCAGCTCTGCAGCTGTAAAATGGGGATAACTGGTATTTCTCATATGGCTTTGCTGGTCCGGGTTATAAGGACTTTGAGGGTAGGCACCTAGCATCTCTCCTGATGGTTTTGGGTGCTTGGCAAGGCAGTGTACCAACTCCGTGTGCTGTGATTGCAGGACAGAGGAGGGGCACAGAATTTGCCCTGCAGCCCCCAGGTCTCACTGTCTGCTCTTTCCCCCTCACTCCTGATTTGTTTATCTCTTGGGGGCCTTTCTGTTTGTAATTCCATTGTTCCTCACCTGGGAATTCCAGGCTATTATTTAATTTCCTTCCAGACTTCAGCCCTTCCCCCTTTGCCCTCCCCACGTCTCCCGCTCCATCGCCAGCCCTGTCGCCTCCGAGAAGGCGTTTTCACTTCTCTGCCCCTCTGCGCGAGTCGGTTTTCGTTGGCTCTCGCCGCATCTCCTCTTGTCAAGGCATTATCCGGTGGGGAGCCTGATTATTTGGATTCCTCCGGTTTCCCCCTTTTAATATATCTCCTCTGTGTCCCGCAGCCTGACCCCTGCCAAAGGACCTGCCACGAGGGTTGTTTCTCCCAGTCTGAAGCCCTCCCCCAGCTTCCCTTTCATCTGTGTTTTCTAAGAGGTCTGTGCTTCAGGCAGCAAAGTCAGCGAAGGGTTTGGGGCCTCCGGGTCCACGGCCGCATCCCTCCCCCATCACCTGGGAAAAGGCAAAGGCAAAAAAACCACTTCCAGGGCCAGTCCTGATGGGGGGGTGGGGGATAGCTGAGCCTGGAGAGGGAAAGGAAAGAAACCATTTAATCCTTTCTGTTGTAGTTTGTGGCATGGGTCCTAGCAGATTGAAGGCACTCTGGGCCAGGTCCTGTGCTGTTCTCTGTAGCTCCCAGACATGGGAGAAGTGAGAGGGGGGGACCTTACAAACCATAAAGCAGATGGTATTAATGCAGTGCTGGCCCAGCCTAGCTGCGAGCTGCTGTGCTGGAGGTCAGCACCTGGGAGTGCGGTCTGGGCTGGCCCTTGATGGTTTCAGTACACCCAGTGTCCCGAGGGACCACTCTGAAACCCCTCATGGCATCTCAAGGGGACCCCTCACTAGGTTCAACATGAGGGACAGATGTTGGTGTTGTGATTTGATTCACTGCTCTATGGAAGCTTTACTTAGCATTTCTCAGCCAGTGGTTTTGCATAGCAAGGCAGAAGTGGTACCAGCGTAGTGCCAAGGTGGCAGTGGAGGTCGGCTATCCATGATTGCTGCTGAGCATGTGAACCCGGTGCTTGCAAGTTGCAGAGAACAAATTCACTCCAGTGAGATCCACCTTTTGAAGAGCTCAGGGAGGCTGATTTAACAGTGGGTGCACATCTGGACATCTTTCCTGTTTGAGGTGGTACAACTGCTGTGTCACTGAATCCATCACGTTGTCCCCTCCGTTGGAGCTCCCACAGGGAGCTGACGCCAACTGCAGTTGTTGAGATACTGGGAGCAAATCCTCCTGTGATCGGTGTGATGGAGAGCATGTGCACAGCCCAGGATCTGAAGGTGAAGGAAATCACCTCGCATATGAAGGGCATAAACATGTTTTCCTAGCTCTTTGCCAGGGTTTTATCTATAGTATTTCTAGAGAAGGAGGAGATCCCGGGAGGTATCCAAGCTCTAGACCCCAAATAACATATTTCCAGAATATATTTAGCAAAGATAATGTTGAACACAGAGAAATGCAGTGGGGATGGAGAGGGAATGATGGAAAGATGTATCTACTGCAAGCTATTGAGGGTTTCTAACCAGAAAGCAGAGGCATTGCCTGATGTCTATATAGGTGTTCCCTGCTCATGACTCGGGTAATGTGTAAGCTGCATGCAGTCCACTGATGCTAGTGTTTGTAATGCAGCTTGGCCCTAACTTAATGCCTAGGTATCACTCCATGAAGCAGAGATGATTGCAGTAACCTTGCTTCTCCCCAAGGTGCAGTTCTGTGTGCGTTGCACACCAAGACCCTCAGCTTGATGGCAGTGCTAAGAGCTACTGTTAACAACTCTGTCTTGGTTTAGTTTTCCTTAATCCAGCCTTGCAACAACACACAGCAAAACTCTGCTCTTAGAGAGCTGCCTCCTTTTAGAATCAGCCATCACTGATCTAATAATTGCCGTGAGTTGTCATTCCCCATCCCATCTATCACCCAGCACAACATGACACCTCAGCCAGGGAAATTCAGAAAGAAGCAGTTTTCTGTCGGCTTCAATTTACCAATAATGAGTTGAGAGAGGCTTTGAAACCACGGCTTTAAACGACTGTGTTCTCATTGAAAACCTCCCTTCTAAAACATAAGGGGACATTTCTCTTGGAGGAGTGTTTTTCCCCCTTTCTTTACCACCATCCACGCTTCCTCTGCCAGGCCAAATGGTACCATCAGATTTTGGCTCTACTAAGGGCCAAGGCAGAGTCCTGAAACATTGCCCCTCACCTAAGGATGCGTAGCAGCATTCATTTAAGTCCAAGCATCTGAGCAGTCCTGCTGAAACTCCCCTTGCCCTTGACTAGATATGAAGGAAACCTTAGTATTGAGTAGCAGCTCTTCATTGATATTTTCAAGGGGATGGCCTAGGATCAGCTAACATCCATAGCTAGGACTGTTGCAGCTAAATTCATACAGACCCTTCTGAGTACTTCTTGTCCAGGTATTGCTCGGAATTGCTGATGTTAGTACACCTTGGCCCAAGTGGAGGTTTGGGCTGATAACGAATGTGTTGCAGCTATACCGGTTCCATGCCGCTGTTGAAATGCATCTGTACCATCTCTGATATGTTACGTTTTCAAACATTTGGTTCCAGAACTACAACAGCACTGTCATATGGTTTCAAGTAAGCCCATGCTTCTCCAGGCCAAAGACTGTAGGCAACCAATATTACAGGAAGCAGAGATTTGACATCTGGATTAAAACTGCAGTGCAGTTACCTTTGGGTTTCAAAACTCCCCTAGCATTAACCTCATCCTTGATAGTTACCAGCTTGCCTCTCTCCTACCTGTCTGAACAGGGCTGTAAATATAACTTCCTGGCTGTTTCTGTGCTCCAGAATGGGGGGGGGGGGGAGAAGTCTTACATGGTGGGTGAGGGAGAAAAATCATTTGTCTCTGTTGTTCTGCAGTGTTCAAGGTGTCTAATTTCAGGTTTGCATTGTGGAATCTGTGGGGCTGTCTGCATCCTTTTTAATCTTTATTTGGTATATAGTGAGGTGGGGGGAGAGCCCCCAAGCAGGATGATTCAGCAAGAGCAGGAGTGAATAAGGAGGCAGGCTGAATGTAAAAGGAGCAAGGTATCCCTGCAATGGGGAGATTTCTCTCACGTTGGAGGATCTGGCTTGGTGAACAGCACAGCGGTGGTTATTTCCTGACGCACTGAACACATACTAACTCAGAGTTCAAAATACTTTATTTTCCTTGGCATAGCGAGAAATGAGATTTAAAGTGGTGATCATACATAATACATGAAACAAGAAAAAAGACAGAAAGCAAACAAAAATGCGATCGAATGCACAGGATACGCAGCAGTACAGGGCAACCCACCACTTGCGTACTGCTGCTAACAACAGTAACAGCAGCGTTTCTTTGTAGGATCCTTTCAACTTAGGATCCCCAGGTACACTGTAGAAAACAAAACTAACTCAGTTACCCTCCCAGTGCTCATTTGAAGGTGGAAGGGAGGGGAAAATGCTCTGTCACCTCTGCAAGGAGCAAAGCCACCATCCCTAGGGGCAAAGACAGATGCTGTGTAACCCCACACAGCAGGGCTGGATGGGTGTTAAAGCCAGGCATGGGAAGACTCTGTCCATGCTGCCTAATTCAGGCTCCTACAGTAGCTGTGAGGCACCTAGTTGGCTGCTGTAATATAAATAGAGAAATACTCTCTGTACAATACAGATATATTGTCTAAGATATACAGCATCTTATGCAATAAAGAGAGAAGTTGGGTTTAAGCCAGACTTGCCTTTGGTGTGGTTTGGATGAGGATCTCTTTTTACCTGACTACTGGGGGTCAGTTTACCAAGAAGCAGTGTGAGTGATGGAGACCTGGGAAGTTCAATGTGACCACCGGTGATACGGGCTCTGAGCATCCCCAGAGAGAAAGGTGGGTCTTCCTTAAACCATCCAGGTAAAAGAAGATGCCAAAGCTTCAGCTGTTAAAAGAATATTAGAGCTCCATTGACTTCAATGAACGGAGTCCCTACCAAATATTCTTGTCATTCTTGCATTGTGGGAAAGCACATGTGTGTTGGAAAACAAATTGGAGAAGAAATAAGAATCTTGAGAGGGCATTGAGCAAAATGAGGAAAGTCAAAGTAGTTCTTCTTTGTTTAATCAGTACAGGGTGATTTTCCCCCAGCAGCATGTGACACATCCACCATCCCCCTACACACACACATCCACTCCGCACCAGGGCAACTGCTTGGAATTTTATTGGAAAAATATAAACCGGCTTTGCATTCTTACCTTTATTTCAAGACCTCCTACAAGAAACAGGAAGGGTAAACATGAAAGATCTGTTTCCTTTAAATTGTGAGTGTGGGGGAGTTTTCCTGTAGTGAAAGGACTGTTTTGAAAAGCCCTAAATGCTTTTGAATTGAATACATCGAAGTAATGTACACACGGTTTGAATTTACAGTTCTGGGTCTCCTATCCCCCTCCATATGAATCCTATAAGTCAGACGTGTTGCTACAGTGATTCCCACCGGGAAAGTCTGGACCTAGACTAGGAACAGCTGTAGATCTACAATCCACCAAAGTCGGCTTCTGAAACAGATATGAATTATTGGTTCAGTCAGATAAATATGGCTTTGCCTTTCCCCCACAGGCAACCACATATGGCACTTGGAAAGAATTAAAACCTTTACCCTTGGCCAGGTCTGGTTAAATAATGGCTCTTTCTTATACTTTCCCCCCTCTCTCCATTTCCTCTCATTCATTCTTCTTTTAATTTTCCTTTCATGATCTTTTTGGCACCAGTATCCGAAATGTCACCTCCTCAAAGTGACCCTGAATTTTACAGTGTCACCTACAGGGCTGCGGGAGCAGGGGCAGGCGAGCGTATGGGAAAATATGTAGTTGTTATTCAGCAGGGATGGAGCTCTGACAGGAGAAACAAAACCACCTTTCTGCTTCTCAGCATGGCCACGCTGAGTCCAGAAAAGCCTCCAAGGCTGCAGCTACTCCATCAAAGCCCAAATTCACCCACCATGCCTAGAGTGTAGATGCAGGAGGATGCTGCAATGCCCTTCTCGGGGGGCAGAGCTTACATCCTCTCTGATGCCAGCAGTGTCAATGTAGATATGTAGGCTTTTTAGTGTCTCTGTGTTATGGCTTGTGTTAAACAGCTCTAACAGTGAGGACCAGCGGTCTGAGGCTGAAGCATCACAGGGAGATGCAGGATGTGAGGGCTCGGATGCTGGCTCTGCCATGAACAGCATCACTCTGAGCCAGAGCTGTGCATGGCCAGGCACTGAGCCAGCCCTGCTTTTCTTTCCCAGGTCCCTGTGCTGCTGATTGTACGTGTGCCAGCATCTCTCCCTCCAAATCCAGGGCGTGCAGGTGCAGAATAGCATCCCTTAGAGGAGGATTCAACCTCATAGCTAAGAAATGCTCTTACCTGCATCTCTCGGGGTCTCTGATACTCCCTCTTCCCTCTCCTTGCTCCTCTTTTCTACCCTTAGTCATCCATTCATTCAGCCTCACGACCTAGAGGAGGCTGCCCTCTAGTCCAGCCTTGCACTCGATTTAACCCAGTTCTACTCTTAAAGCTAGTTCATGGGCTTAAAAAAATCTGGAATTAAGAAACCTGTAAACTTGCTGCTTTATCTCATTATCTCCTGTTTTGCATTTTAATGTGCCTGCTCTAAAAAAGACCTCATTGATATTCTGGTTCGGCATGTGTTTGTTTGTGTCTCTTGGGAAAATTGGCTACAGATATTACTAAGTCAAAAACACACAGAGGAGAGTTTGCTGCATATTTTCCTTTCCTTTTTTTTTCCTTCTTTGAAAGAAGATGTTATTTTCTTCATTCGGTTGAACGGCAAGCGAATTGAAACGGCAGAATTGTGAGACAGCTTGGGATGTAGGGTATAATCTGCTGATCTTGGAGATGGCTGTCTCCAGCTCTGTGGCTGTAGCTCCCAGATCCTTCCTCCCCCCCCCCCTCTGCAAAGAGACCCCAGGATCCTGCTATGAAATGCAGGTCACTGTGCCTGGCATCCTCCTACAGCTTCCTATTCATGTGGTGCCTCTTCCTGAAGTCCTAAAAGTCACAGTGTTAACAGGGATGATCCAAATGGTCAAAAGCAACCCTTGGGGACCCCAAAGGTGACCCCAAAGGCTGGTGTTTCTTGCTGTGCATGAGCCCATGTTGTCTTAATTATGGAGTAAACACAGCAGCCTTGACCAGACAGGATGGCCCCAGATCATCCCCGGGCATCACATTGCAGCATCACCCTGACTCCAAGGTTGTGTAACTTAGAGTGGTTGCTTCCAGAAAGGTACTGGTGACTTAATTTGGATATGTTTCTTTCCACTAGTCACTGCTCCAGCAAGATGCTGCCAGAGCTTTATTTCTCTTTCCCTTTTGAGGTGCAAAATTAGCTTTCTGCCCTTGTGCAACCATTAAAGATCCCTCTGGAGCTCCTCTCAAATGGTTGTTTAACTGCAATGGTCCTGACACGTTTCCACTGCGTAACTGTTTGCTGCTTCCTGCTATAATCCATGACTAGGAGGTCTTAGGATGGGAGAAATAACCCTCTGGAGGCAGTGATGCTTCTCCAACGGCTAGAGAGGGATTTTAAATAGCTACTTCAAACTAGATGCTGAATTTTTTAGGAGAATAAAAATGAGATGAGGTGAAGCCCAGGTTGGCTGCTTGGGAAATCAGTGTCAAGCAAATCTTTGAACTGATTTTAAAAATGCAGCTGTTTTCAACGTGTCCTCGAGAATCATGAATGTTAAAATGCCTTCTATCAGCCTGGGACTGCGTGTACAAGGGCTTCTTGATTGTATCTCCCTGGGTTTTGGCACTGCACTTGTACAGGTGGCATCTCTGTGGTGGGAGAGGAATATATATGTTAATAAAAGAGGAGGATCTAAGCATGTGTGAATCAGCCTCACAACTATGGTAGCTCTAGGCTTTACCTTGAGCAGGGGATCATCTAGTAAGCCCTGCAATCATCAGAGGCCTTAGGCTGGATAGCCCAGCTGTCTTCCCACGCAAAAGATGTTGTCACCTTTATTTAGTCTCTTCCTTGTGTTGCGATGCTCCAGGATAAGCAATGAATGCTGTTCCCATCACACAAGATGTCCATTCCATTGACAGCAGCAAGGCTCTGGGTGTTCCTTGCTCCTTCTGCTGTGCTTTTTTCAGCTTTGAGCAATGCCACAAGCTCTTTTGGCAGCTTTCCTATCCTCCCTGCGTTACCTGTGTATCAGCAGCAAATGAAAGTCTTTCTGAAGAGTTGATCTCTCATTTTCTAGAGTGCTTTGCCCTGTACGAATTGGAGCCGGGAGCAGCTCAGTAGCATTAATGGCAAAGACTGCAGTGAAGCATTTTTCATCTTCATTGCTCTTCAGGGGCCCAATGCAGGAGACTAAGCAGGGACTTTTCATACAGAGTTTGAACTCTAGGGCTGGACCACATGTACATGCTCTGTAGCACCGTGCGTTCAGATCCCCGAGTGGCAGATAAAAGTGCTTTCACCTGCATTACAGTGATTGTAGCACTGCAGCCACCACCCCAAACCTCTCCAAGGAGGTGATGGTGTTGAACAGAAGAGTGTCCCAGTGCTCAGGGTGCCTGCGTTTATCCCAGATCTCTGCACCAGCAGGAATCCTCTCTGACTTTGTGCTGTGTCACCTCTGAAAACTTCATGCCTCGATGGTTCCTTTTGCTGTCCTGCTTTCTGGACTCCCAAAGGTGAAGCATGAACGAGACCTGCTTTTTGAAGCAGACTCATCAGTTCCTCAAAATTAGGCTCCTTTATGGCATCTCAGTGTTTAAATGCAGGGCTCCCTCTCCCCATGGCAGTATATCCCTGTGGCAGTAACTTTCCTGGTATGGCAAACATGTGGTGTTCCGATGTGTCTGCATGGGGGTAGGTGGGATGTGGACCCACTGGGGGCAGGCAGTGAGCACCTTCAAGTCTCGGCAGCACCTCTGTCCCATAGCCCACACCTGGGTGGATGCTATGAGCCAGTCTCTGACAGCAGCCAACCCACAGCCACTGCAGCCCATCTCAGCACACCCTCCCCAGCAGTGTGGATCTATGCGAGGCACCATTGTGATCTAGAGTTTTATTGCCTGTATTTCTGCTTCTTAGATGTGCATTTATTTGTTGTGGATGCCTTTTTTTTTTATGATCTTTATATTTTCCTTAAGTTTTCTGATATTTCCAGTGGGACTATTGAGGCCAGCACCTTTCTTTTTCACCTTGCTCTGCTGACCACCCCTACACAGTAGCCCCTGTCAAAACTGCAGCGAGTAGGAGCAGCTTTCAGGGAAGGGAAGAAATGGCACTGTTGACAGATGCTCCAACAAGCAAACAGTTTTGGAGCGCTGTGATTTCCCACTGCTGTAGAGCAGAGGCTGCTGCTGCACAGAGGGCTCCCAACAGCACCACAGCCATGCACTTAACTGACTTTAAAAGGGACTGAGGTGAAGTAACCCTTCTTTCTTTATTTTTTTAAATACCCTGTGGTGCCGAGCTGAGATTGCAGCCAGCTTCTGTTTTCAGAGGCCTTGGTAAGAGAATGTTTTTATCTGGAGATACAATGACTGTCGCCCTGTAGCCTGCAGTTCCCATGCTGGTGCTGCCAGGACCCATGAATGCGTGCTTTATGAGCTGCTCTCGCAGGTGTTCGGGGGGCATGTAATCACTAATGAATAGTAGGGAGACATAGAAACTCAAGGCAGGCTCTGGCACAGGGAGCTAGGCCAGGCTTTTCTCACTCTGTGAGAAAGAGGGGAAAAAGTACAGTGCCTTTCCTCCGCTCCCCTTGCATACTTGACTGCAGAGAGCTCTCCCAACCTCTCTCGGGTTAGCTAGTTACCCGCTCCATTTGTACCGATGCAGATGTAAATCTGGCCATAGGAATCAACATGCTTTTTATTAATGCTTTACCTCCCTTGGGAAGCTACTGCCTGTGGAAATCCTGAGCTGCTGGAGCAGGCACTGCTCCCATAAATGTGGAGTTTGCAGGAGCTGGTCTTTAGGATTTGGCTTGCGATTCTGCACTTTGTGCTCCTTCCTCTCTTCGTGCCAGGGCTCATGCATAAAACAAGTCAGGAACAGGGACTGCAGGACGAGTGAAGTCCTCGCTATAATTTGGAATGTGTGTGTTGTGGATGGGGCCTATTATGATAATGATGATTAATTTGCCATTAAGCCTGTCTGATACTTCCCCTTCTACAACCCTAGGACGATCATAAGAGCTTGCGTGGTAATACATAGGCACAAAGGGAGGTGGATTAAGTTGCACAGGCAGTTTGAGTTTTGGCATGCTGGGCTTTCAAATGCTTGGCTTTGTAGCCAAGTAACGTGCTCTTCATGAAGTTCTGTGTCACATGTGGGAAAAGAAAATAAAATCAAGCCAACCCCAAGCAGGGTATGCTTTATAAAGGGGAAAAATCTCTGTCATTTTCTGAAGCTTCTACTTTAACTGATCTAACACAACAGCTCAGCAAAAGAGGGGGAAATCAGTCCAGTGTATTTTCTGACTCTCAGAGCCATGCTGTTTGGATCAAGTGATTGAAGCCCTCTTGACTTGTAGGCAGCACCAAGGTGACAGACACCCAGCACTAACACCTCGTGCTTGCTTAGGATCTCTTGCACTGCTGATAAGCTGCCTCTCGCTCGGGCTTTGGCCTGGGAGGGAACAACGGCTCTTCAAGTATGCCAACAGGATTGACCTTGAGTCTTATGGCTTGGAGAACCTGAACTCCAACTCGGCTACATCTACTGCAGGCAGGGTGTCACGGCTCCTGGTGGTAGAACTGCTGGGTCTCAGCATGCCTGGAAAATTCAGGTGCAGGACCTGCACGTGAAGCCAACTGCCTGCCAAAGAGGTAGCATCTCCCCTGGGAAAACTCTCCATGATTTGTATTCATTCTTAATGTTATTATCTAAACATCCTCTGGAAGAGAATAGCCCCCTAGTTATGATTACTTTTATCAGTCGGTGTCAGGTTAACAGTTATCTATAAAGCAGTATACCCTTAAGCTTGAAAGGAAGGTGCTATTTTGGAGAAACATTAATATTCAGGGTGTGCAGCCAAATCCAGTGTTTTTATTTGCGCTCATGTATTTCGTTGCCTTTCTTTTACACCTCAAGGACACATTTATGGTCTCCTCGTGGTATTTCACTTTTGAGGTGATGGTGACACCTTGAGAAAAAACAGATCTTGCATTAATTTGGCCCCCAAAGCCAGTAAAGTGCTTGTGGAACAGGGGAAAGTGAGTGCAGGTCTTGGATACTTGGCTGTGTTTGTCAGGAATTTGCCATTTTGTGCTTTATATCTGCAGTACCTCTGTATGCAAAGGCTTAATGTTAGCATTGGGCGTGTTTTCTTTAGAAATAAAGGGGGAGAGAAGCACTTTTTACCTCCTGGAAGCAGCATCCCTGGAGGACTTGTCCATTACATTAAAATCCAGGATACTGTCTGAACATGCCAGAGAAAATAAAACCTTCATCACACTGTCTCTGTTTGCAAAGTAGGGTTTTACCCTCCATAGGAGGAAGCAGAAATTCGGAGGTGATCTGCCAGTAAGTGAGTGTAATAACTGATGAAGAATGATAACACTGTGATTGCAGAATACTTTTCACATTAGGCTCTTCTCGGTACTGGGCTGGTGGTGTTGTGCCTCCTCTGTAGCTGGGACAAATGGGGGCGAGGGAGGTGCTCAGGATCATCTGTAGAGTTAGTGGCACAGTAGGAAAGAATATCATCACCTTTGAGTGCTGGAAGAGGGAGCTGAGGCACTGTCTGGAGGTGCCTCTGGAGCACGATGGGCTCCGGTGCTCACACACCAGATCTGATCATAACTAGTGTGGCCTAACCAAGGCCAGATGCGGGGACTGTAGGATGCACACAGGGATCTAAACTCAGGGTACTGAAGCTACAGTGAGGACACAACTACTAGACCCCTCTGTCTTGACATGGAAGCAGTATTACTCTGTAGTTTGTAACAGTCTTGGCTCTTCTGTACCTGAAAAATACTCTGGTTTTGCTTGTACATAATTTTCCCAGGATGTGAGCATCCTTTCTGAGCTCCTCTGGAGGTTCCCCACCTTTCTGCAAGCTCAGTGCCTTAAGCTAGATCTAGTGCTGTAGCTGAATCCTCACCAGTTAGGAGGAGGGCAGAAACACTCCTCCGTGTACCCACCAGGCTTGTCCCTCCCAACATGGTATTGACTCACATTCAGCTTGTTATCGCTCTGCCTGCTGGGTCCTTTTCTGCAGAACTCCTAATCAGCCTGGGGTTTATTTATGTGCTTGAATATTCCTGCCGATGTCCAGTGTCTTGTACTTGTATCCCTGTTGGATTGCATCCAGTTATTTCAGACGATTTCTCAATTTATCCAGATCATTTTGAAGCCTAATTCTGCCCTTAACATACTGGCAGTCTCTCCCAGCTCTGTGCTGTCCACAGATTTAATAAACATAGTCTCTGTCAAGGTCATTATGGAAAAAGTTGAATAGAAACAGGAGCAGGACAAGAGCTGAAGTTTGACACCCACCATGCAAAAATATCCCCAAATAGTGCTGGTTTAGCATCAGGGCAATGTTAACTTCTGCCTGAAAAATCTCAAGCCCTAACAGCTCTCCCAAATACTGCCCATTCTGCTTTGTTGTCAGATCTGTGTTTCACCTTAAAGAAAGGAAAAGACCTCCCTCATACGAGTGAAGTATTTTGAGATGTTTAAATAGCACCTTTCCACTTCCCAGTAATGGGATTTCAGAAGTACTTAAGATGCCATTTTCATTCATAAAGGTTTCTGGCTCCACCACACCTCTCACTAGCATATTTTACTACCTCCAGAGTGGGGTGTAGCAGCCATTTTAATGATGTACAATTTAAATCTGCACATGATTCACTCCAGTTGTGGGTTTATAATTCCGTGGAGTTCCAAAGTTCTTGTTCTGTAATCAGTTGCTTCCTAACTTGAAGTCATCTCAAATTATAAATTGCTTCTCTAACCGATGCAAACTACAGCAGCTTAATATCATGATTGATGCTATAGAGAAAACTCTGGTACAGTTTGAATGCTATCAAATATAATCCTGGTGCAGGTGGGGGACTGAAGCATGGGGTAAATGCAGTTGATTACATATTTTGTCTCATTCAGGATCCTTTTCTGTGAGCACTATATGACTAAATGCATATTGCATGAGGGGCCTGTTGCAGAGCCCGTTGAAATGAACTGAAAGATTCCTGTTTCCCCTGGTGTGCTTTGGATCAGGGCAAAACCACTGTCAGGCAGACAACAGAGATGTTGCGTTTCGGCTCGCAGCGACTGTCTCTCCTAATGACAAAACCAAATGTTTTGTCCATGATGTATGGAGCTGTTAATGACAGTAATTCCTTGGAGAGCCTGATGATTTGCAAATATTGAATATATTTCCATTTTATAGGGGAGGGGTAGAAACTGGAGTAGGGAAGATTAAAGGAGATGGCTGGGTCCTTAGAGAAGAGCTGGAGCCTTGACATCTGCTGTAGCGTAAATACACAGGAATACTTAGCCTAGCAGGGTTGTAGGGAGAATGTGGCTCTGATTGTGTTCCTTGCTTCTAACACCATTCCTGCTAGGGTAATGGATGCTCTTTATGAATCCAGTGCCTGAGTCCAGCTTGGCTTGGTGCTAGTCCAGCAGAGGCCAAGACAGAAGAGGGATGGGCAGCCAGGAAGGAAGGGGAATTAGTCACATTTTGTGTGGATCTGAAGCCCATGAACGGGACAGACATTGGGGCACTCTTGCCAAGCTAAGAAGAGTCCTTACCCTCATGACCATTTTGCTTTAATACCTACAGCTGAGGACCAAGGGAGGCAGCTGAATAGGGAAGGAAGGGATCCACTGATGGGACACAGGGGCCAGGGAAAGATGCTAGTGTTATGTGGGGACAGCCAGATCTGCAACCCACCTAGCCATCCCCTATGGCAAGCTGGATTTAGATGGGCTCCTGCCCTTGCTAAATGTTCATATTTATATGTGCAACATTTCTCCTTCTTGGGCCCCTTCTTCCTCCTCTCACCTTATATAGTCATGTGAGGCATGGCTTCAAGGAGCAGGGGCAGCTCGCCAGACCCTCCGACCTCCCCTGCTGATGCCGACTGCTCTCAAGAGCTGAAACTCAGTCAGAGCTGCTGCTCTCATGTAACTCTTTGCTGCATCATGAGGCATTGGTTGTGTAAATGCCCAGGAAAATAAATACATGAAGTGGTGGACACCTCGGGTATAATGTGAATCTGTGGCTGGAGGTGCAGCCACCCCCTTGCAGCCCTCGCCAGTGAGCAATAAATGAAACTCTGCTCCCCCTGCAAGGCATGTGGGTTTTTTACCCATTTGTTGGTCTCTAGCGGTGCTTGAGACCTCCAAGAGGTCTGGGTGCGGATTGCAGTGACTTCCAGCCTCGCCTCCTGCTCTTTGTGCCAGTATGGCATTATCTGTGGCTTTTCTTCTCTTTCTTCTCCTGCTTTCTTTAAAAAGCCATAAAACAGCAAGTGCTATTCAGTGATTAAGATTATTTGGGTTCACTTCAGTCCTGGCATGGTGCTAATAGCAAAAAAAAAAGCACGTTACAGGGTTTGTTCTCTCATTTGCAGAAGAAACTGTCTCACTATGGGAATGAACAATTAACAACATTTAAATGAGCTGAACTTGGTCCTTTTCTTCCATTGTCTTTGTGCCTTTTGAATCATCTGGAATTGGATTTTCTCTGCTGTATATTTTCCGGTGCGCTAAAATGTTTTACATAGATCATAGACCAGTCCCGAGATGTAACCCCCTCATCCCCGTGCTCCACACCGCCTCCAACATTTACGACGTGCTGTGGTTAATCACCTGGATCTGTGGTACGATTACAATCTTTGCTGACCGCGAGTTTTTTCCCTGCCATTTTATTCCCCCTAAAGGAAACACAGTACAAAGATGGGGAGGGCGTTCTCTCCGATTCCATATCTGCAGGCATTTCTGCCTTCATTAATTAACAATGATAGCAAGGAAGGCAAGCAAAAGGTTTTGATCTTTACATCGAAAACCCAGTGTGCAGCCTCTGCTCAAACCTTTTAGCGACAGATTTCGGCGCTCCTTTCGCACGCTGCAACCTCAGTGGGCTGTTTGTATCTTAAAACGTTGCCTCCCTTCCCCAGCAGCACGGTGGGATGTGATGCAGTCAATCACATTCAGTGTAAACCCATAGTAAACCCTCACGGGGTTTTTGTAGGTGCTGCCTGAGGTATTCCCACTGGTTTATTTTACCTGGAGAGCAAAGAGAAGCAGTCCTTCCGTGCTTAAGCAGTCGCTTAAGGGGTGTGTTTTGGCTGGCTGAGCTTAGGTTTGCCTTTGGGTTTGCCCCTCAAAGGCAGCAAGCAGCGGGAAAAGCGATTCGGTGGCATTGCGCTTGGCTCAAGGGGGAAGCGCGCCGGGGAGAGGATTTCATCGTGTGGTCTGCAAACTATTAACCTACATATGGGGCTGGGGAGCAGGGGAAAGTGCTGCCGCTATTCGGCGTGGTGTGGCTTTAAGAACCGAGACTGAAACACCTTAAATGAACTCTGCAGCAGACAGCTGAAAAAAGCGCCCTGGCCCCGCTGCCGCCCTGCTTCTTCATGATGTCATTTTTCAGGTGTCAGTTTGCCGGAGCAAGATTGGAACAGGCCTTGTTGCTAGGACATGAATGGAAAAGTGGCTGCACATTGGTTGGCGAGGGTTTCCCGGCCAGCCTATCGTGCGGGAGCAGTCGGCATAGAAATGAGAAGCAGAAAAGCTGCTGGCTGGGACAATTAATGTGTTTGCAGTGTCAGAGCAAATTGTGGCGCGAAGTACAGTGCGGGTACAATTAAACCCCAAATCTTTCCCTGTGTAGGCTGGTGATGCTGCCCTAATGGACCAGCCTTGGGTCTGAGGCAATTAGCAGCCATGCTGCCTTCTGTTTGAGTTGGCAGCTCGGAGCAGCTAGCGTGGAAAGAGGACATTTATTACTTGTGCGGTGCAGAAGGCTCTATAGCGTTTGCATTACCTTTAGCCTGCAGAAATAGAATAAGTAGCATTAATTTCCTCTCGGTTTTGTAATTATTGTCATTTAAGTCCACCATGCAAAGAGGAAAAAAAGGCCGGTGTATGCTGCAGCAGCTCCATGTCAGAGGAAGGAGAGAGGGGAAAGCAGCTGGTGGGAAAGGTTGGTTTCCTACCCTGCGCAGTCCGGGTATAAACACTGCAGTGGCTACAGCAAAAAGCCTGCTCTCTGCAAAGGTCTTCGAGCAGAAAACATCGCTTTATAAAGTGTAATTGAGTATGATTCTGTTATTTCAGACCCTGGCTATAAAAAGCGTTCCTATTTAAGCTGTTAGTAGTGCCTGCCTGACAGAGGAATAGCCAACTAAGCAGATTTGCCTGCCTGTCATCCTTAACTGTTTGCTATCGCTGCGATGCTGCCGTAGCAGAGGTGGTTTTCTTACATAACCACCTGGCTTTTCCGCAGCCATCCCCTTTCCCATGGGAGTGAGGCACCTCCAGGGTCATGGGATCCAGTCCCTTGCTTGCCGGCAGCCACTGTGCAGCCTGTCCGTTTCAGAGAGGGATGAAGCACCCTCTCCAACCTCTGTGGGGCTGGTGCCTCTTCTTTTCTCACTGCTTGTTTTTTCCCAGAGAGTCATCCCAGCCTGTCCCTTCTCTGTTAGGTGTTCAGACCCACTACTAGGACATACCTATTGCCTCCCGTGGCTCTGCAGTGGCACTCAGCACCCCTCCATGGCCAATGCAGGGATGCTTTGTCAGAGCCTGTGTGCCTGTGGTGGACCACAGGGAGCTCAGTGGTCCCATTAACAATTCAAGTGTCATGTATGGGGTGAGCTGGTTGCAATGCTGTTGGGGGCTGAAGGTCAGTTGTTGATTTGGTGAATCCCTGTAGGGTGCAGGGTCAGAGGGCTTGCCCACTGAAATGGCAGCAGGTACCATGTGTGCTGGCACTGGCTTGTGTTAGAAACCTCTGCTTGCTGAGAAGGCCTTGGGGCAGTAGGATGGAAGGAGCAAGTGCCTCTGTTTCCAGTACTGCTCCTTGCTCTGCAGCCCAGGCAGAAACCCCACCAACCCTAGGACTGCCTGTAAACCCAGCCATTTTATTCATACCAGCCCAGAAGCTCCAGGTCTAATCTACACCAATTCTGGTTTCAGAGCATTTGCATTTGTATCCCATGTCCAAAACGTAAAAGAAATTTCCTCTGTGTAACCAGAGCCCATCCTTAAAGCACTTGGTTAACCATTTCAGTTCCTCTCTCTTCGCAGGAGCTATTTGAGATGGGTTTATATGGGTTTCCCCAGAGGGTGAGACATACTGAGTGTCCCATCCCTGCTGGTGTGCATGTGGATGTGTACGAGCAGCTTGCTCTGCCCCGTTCCCCTGCATGGTGCCAGTTGTGCGCGCATGCAGCGGTGCCTCCTCGTCCCAGCCTATCCATCGCCCGCAGCCTGAGCCCGCAGAGCCTCTGGCTTGAGGAAACTTCGGTTTCACCACGTTCAAATCAAGTAAGAGGTTGGGGAGGGGTGAGAAGGGGGAGTGCAGACACACAGACCAGAGCCCTGCTGCAAAATTAGGGCAGAAGTCTGGCCTTGTTTATGCTGATGTAAATCAAGAGTAAACCCAGGCAGTTTTGTCATTCTCCACTCTGACGCATTACTGTAAATCCTACTTTCGTAACTTGGCCGTTATTTATGAGTATTACTGCAGTGCTATATGAGATCAGGGCAGAGTTATGCCTGGTCACGTGTGTGTGTGTGTGTTAAGGACTACAGCTTGTACGTTTAAGTAGAGGAGACAAAGGCAGTCGATCATCTTCATTTTACAAATAGGGGCGTAGGATTACACGATCTGCTGGAGAGCTTGCAGGAAGCCAGTGTCTGGTCTGGACAGGAAATGGTTTTCCTGTCCTGAAAACCTTTTCATGGTAGGGGAAAAAAAAGCCCTCTTTGACGTTTGGGTGAAGAGTTTCAAGGGCAGGAAAATGCAATCAGTAACTGCCCAATGTGAGCTCCAGATCTGAGCCCGGGGTCTGCAGGGAGCAGGCAAAGGATGTGCCCTTGCAAATTCCTCCTTACTCTCAATGTCTTTCTCCTGGTTGGGGGCTTATGGATCTTCCTGGCTGCCAGTGCAGACAGGGATTTCTGCTATCTGTGATCAGTGATGATTGCTTGAGCAGGATCAATCCATCCTCAGTACTTGTGGGTTTGTCTACTTCATCACATCCAGAGCATGGTGGAAAAGATTAAAACAATAACAATATTAGGTCAAAGGCATTTAAAAGCAAAAAGAGGTCTCCAGGTGAAAGTCTATATGCTATAAGTCTGCTGTATAGATGCTGTATGTGTACCATATCACCTATTTTTACCCTCTGCATAGGAAGATGGCTTAGTTGAATGTTCACATTCCCTGCTGAGGCTCTGGCTGGCATTGCTCTTAGCCTTTGCTCACAAGCGTGGCTACTAGGAAGGATTGCCCTTATGGCTGTACCAGCTTTTCCATCTCCGAATTGCCAGTCTCTACTACCTGCTCCACAAAAAACAGAGGCTCGATTGGTTGTTGTGTGCTGAGATATCTGTTGCTTGTGTTCAAGGACTTCCTCCTGGTTTATTTTGCCATATTATTTTCCTATATTTAGCTGGAGGGCTTAAATCATAGAGGAGAAACGTAAATACCAAATAGTAGCCTGCCTCTCACCTACGAGGTCACGCACGCAGCCTGCACACAATCACTGCGTCTCAGTAATCTCATGTTTCTGCATAGCTCCACACCCCCATCTGACTTTCCCATCTCAAACGACAGTATCTGCTAAAACCAGATCAGGTAAATGTAACGCCTCGGTATTGACCTCGGAGGAGAAAATGACTTTCTAATCTGTTGAAGACTGTGTTTTCTTCTCAAATCAGCCCGTCCCCTCCTCCTACCATCATGCAGTGCAGTACTGAGGATAGATGAGGTCTCAGTCCATGTATTGCAGAGGAGCAGTCTTTGTTAGACACAATGTGTGGGTACTGCAAAATACTTGGGAGAGCTGAGCAGGTATGTTTTAAGGGGGGGGGGGGGGGAAGGCAATTAATTAGACTAAATAAACATACATTAGGGTTCAAAATATGCACAGCCAAAATGAAAGCCACATTCTGGTTCATTAAATCTGAAAAGACTTCACACATTTTAAGCCTGTAATCATATTCACAGATGCATACCCCCTTCCCAACCCCCCCCCCCCCGCAGATTTCACACCTTGGTAATGGCTATTGTAAAAAGGAGCTGCGGATCCCAGGCAGGCAAAGGTTTGCAGTGCAGGCAGCCTGCTGCAGGGGACGGGCAGGGGGGAGTGGATGCACATGCGGCAGGGAAATCACTGTTTACTGTGGCATCTATGTCAGGTCCTCGCCTCGGAGTCTGTCATTACCAGGCTGCCGCGGTCCAGGTGCGTGGGGAGGAGGAGGAGGAGGAGGCACAACACGGGCTCACACTGTGCTTCCCCACCCTGCTCCCGTGTCCTGTGTGAGCAACCCAGGGCCACTCGTTGAACCCCCTGATTCCAGGCTTCTCTCCTTCCCCTGAAGGGGGGTATGTTACCAGGGAGCTAAGCTAAAGAACATATGGAAACGTCATGCATGTATATATAGAAGAGGAGCGAAAATGGATGCTCTTGGGGACAATAAACATCAGTGTATCTGTAAGGGGGGGGGGGGAATTTCAGCTATTTGTGCTGGTTTTGTAGGGTTTTGTCAGTGTTTTTTTTTGCTGCTGTTTATAAATATATATATACTTCATTTGAATTAGGAAGTCTGTGAAACCCAGGAGTAATTCTTCACAAGGAACTCCTGGTTAATTCCAAAATGGCACGGTCAGAAGGCAGGATGCTAGGACTGCATGCCAGCAGATATTTGAGAGGAAACATTTTGAAGATCTGAAGTGATCAGGGTGAACATTTTCAAGATGCCGGGGCTTGTTCTGGATTACCTGGGTGATTCCGTGCTTTCTCCTGCCTTTAGGTACAATGAGATTGGAATGAGACCATTTCTAGTACTCACAACCTCACAAGCAGCTTTGTTTGACCATTTCTTTGTTTTAGTGTATTTTCCTGATTTATTTAAAGTCAAAAATGACTAGTGAAGCCTTCACCCTACCCCAGTGTTTGTATTATTCAGGCAGGAGCCAGCTCCCTGGTCTGCAGCTCACTACATTCGCTCTTTTCAAGGAAGCAATCCCAAGGAATTTGGTGCAATTACTCAGGAAAGTAAGAAAGCTCAGCATAAGGTGTCTTACACAGAAACCTGGATATCGTGGTTTCTGTGCCTGGATATCTTGATCTGTTTAAGCTGATTAGAAAAGCTTCTCGGTTCATTCTTGGGCAAGCTGGAAAATGATCCCTGCTTTGTATAATGAAGTATGTTATCTATCCTGCGCTATAATAAATCGAGAGTGAGCTTGGAGGGGGTTGTCATCTGGTCTGAATTAGCATTGCTCCACTGATGTTGATGGCGCCTTGACAGTGCTCACCAGGTGAGGATGTGGCCCATTTAGGGAGCTCCCATGGGGTTACAAAAGCAGCATTGAGGACCACAATTTCAGAGGAGGAAAGCAGCCAAGAAAGGAGCAGGACAGCTTGCAGGGAATCTTAAATGACATTAATTGAAATCTTATCACTTCCTTCATCTTAAGGTGAACCTGGGGCACAATAAAGAGCAATTATCTGCCATCTTCCCTCATCTGTCCCAAGTGCAGGCAGGGGAAGAGTATATCCATCACTCTTCCTGCTCTGCCTTTTTCTTCAGGAGACAATACGATATATTTACAGCCCTGTCACCCCTTCAAACCCCTCCTTCCACAGGAGAGCTGAACAAAAGCAGGTGAAAGCAATGGAGCTGGGAAAAGAGAGGGGAGCTGGAAACTGGAACCAAGAAATGGCTTCAGCTCGCCGAGAAGTTGTTAAAGGCACTTGAGTTGCCACACATCAGGGGAGCTGCTGCGGGATGGAGGTGTGTGCTGGCGATTCATTGAGCTGAGCAGAGGTCTAGGGCTCTCAGTCCTGTTTGGGTCCAGCACTTGCTGGAAGCTGAGTGGGGCAGGGAATGGTTAACATTATATAATGTTATAATGGTTATTATGTATTTTATATATGTATATTATGTATTATATGCATACATTATATAATGTATATAATGGTTAACATTAACACACAAGCTGCCACAGAATCCAGCATGGGAACTGGTGGCAAGTTTTTCCACCAGCTGCCCTCACTGGGAGGTTAGGAAGTGAAATGGAGCCCCTATTTGGAAGGACTGGCAATGATTACCCTCTTCTCTTGGACAGAAGAGACCCAAAAGCTGGATCACATCCTGGTGTAGACCATGAGAGACACAGGTTCAGAAGGGGAGCATTGCTCTGTCCTCACATGTATTACATCAGAGTGTTTGCAGAACAGAGGACTGCAGTCCTGGGGTTGCTAACCTAGCATCCTTCCCCTCTGCTAAAATCCCCATGGAAGGTTGCAAAAGCAACATGAGTATGAGGGGTTGTGCCTGGATTCTCTTTACTAGGGGGTTACGTGTCTGAAAGCAACCGCTTGGGTATCTGAAGCAATTGAGGAGAAATCAGCTCACTCTGCAAAAGGTAACCCATGCTTTTGTTTAGGCAGCAGAGAGGTAATTCTATCAAGTCATAATAGGAAAACATGACCGACTGCTTTGAGATGTCTCAGCCAGTAGAAGGAGGAGGAGAAGGATGTTCCCTTGTAGTTGCTCACTCTCTCGTGATTTATTGTGACCTTGGTCAGGGTGTTTAATCTCTCTCTGCCTCAGTTTCTCTGCCAGTGAGCAAACAGAGCCCTGCCTCCCAGGGCATCTCAGATACGTAGGGTTTTGTGAAGAGCTTCAAGGTCCAGAGGCAAATCTCATGTAGTTGAATGGCTTGGAAAGCTGGGGCTGTGCTAAGAAGAGCAGAGCTTACCAGCTCACTCCTGCATCAGACAATGTTTTGGGGTGTTAGGAATCTGACCTGGGGAGGAAGGAGGAGAGGATGTGCTTGCCTGCAGGGTACATAGCTCTATGGAGCAGCATTTCCCCTGCAGTGCTGTGGGAGTCTGAGGGGAGCAGGAAAGGGCACTGACACCTGAAGCACTGAGTGCAGCCCATCATGGAGAGTCGGGATGTGAGAGGGGCAGGTTCCACTCGGCTGGATTTTGACTGTGTGTACAGAAACTCCAAGGCCATGTTGCTTTCTGACAGCAAATCGATGCTGCTGTAAACACGAGAACAAAGGAGCTCGCAGAGGAGAGGGGGAAGGAACAAGGAAAAGGAGATCTGCTGTGCAGCCCAAGCTGAAACGATATTAGGAAAGCTGAAGCACCTCAGTACCTATTCATACCCTGGCCAAAGCTGGTTGCTCACCCGTTCCCAAGGCCATCGAGGAAGTCAGTGGCCTCGGGTGGATGAGGTGCGAGGGTGAAAGCCAGGAGCACAGGGGTGGCTTGGCTGCTTCTGTGCTCGGTAGCCCCGGGCCGCTCGCTGGGAGCAGGATTCGCTCCCGAGGTTTAGCAACTGTTTAATCCCTGAGCTGAGGGGCTGGAAGAGGCAGATGCTGTACATGTGCAGCTGGTTAGGGCTGAGCGTGCCCCTCCCCTGTAAAGAGTGGTGTCTCATGATGGATATCACTGGCAGGGTGAATTCCCATTCATTTGTCCTGTGGCTTCGACAGTGCGAGTGGTTGCCATACAGATCCCGCAAGAGAGAATACCGTGGAAAAATGGGGGTTTGGGAGCCAAGATGCTGGGATTTTCTTCTTCCCAGCTCTGCAGCGAAACAGCGGCTCTGGGGCCCAGCAGGTTTAAGTCTGGGACAGGGTCTGGCTCTTGACCTGATGTTGAGGTCATGTCGATACATAGGTCTAGGGTTTAACCCATTGCTGGTGAGAGGGTTATTCAAGAAAGCCCAGCTCGGAGCACCGTGCTGATCTGCATGACAGAAGCCCAGGTTTCCACCAGCACTGATGGAGTGGGAGCACAGTCAGAAGTTTTGCAGGTACCACATGTCATTGGAAGGCTCAGTGTTCCATGAAGGCAGGGTTTTCTTGGTTGGAGTTTGAAGCTCATCTGTTTTCTCTGGCTGTCACTGGGCAGGCCACATGGAAGAGCTTTAAGGACCGACCCTGAATGGGGAGAGGGGAGTTTGGCGCGCACAGCTCAGCCCCTGAGTCTCCCCATCTGTAAAGAATCAGCATAACAACACTTAATATACTTCCCCAACATGGCAGTTGTGGGGCTTAATTAAACTGTGCAGAGTGCTCGGGGAGCCTCAGATTAAAGGCTGTGTGTACAGTGAATTATAAAAGCAAACAACATGAAATTTTTCCATGTGTTGTGCTAGCGCTGTCTTCATTTACCAGAAACAAATCATTTCATGTACCTCTTCTATGTAACTTGTTTATATAGGATGTGCTTATTACTCCAGTGGGAGGGAAATCTGGTAGTTTTGGTTATTATTTCTGAATACATAATCCACATAAGGCACAAGATGTGAATATGATAATAGTACAAAGAGGGGTTTAAAAATATATATTTGTGTGTAATTAGCCATGAGAAACATCACCAGTTTTAATAGGCCTGAGAGATGCTGGGAGGTAAATTTAATATAGTATAAAAATAAAGGTAATCCCAGCAAAAGACAAGCGTGGAGCGGTTACTAGAGTCACCGCAGGCAGAGACAGTGCATGTTTTGTGTCCAACAATAGCAGCGTACGTGACTTGAAATGCTCTTTCCTTATAAAACAAAATACCCACTGGTTTGGCTTATTAGTGCTAATCTTCAAAGGGAGAAGCAGTCCTGAGGTTCCTGGTTCAATTCATAAGTTCAGCTCCGCTCTGGCAGCGCTCGCTTGACAAAGTGCCATTGTTGCCCGTGGCCGGGGCCGTGCATGTGTGTGTATGTGAGGTTTAACCTTCTGCGTTTCCCCTTTTTTGGCTGCACAAGGAATGCCCAAAGCCGTGCAGAAATATGTCTCTGATGTATAGTTTACATGTGAAAATGCTGCATTTGAACTTGCACTGACTCTGCTCAGAGTGGATCGGGTTAAATGGACTATTACAATGGCAGGAGCTCATCTGGAACTAATAATTTTTGAGGCCACCAAAAGTAAAAAGTGAAAAAAAAAAAAAAAGAGGATGGGGGGAGGAAGGATCCCAGTGAGTTTGGTGGCCGGTGACTAAAGCTTCTGCTGCCATCTACTGCACATGGATGGCAGCAGGGCCAGCTGGGAAAAGCTCGATTTGGACCGAATCAGCCACAAAACAGGTTAAAGGGTGAATCTGGGATGGATGGAGAGGGTTCACAGCTCCTCACACCCCACTCAACCTTTTACATGAGCATAGTGGGGTTTGGCTTGGGCTTCGCTCTAACCACCGCGGAGCATCTGGTTGGGTCTGTTACAGAGGGACTGGAGCACGGCGCTTTCATTGCCGCAGGTTTCGAGCTGCGCTCGGTTTGCGTTGTTGCCGCTCGCTTAAGGATTCACAGCCACAGAAGAAGCCCTTTTTGGCTCCGATTTGGGGGGCCCTTAACAAAGCCCCTCATCAATCGCACGCAAATCACGCGACAAAAACCGGCGCTCGGTTACCGACATCTGTTTTGTCTCAGCAAGCGCAGCACGAAAGCGCGGTGCTGCTCGGTCGCCCCACCCGCTGGAACCGGCTCAAGCATTACCGTGCTTGCCGGCCTGGCTAGACAATAAACGGAGTCTATTTATTTATGATGGCTGGACTCTAGCAGGTCGTTGGCATGGTCTCCAAGGGCGATGCATTCGAAGCCCTTTCTCTCTTCCATCTCTCCAGGCTGCTTTCTATTCTTTGTGCCTGTTCTCCCAGGAGATCTGGTCTTGAAACAAATAGCTCATCATCCTTGTGGCTCTCGGTTGCGAGGTTAAATAAGTTGAGGAGGAAAAGTACATTTGAAATGGTGCCGATCCAAGTGAATGAGCCAAACATGCTATTGTCTTTACCAGCTCTGAGTCCGCCATGGTAATTTCCTGGGTACAGAAACATGTTGGCCATGAGTTACGTATAGCTACTGCAAAGTGGAACTGGATAGAAAATGAAGCTGGTCTTGTGATGGAACATGCAACTGGGAATTGGCCCCTGGGCTTCTGTTTCTGGCTTTCTGAGGGATCTCAAGAAAGCCATGGCAGGGGGAAAGGAAAGCTGTGTAATTTCAGAAAGCCAGCCTAACCCCAATGCTGGGCCAGCAGCCCTCAAAGGGGGAGAATGGAGGGTGTTAGGAGAGGGCCTGCCAAGCTGCTCTCTGCTGGGAAGCTGCTTGGGAAGGGCTGCTAAAGAAGCAGAGATACTTGGTGAGGTCTCCTCTCCAGCCTCCAGGGCTCTGAAGGCAGCACGTGTGCTTCAGGAGCAGAAAGGGGCCGCATCCAGCCAAGGGATGCTCTAACCTCAATTTATGGGGTTTTGGATTCGTTTCACGTAGGCTGTAGTGTTTTACAATCACAAGCCTCAGTATGAGGTAGTCACCTTGAGTTCCCTTTATAGCAAAGAGTATCTGACCTATTTTTAAGGCGAGGGGAAGCACTCTCTGAACTGCTGTGTCTCATCACTGGCTACAGAAGAGACCCGGAGTGACCTTCTTACCTTGGGCAAGGCTGAATCCTGCTGATGCTACATAGAGCCCAGGCCAGGAGAAACCTCTGGCCTCTGCTCTGTCATCTTGCCATTACCCTTTAGGATCTTAGGAAAATACAAAGGGTTCAGGTTGCCATTCTTGCAGTGGGAAGGGAATGAGGAAGTGTAGAGAAAAGATGGAGAATGGCTTATCCAGGTTCTGAATCCCTCCTTGGAGGGCATCTGCTTCCCTCCACTGGCTACAGAAAGATCCAGGGAAAATCAGCCTTCTGGTTTGGCCAATCCACCCTGGAGGTGTGGGTCTTGGTAATGTGAATGCTGCACCTTGTCCATCTCTAACTCAGATCCTCCATCTCTAAAATACACTTCCCTCCTGTACAGTCAGTGTCAGGTTGTAACCAGCTACAGGATGTATTTCATTAACTCTGTTGAGCTCACATCCCCATTCACTGTCTTCCCAGGCTTCCTTCCCATGTATCTGTCTAGTTCCTTTTTCATCACCCTCCATCATTCCCCAAAGCCGTGGGATTTTTTTCCAGCCCAACCCCACACAGGTTCTCCTGCCCAATATGAGGTCTGGTCCTCACCCTGCTTTGCTCTGCAAGGCCCAGGGACAGCACATCTCCTGGGCATCATGTGAGCCTAGCTATGAGAATCTGGGGGATGTGGGCTTCTGGATGCCTATAATTTAGAGGGAAGAAATAAACCACACATCCTGGAAGAGCCCTGGACTACCATTTTTCTTGCATCCCACATTTGGCAGGTTCAGAGGTTTGTGGCAGGAGCCAAGATGTTGACGGTTAGCATGAATCTTTCCTTCCCACAGACCCTCTTTTCCCTCCTTCGAGCACGGGCTGGGCTATCTGAGAGCTCTTGGCTCCTTCATCCCAAATTCCAGCTCGAGTTCTGCTGTGAAATAGCCTCAGTTATTTCATCTTTCCTGCCGAGAAAGGCTAAACACTAACGTTCAGGAGTCTGGCACCAGAAACTCGGGTTGCTTACTCAAAAGAGGAGCAGTGAGCCAGAACTTCAGCTGCTCTCTCTCAAGATCAGAGCATTGAAATGCTTAACCCATGCTGGGAAGGGCTTTTGCAGTTTCAGCCTTGCTGTATTTCCAACCTGGCTTCCTCTCTCCTGCAGGCAGCTCCCTAAGTCCTAAATCAGCGTATCTGCATCCTCCCCCTCTTTGTGGTTGCAGGCTGTGCACTGGAAGCAGTCCCTGATGTTATTTGTGGGAAAGAGAGATGTAGTTTCAGGAGCAGCAGAGTGAAGGGAGCCTGGATCCGGGCCTCCAGGCTGGATTTGTGCCATGTGCTCCAACTGAAACTGCTCTGGCAGTTGGAATCTTCCTCCTCGATGGGTTCTTATGTGTATCATAGTGGGGAAAGCGTTTTGCAGTGGGAATGCTCACTTGCATCTCTTGAGATGAGAACAGTTTAATAATTGAAATCAAGTAAAACATACTGATAATAGAAATAACACCAAAGCTGGATGCTTCCTGTGGCATGCTAGGGTTCAGTGGTAAACCAAGTGACAACTGGGGTCTCAAAGAGAGAACATGAAGTCACATAATGCACAAAGCTGGGAGGTTTCTTTGGGAACTGCCAACATGCTCAGTGATATTTAAGATACCATTATTTGCTAGGAGTCATTGCCTAATACGATGACCTAAAGTGTTTGAGAGCAGCGTGTACCTACTCGCACGGGTACTATGGAGACTCTACAAGAAACTCTCGCATCTTTCAAGAGCTTGTTCAGATGCTAGATAATAAGGAAAGGTCATAGAAACAACAAGAAGGGAGAAGATGCAAAGAAAAGAGCCAGGGAAAAAAATACCCCAGTGCAGACTTCCAGGGCAGGTGGGTTTAGTCTGCACCTGGAATTCCCTGCTGCTCTTCAGCGAGAGATCCAAAGGGTGAGGGCCAGTGGGGTCTTGGTGTCCATTGGCAGCCCAGGGAAAGGTTTAAGTGGTACTGTGGGCAGGTGAGGCTAGATGCTCGGGCTCTGAGGGCAGTGTTTCTTCAGTTCATTATGAAGTAACTTGATAAATGGTGAAGGCAGTAAAGGAATGGGGGGGGGGAAGTCTTCCCTATCCATAAAAATCTGCAGGTTTTGTAAGGAGGTGAGGCATGAACAGATCTCTTCTCTCTTGAGCTTTTACTCTGTCAAGGTTTTCTCAGTGACACTTGGCAATGAAGCTTGAGTCACGCTAACTACTTGAAAATAGGTGCATGGGAATGAGGTGTAACTTCTTGTACCTCCTGGGGTGAAGCAATCTATTTCAGCAACAATAGGAAAAGTCAGCTTCATTCATGAAGAAGGGGGCAACGAGGAGGAAGGAATGTCTGTTTGTTAATGTTGCCCTAAGCTAAACATTAATGAAGTGCAACACTTCAGATGCTTGCATGCCTCAATTATGTCCACCAGCTCGCATGTTGCCTTTCCAATTATGCAGGCTAAAAAATGAGGTACGTGTGAAGAGACTGCTGCCTGCTCATTACCTCTCTCCACAGTAGTGATTCTGCTTGCTTTCAGATGCTTGCGTGTGTCAGGTGTAGTTACATACACAGGGTTTCAAAGAGCAACAACCAAACGGTGCAAACACACCACGTGGCCTTGTGGAAATGGATTTTAACCAGGGAAATTGTGTGGGATGTGGGCTTAGTGCTGGAGATGTTGTTCTGCAACCAAGGAGGTGAAGCTTGGAAAGGCTCAGATGTTGTCCAGTGTCTGAGGGTGTTGCTTACTGACTGGTGCTGACCTTGAGGGAAGGGACCGAGAACCAGCCAGATAGGTGATTGCATTATGAATGTTACTGGGACCTTCTTAGTGGGAGTCTGCTGTTCCTTCTGCAGACAGCTCCGTTTTCCTGTTTCAGCTCATCTTGTTAGGTTACATACCACGGCCTTTTTCTTGCACTAGACACACAGGGACTAGGTAATAATCTGGAAGGCAGAAACAGTTTCGTTTACCCAGTCCATTTTTATTATTATCATTAAGTGGGGGGAAAAAAAACCTTGACAGACAAAACTTCCTTCAAAACTGTGCAATAACACATAGCAGAAATCAATGAATGGAGAAAGGACAAAAGACACAGAAGCAATTTAAATGGTATAGCATTAAACTTCACTTAAGGAACCAGATTAGAAGTTGACACTACCTCTAAAAAGCCTCATTAGAGACTGGCTGCTCGTAGACAGCTGCACGTTTTGAAGGATAAATTATAGATGTTACAGCTACTTCCAATAGTGAAGATGCTCTCTGGATCCAAGAGTAACTAAGTCAATTGCACCATTTCCCTTCTGAAGTCCATTTGAAGGAGACTCGAGTGTTGTTTTGGAAAACATTATTTCAGTCTTTCCTGAACACACTTTTGCTTTTCCACCAGCAAATCATTGAAGCTTGTCATTAAATACTACTCCTACAAAGAGATTTCAAGCACGCAGATCCCAATAGTGTGCTGCTCGGTGGGAGTCACAGGCTCAGGGGAGGTTTCTTTAGTGGCTAATGTGAATTTGAGGCTGCTTTTGGTGACTCTAGGAAGGCAGATCGCTCTCTACCCAGAGAGCTTCCCAGTCCCAGAGTCTCTAGAAACCAGCAGGAAGCAATGCCATTTTAAAACCACCAATGCCCTTTGGTCACAAAGCCAAAAGATGGTAGTAGGCATGGATGGTAGTAGCCTGCATTGCTCCCTCACACTCATATGCTCTCTCCTCCCCTTTCTGGCTGGGTATGCGCTCCTATACATCTATATATAACTTGATCTTTGTCCAAGGAAAATAGTGTTTTCCCTGGACTGAAGCTGTGTCAAGGTAGGAGCACGTGGAACAAGTTATGGCAGGGTTAGCCGAGGTGTGAACTTGCAGCACGCCAGCTATTCTGCAGCTTGAGTATCTCTGCACACCCTTTTCCCCTGTGGTCAACATGACAGGCTTCACCCCCCTCTGAAACCCTCCAAGGGTCTACCTGGGGTACAGGCTGATGGCTGAGCAGCAGAGGAGCTGCTCCTGGGTGTGCTTGGAGTGGGTGCCCCATGGAGGTGGTGGCCTGGGGATGCACTGCTGCCGCTGGGGCTGTTTTACATAGCAGGAGGCAGATGACAGTCAAAGGAGGGATGTGATTTATTGAGGCTGATAAATCAGCTTTTTTGGCCTTGAATAGGTGTTCAGGTCTCGAGCATAGAAAATGGCACCTCCTTGACTTTCTTGTAAAAACCAAAATCTGCACCCCCCCCCCCAAAAAATGTTTACAAAACCTCTGCCGAAGCAAAATGCACCTCACAGTCCAAAACCCCACCAGATTTTAGTGTTCAACCTTAGTCTTTCATTTATAATGGACTTCAGAGTACCAGTGGGCAGCTGCAGTGAAATGGATGCAAACACAAATTAACTGGAATAAGTTACCAAGGTACTTCCCATACTCCTTTTTTTTTTTTTCCTCATGGATCCAAGCATTTCACTGGGTCCCTATGAAGTAAACCCAAATCGCTTCCCAAAAGTTAGGGTAACACGTTATGTCACTTTGCATAAGGCTACTGAAACAGAACCAGAACAAAATGTGCATCCACATCCATGTACTGTATTTACACCAGCACCCTCCCACCCCCTATATTGTCTCTGTGAACAAGATTCCGTGCTTCAAAAGTTCATAAAAATAAATTTACCCAGAACTGCATCTATCCAGCTCATTCCCCACCTGGGGCTCAGACTTCTCTATCTATCTATCTATATATATAAAACACACTAGCCCTGTGAAGTTGCTTTGCTGAGAGCACAGCAGTGATTTTTGCACTGAAGGGAAAGTCTCGGAGGGTAGGGAATGCCTCTGCATTACAGTACTGTCTACGTAAGGTGAATCTGGCTTGACACAATGCCTGGCTGCTGCAGTGCCCCCCCCCCCCAACCCCTGTGTAACACAGGAACGTGAGGCACAGATCCTGCTTTTGAGTATTACATCAAAATGCTTTGCTGGCAATAGACTGAGCTCTGTACTGCGAGTGCTGCTGAACCACGGGTACAAAAGCCTTTCAGAGTGGCCAGAAGTGACCTGTCCCCCAGCTGATGCTTGAAAGCATCCAGCAACGGGATTTCTGTGGAATACAAAGTGGTTACAAGGGTTCCCCTTGGCATCTGCCTGCCAGATAGAGATGTGCTAAATTCTACTCCCCTTACTGGACTAGGATTTACCCTAGGGGAGTAAAGGAGCAGTAGTTAACCAATAGTAATTCTCACCAGAGACGTACCAGCTTCTGGGATACTATATTGTAGTTACAGATACCTGTGCCAGATGCATTTGCTTTGCAAGGAAGGGGTTCTGTACTCCAGCTCTGCTTTTAGGCTTTATATTTCCCTGCATAAAATCTGGTTTATATCTTTAGAATCATTTAGTGTCTGGGTCAGATTCTGGTTTCTTTAGCTGTAATTCTAGGCAAACTGAGCTATACATGCTGGGTGGATTTACTCAGCACCTGACCCACTAACAAGGTAAAAATATTGTAACTCTGCAAGCTTGCTGTTACTTATAAAAATCCATTATCGTTTGGTCCCAGCTTTGGGGGAAAAAAACCCTGTCACTGGGAATGGTAATATGAGTAATTGAAAATAGAGTTAGTATTTCTATAGAGTATCAAACCATACAGAACTTTGACTTCTTATACATCTTCTGCATGTGAAATCAAATGGATAAGTCGCATATCAAAACATAGGTGGCCTCTCTCATTTCATCTGTAGGAAGACTGCAATTATAACTTAATCTACACAGCAAAAATACTTTGGATTTCAACAAAGAAAGCAGTGTGACACAACAGTGTGCTGTATTTCATGGGTGTGAAGTTTTGCATATATAGAGCGTGACCTGGGAACATCCGCTTGTGTCGATGCTCTTGGGTTGGCAATAGTTGGATTCATGGGGAGGTTCACATTGTGCTGTCACAAAGAAAAGCTCGGTAGTGGAAACCAGATATTTCTACTGCTTAGCTCTGTAGCCAGTATTATGTCTACTGGAAACGTGAGATGACTAGCGATGGGAAAATAATACATATGCATCTGTATGTTATTTGTAAGGTACTCGAAGGTATAACCACAGCTGCTTTTAGGAAATGCTAATGGAGGAAGACCGAATCCCTGCTCCAAACCAAATGAATTCAGATGTTTAGTATTGGCTGCTCTGTGTGACTGTGGAAAATGTGTATGCGAGGCTGTTTCCTAGTTGTGTACAGTAGAGGCTCCCCCTTCTGTCCCACCAACATACTAGCATCTTGGAGAAGCTCCACAGAGGAGAGGTGTCCTGATTACCTGGGAAGGGTGGTTTAAGTTCAGGTCATGGCAAATCTTTTTCAGTGACGTTACTGATGTAAAGTATAGATGAATTAGGCCATGTGCAATGAGCAGTGGTTGGTAGGGATGCTTTTGGCTTATAGGTATGGCAGCAGGAAACTAAGCTCATACACAAAGTATGCGCCGCAGAGTCTTGACTTGGGCTCTGAGATTGCTGAAAGACTGGGTCTTTCAGTAAGAGGGAGACATGTAAAATGGTGGGGGTGCCAGGATACAACTGCCTTGCAAGATAAAGTGGCACATGTTCTACACAATAACGTGTACAATGTCTTGACGACTTTGGAAATCTGTTCTCACGCAGATTTCCCAATAAATTAACACAACAAAAAATACTTCCATATAAAACAAAACCCAAGGATTTTCGTAAAGTAAAAGCAGAACCTTCAGGGACTATATTACTTCTCTCTCTCTACATATATAATCTCCTGAATTTTATGTTTAAATAAATTTATTCTTGTCTTAGAAAAATAAAAGGAGTAGCCAATTTAGTCAACGGAAAATATCTCACAGACTTAAAAGCATGCCCAGCAAGCATAGCCTTGTAAGACTAAATTAATGTTAAATCAGAGCAATTTGTTACTCAATTGACCTAGTCTGCAATTCACAGTTGATTACTACAAAGTGTATTTTTAAGTTTCTTTTCTCTTTTTTTGGCCCATATAAAAATAACGTATTGCAACTCAAAGTGCATTTTTAAAATAAACCATCGACTATTTTTATCAAATAAAATATTTACACCATTTGGTTTTTACAGTCAGAAATGCGCTTCATGCGATGACCATGGGGACATCATCTGAAAATCCAGTTATCATTGGGGCTTCGTCATCCTCATCTCCTGAAAAACAAACCCAGAGTGCTGTTATGCTGCTCGCAGCATGTCATAGGGCACATGACTAAAGAGGCTACTAAAACAGCCCTCAAAACCAGTAGATTGTGGCCTTATTCATGCTCCTACTTGGTTGTTATATCTGTTATATTCAGATTTGCATTAGAGGGAGTGGTTTAAGTGAAGTTGTTAAAAACATCCATCCTGGGCTTTGTACTCTTAGGACAAAATCAAATCTATAGAGATGTTTATGCCAAAGGTGTCCTAAAGCATGACAGAGAAGTCAGCTCTTGCACTGATTTCGCTGTATCCTGCAATGGCATTGCATGAAACCAAGGCCTTACGTACCTAAATCATCTCCCGAGGAGAATATGGCCGAGCCCAGGCGGGAGCTGTAGTGGCTGTTTGCAAAGGCAGTGAAGCTGTTCTGCAGCCGTCTGTGCCTCATGTACAGCACCACGAAGCCAATCCCCAGGGTCACCAGCAGCAGGAACAGCACCGGTACCACGATGGCAGCCACATCTGTGGATCTACCGGCTTTTGCTGCAGAGGAGTCCTCACCTATGATAAGGGAGGGAGAGAAGTGCTATTTGCAACTGATAGCGCATTTCTCTAGTGAGCTTGTGAGGCTTTCATTGCTCTTTGTTAAGGAGGATGGGGAAAATGACAGGGACTTACCAGTTCCTAGTTCATCATAGAGAAGCGTGGCTGGTTCACCACACATCTGCCCACCGTACAGGCACCTGGCCTGCACGGTGAAGGAATAGTTATGACCTATCTTCAGGTTGGAAACCTTGAAGAAGTTTTCCGTGGTGTTCCCGAGGTAAGCTGTGATGTTCATCAAGCTGTCAAACATGTGGATCTCATAACCCTGAGAGTTGTGAAAACAAAGATACATACCCCATATTACTCAGCGGCAGAGGTCAGGTTTGCCTTTCCTATTAGGGCTTTGATGCTTGTTTTTCCTTCTGTACCTAGCTTTGCTGCAATGTGTTGGGCTATCAGCTGGGAAAGTCTCTGTCCGTGCCTGTCAGCGTGCATCGAGCTTGGCCGGCTAAGGGTGGAGAAAACACTTTGGTGTGTCTGGTTCACTCTGTTCTTGGCATCTACCCCAGACCACCCAAAAGACAGGGTCCAGTAAAGGTGATGTCTTGTTTGCTGACGGAGAATGTGCCGCAGATTTGCTATCAGACTCTCAATAATGACAATTCTCCGGTACTACTGACGTGCTGGGCAGTGTCCTATTCCCAGTCCTTCCACACGTGTGACAGTTGACCTTTTCCAAGGGGATAATTATACCCTTAAAAGGTGACCGATTGGATCTATCAGCTTTAGTTCCTTAATTCTGGTAGGAATTGAAGCGAGCTCTATCTAGAGGGCTCATCAAAGACACTTAGAGGATCAGAGGGTGTTGGTGTATTATAAAGAGTCTGTGAAAGGAGCCTTGCAGGGACTCTGCTCTAGGTTTTTCTGAAACACTGCCTGTAGGACAAGAGATATATCACAACTTACCCGGCTTTCATTGAAATTACTTTCCTTTAATGCCAAACTCTTCCAAAAGAGCAAAATATGGTCCTTTTCTGTTATAATTTTTAAGGCATCAGGTGCAGACAGTGGAACTGCAGAGGAAAAATGGCAGGTCAGGTTTTAACAGTGGTGACACTCTGCTTTTGGCTGAGAAACAGCAACGGGGTCACTTCTAAAACGTAGTTATCTTTAAGGGCTCAGCGCAATACTCTGCTTAGAAAAGGGCTGTACTGGGAGAGAGGATGCTGTGGTGTGTAATCTGGAAGGCGGCTTTCAGTGGGTTTTATGGAAGGACTGTAATGGTACTTCATGCTGTCTCCACAGCCAGCCAAACAGGTGTCTTTCCCATCTCCATCCAGGCAGGAATATAATTCCCCATGCATTGTCTGAGAGGCTTCCTCTCTGCTCCTGCTGTTCAGGGGTTCAACTGCCTTCCCTGGGAGCTGCAGGGAGGCCTCTCAGAAGTGGGCTTTGGCTGTGGGAGAGGATTAAGCAATGCAGAAACACTCCTGCAGCCCCCAAACAGCACAGGGGTGGGATGGATGATGCGCAGGACAGGCTTTGTGTTCCCTCTATGGACAGCGCTGCAAAGGACTCGCCCTGGCACCCACCCAGTAGTACTCTTTACCTGTGTTGATCTTCATGCTGGATTCCTTGCTCATGTTTCCCAGTTGAACAATCACATGGTATTTGCCTCCCGGTTCAAGTTTCTTAATGGTGTACTCCACTGTACTGTTCCGAGTTTTCACTTTGTAGATTTTATCTGTTTTTCTTACTAAGTCTTTAACTGCCACAGCATATAACTGGAGGGGGAGGAAAGGCACACAGTGAAAGGTCTTAATTTGCTACAGACTTGCTAGTAACCTCGTACAACGATAGGATGGGGGGGGGGGGGGGGGGGGCAAAAAATGCATTAAACCATGCCTGTGCTGCACAGAAAGCCTGGGAAGTAAGGTTTGACTCACTGCCCGAGATCAGTGTTCACAGACACAGAAAACGCAGTTACTGGAACAGACGAGGGCAGGAGGAAAACCTCGGGTTGTATTCCTTAATGAATGAAAGGACGCAACGCAACCTCCTGCCCTGCCAAAGTTTCCCGTTTTGTCAGGCAGATTTATACCCCTCAGCCTTTGCTGTTAAAAGTCTCTGCACCAGAGTGGGAGTGGGAAGCTTGCTGAGAAAATGCCTCGCCTTCAGTGGAGCGAGACCTGACTGTACGCCAGCATGCCAGCAAACAGAACCAGGCTTTGTTGGGGCTGGAGCGGGAGGCAGAGCCCACGGCACGCCTGGCCCAACGCCTGACCGGTGTGCTGGGCTCCAGTCAGCTGATCGGAGCTAGCCCAGCTACAGCCGCAGCCGGCACGCTTCAGCGACCGCGAGGGTCAACGGAGATGAGGAAAATCAGAGGGGATAGCGCAGAGATATCGCGATTCCCGACATGTCCCGACCCCCGAAGCCCCAGCAGCCCTTGCGAGAGAGCGGCTGACGTGGCGGGGGGCGTTCCCATGGTGACGGTGACCACGCCCCTGCCGCTTGCCTTGAAAGAGCCTCGGAGGGGCAGCGATGTCGCTGCCCACCGGGCGCAGGGAGGAGCAAGCAGGTCCTGTTGCTGCCCCTGTTGCTGGTGTCCCGGACTGCGGACCAGTGTGGTCGCCTCCAGAAGGAGAGCTTGCAGTAAGAAGACTGCAGCAACTCAGACAGAGACCCCAACCAAACCGTGGTCTCTGGATGCAGGGAGTGCCAGAGCCTGCTGCTGCCGGGGGAGGGAGGACGGCATTCCACCTGCGGGAGGTGAGCAGGTAGAAGATCTGCTTAGCCTGGTGGCAAGACTTAAGGAGGCGGTTGAGACGCTGAGGACCATCAGGGAGTGTGAAAGGGAGATCGACTGGTGGAGTAACTCCCTGGCGGGCCAGTCGAAACGGTTCCAGGGAGATACCCCCCAAAAGGGGAAGGACCCCCTGCCTTCTCACACAGAGGGGGATGCCCGAGACAGCCCCTGCCCTGTAGCTGTTGCGCAGAGGTAGGGGACCAAAAAGACGACGAGGGTTGGAAGCGAGTTCCAGTTCAACGTCGTGGGAAACCCTCCCTCCTTCCTGCCCTGCTTCCCCAGGTGTCCCTCCGTAATAGGTTCGAGGCCCTGGATCTTGAAGGAGAAGTAGGTGAGGATGTGGTGCAAGGCCAGCCTACGAGGCCATATAGGAAAAGGCGGCCGACTTTGCACCTCAAGACTGCCTCTGATAAGAAAGAAAGAAGGGTCATTGTAGTAGGAGATTCCCTTCTGACAGGAACAGAGGGCCCGATATGCAGAGTTGACCCTCATCATAGGGAAGTGTGTAGCCTGCCTGGAGCCTGGATCAGGGATATCACTAGGGCGCTCCCCAACCCGGTGCACCTGACAGACTACTACCCGCTGCCGGTCTTCCAGACAGGTGAGGGGGAAGCTGCTTCCCACAGTCTGAGGGGGATGAAGACAGACTACAGGGCCTTGGGGCAGATGGTGAAAGAGTCTGGGGCTCAAGTGATCTTCTCCTCACTCCTTCCATCTTCCACTGATGATGTGGGAAGGAATGGGAAGATTCAGTTCATAAACGATTGGCTTCGAGACTGGTGCTACAGGCAGGGCTTTGGATTCTTTGATAACGGCTGGTTTTATAGGGCACCAGTCTGGACAATGACAAGTGGGAAAGGTTTATCTCACAGAGGCAAAAGGATGCTGGGGCACGAATTAGCAGGGCTCATTTGGAGAGCTTTAAACTAGATTCGAAGGGGTATGGGGCTGTAGCTGGGCTTGCCCCAGTGGGGCAGCGCTCCAGAATTGATGAAGACTGGGAGGCCTCCTATAATCCTAGGGTGAAATCGGTGTGCTCAGCTCGCTCCCTGAAATGCCTGTACACCAATGCGCGCAGCATGGGAAATAAGCAGGAGGAGCTGGAAACCTGTGTTAAATTGAGAGACTATGATCTGGTGGCAATTACAGAGACGTGGTGGGACAGCTCACATGACTGGAATATAGTCATGGAGGGCTATGTCCTTTTCAGGAAAGACAGGCCAGCCAGGCGGGGTGGTGGGGTTGCTCTTTATGTGCGGGAGGAACTACAGTGCACCGAGTTCTGTCCAGGGACAGATGATGAGCGAGTTGAGAGTCTGTGGGTGAGAATTAAGGGGCAGGCTGGCAGGGGGGATACTGTTGTAGGTGTCTGTTACAGACCACCGGATCAGGGTGAGGAAGTTGACGAGGCCTTCTACAGGCAGCTGAGAGCGGCCTCACAGTCACAGGCCGTGGTCATCGTGGGGGATTTTAACTTCCCTGATGTTTGCTGGAAGGACCACTCGGCAACCCAGCCGCAGTCCAGGAGGTTCCTCCAGTGTATGGATGATAACTTCCTCCTGCAAATGGTGGATGAGCCAACCAGGAGAGGAGTGCTGCTGGATCTCATCCTCACTAACAAGGAGGGTCTGGTCGAAGCAGTAGGGGTTGAGGGCTGCCTTGGTTGCAGCGACCACGAGATGGTGGAATTCAGGGTCTTGTGTGGTAGGACCAGTAGAATAGCAAGTAGAATTGCAACCCTGGACTTTAGCAGGGCAAACTTTGGCCTTTTCAAGCAATTGCTAGTGGAAATCCCATGGGCAGGGCTGCTTGAAGGTAAAGGGGCCCAAGATAGTTGGTTGACATTCAAGGATTGCTTTTTCCGAGCTCAAGATCGGAGCATCCCGACACATAGGAAGTCAAGGAAGAGGGCCAGGAGACCTGCGTGGCTAAATAGGGAATTGCTGGGTATGCTCAAGTGGAAGAGGAGAGTTTACAGGTCATGGAAGGAAGGGCTGGCCACTTGGGATGAATATAAGGCTGCTGCTAGAGGATGTAGGAAGGCAGCTAGGATGACTAAGGCCTCCTTAGAATTAAACCTGGTGAGAAGGGTCAAGGACAGCAAAAAGAGCTTTTTCAAATACATGGCAGACAAAACTAACACCAGAGGCAATGTAGGCCCACTGATGAACGGGATGGGTGCCCTGGTGACAGAAGATACAGAGATGGCAGAGTTACTGAATGCCTTCTTTGTCTCTGTCTACTCTGCTGCGGGCAGTCCTGAAGAGCCCTGTACCCCTGAGACCTTAGATGAAGTCAGGTCAACGGAGCGCTTTGCCTTAGTCGATGAGGAATGGGTTAGAGACCAGTTGAGCAATCTGGACATCCATAAATCCATGGGTCCAGATGGGATGCACCCACGGGTGCTGAGGGAACTGGCGGAAGTCATTGCTAGACCACTCTCCATCATCTTTACCAAGTCTTGGGAAACGGGAGAGGTGCCTGAGGACTGGAGGAAAGCAAATGTCACTCCAGTCTTCAAAAAGGGCAAGAAGGACGACCCGGGTAACTATAGACCGGTCAGCCTCACCTCCATCCCTAGGAAAGTGATGGAACACCTTATCCTTGGTACCATCTTAAGGCATATCAAGGATAAGAGGGTTATGAGGGGCAGTCAACATGGCTTCACCAGGGGGAAATCATGTTTGACCAATCTCTTAGCCTTTTATGAGGAAATAACACAGTGGATGGATGATGGCAGAGCGGTGGATGTGGTCTACCTTGACTTCAGCAAAGCATTTGACACAGTCTCCCACAGCATCCTTGCAGCTAAAGTGAGGAAGTGTGGTCTGGATGATCAGGTAGTGAGGTGGACTGCGAACTGGCTGAAGGAGAGAAGCCAGAGAGTTGTAGTCTATGGGGCTGAGTCTAGTTGGAGGCCTGTAACTAGTGGAGTGCCTCAAGGGTCAGTACTGGGACCAGTATTATTTAATATATTCATCAATGATTTAGATGAGGGAATTGAGTGTACTATCAGCAAGTTTGCTGATGACACTAAGCTGGGAGGAGTGGCTGACACGCCAGAAGGCTGTGCTGCCATCCAGCGAGACCTGGACAGGCTGGAGAGTTGGGCAGGGAATAACTTGATGAAATATAACAAGGGAAAGTGTAGAGTCCTGCATCTGGGCAGGAACAACCCCAGGTTCCAGTATAGGTTGGGGAACGACCTGTTAGAGAGCAGTGTAGGGGAGAGGGACCTGGGAGTCCTAGTGGACGACAGGATGACCATGAGCCAACACTGTGCCCTTGTGGCTAAGAAGGCCAATGGCATCCTGGGGTGTATTAGAAGGACGGTGGTTAGTAGGTCGAGAGAGGTCCTCCTTCCCCTCTACTCTGCCCTGGTGAGACCGCATCTGGAATATTGTGTCCAGTTCTGGGCCCCTCAGTTCAAGAAGGACAGGGAGCTGCTGGAGAGAGTCCAGCGCAGGGCAACGAAGATGATTAAGGGAGTGGAGCGTCTCCCTTATGAGGAAAGACTGAGGGAGCTGGGTCTCTATAGTTTGGAGAAGAGGAGACTGGGGGGTGACCTTATTAGTGTATACAAATATATAAAGGGGGAGTGTCACGAGGATGGAGCCAGGCTCTGTTCAGTGGCAAACAATGATAGGACAAGGGGTAATGGGTACAAACTGGAACACAAGAGGTTCCACTTAAACTTGAGAAGAAACTTCTTCTCAGTGAGGGTGACGGAACACTGGAACAGGCTGCCCAGGGAGGTTGTGGAGTCTCCTTCCCTGGAGACATTCAAAACCCGCCTGGACGCATTCCTGTGTAACATTATCTAGGTGTTCCTGCTCCGGCAGGGGGATTGGACTAGATGATCTTTTGAGGTCCCTTCCAATCTCTAGCATACTGTTATACTGGCCACAATGGAGTCCAGGGCAAAGCTGAAGGCCAGAAAGGTGTTTCAGCACATGCCCAAGTTTGCTTTCAGACTCAGTAACAGCTATCCCAGACCTGACTCCTTTTAAATGCAGCATGAATGTTATAGACCTGTAATGCAAACAGAGGAAATGCAGGTCTCTGAGGTGTCAGCATCTTGATGCTGACTATCTGAATGGAGTGTAAACCTATCTCACACTCACTTCCCCATTAGCAGCAGGGCAGGGATCTGTCTTTGAGCCAGGGTTTTGCATGCAAAGGGGCAGGAGAAGGTGCTGTGAGGTATTACCATGTCCTGGTCGGGTGAATCATAGGGAGATTCCCACTTAATGACCGCAAAAGTCTTTCCAGTGTGCACTGAGTGGAGGTGTCGAGGGGGAAGCCGGTTGTCAGGGATCATCTTCACCACAACGTAGTCAGAAGGTGGTCCTTGGTAAGGAGACATCACACGGACCTTGAAGGGATGATGCAGTGGTTAATAGTGTGCCTTTAAGCTTCAGGAGCAAGCTACAGCCCACAGCGCGGATAGGAGTGGGAACAGAAAAGGAGCCTACCAGAAACAGGTACTGCTCGTCCCGCTGCACGAGCACAGTGATGTTGTGGGAGGTCGTGGTGGTGTTGTGAGGGCTCCTGTACAGCTCTAGGAAAGATGTAGCATAGAAGATGCCGTAGACCTGTGAAGAAAGCAGCACAACAGGGACAATACAGTTTGGTATGGCCCAGAGCATCCACCCAAACTTTTACTGGCTGTCACTTTCTAGGGACATGAAGAAAAGACCCTTTTTTTGTTTGGGCACTCTATTGCCCAAGTTCAGGTTCAGTCTGTCTGTGTGCTCCCCACCCTAAAATCTGGGGCTCATCTCCAATAACACAGCAGTTAATTGACAGACCACTGGAGCATCACGTTACCTGTCTTTCAGCCACTTCACTGCATCAGTGGCTGAACAAATAGACAACATGAAGCTTTCTGTGCTTCTGTTTAAGGGCATCAGGTGCTTTCCCTATTTTTTTAGGGCATAAGATTTTCAGGGCTTTGGAATTCTATCCCAACAAATAATCCTGACTTTAGATTTTGCTTGTGTTTTGAGGTTTTGAGCTAGACCTCCTCCTAGATGGGGGAGAAAAGAGCTGGTGCCTTACGACATTCCTCGGTCCAGTCCAGCTGCACTCCACCGCAGTCTGATTGATGGCCTTGGCCTTGAGACTTGGTGATGCAGGTCTTGTCCCACTGGTCACGACATGTACAAAAGACAGAGGGCTGTCACCCAGCTCCGTCTTAGCCCAAGCAGAAATTTCATAGGGGGTATGTGCTGTCAAATTTGCCACTGAGCAAGAAGAGAAACATGCACTATTAGGTGAGGCAAAGTACTGTGATGGCAGGGTGAGAGCACTAGGGAAAGGGTCAGCATCACCAAACAGGCTTGGTCAGGAGCCTGCCTCCCTTGGTTAGTGTTTTCACTAATTTTGAGTCATTTCCTTTACACAGAAGCACATGGGACTCGGGTATCTAAGCTAGCCAGTGCTTTGCTTTCCAGTATCGGGATGCTTTCCTGTATTGGGATGCTTGCCTTGCATCTACGCTGTACACTCCAAACCAGCAATCTGATTAACGGGGGCATGTATACAAGCCCAAGAAATTGCTAACCTTTTGCAGAGCAGATAAAGAACCATAAACAAAATGTGTTGAGAAAAGGCTAGTGCAGCTCTGGGGGCTAAATCCCAAATCTGCTTGAAATCTCCAAGTCCTGGCAACAGAGGCCAGGGATTTGCTGGCTTGTCCTTTCCAGATGTACTTTATACTAAACAGAAGCTACTAGTTGCAAAAGTAGAACACGTCCTTCTGTAAAACCTTCCATTTGCTGTTGACTAAAGCAGAATTTTATACTTAGCACAGAATTTACCTTTTTGGATGGACTTTTCTCCTTCTATGATCAGAGTCCTTTTTTCCTGCCTGTGTGTGTCAAACGTCCAGTAGATGTTCACAACGTAACCGCTGACCTGTCAAGCAGCAAGGGCACACAGAACAGGAACCCTCAGTTCAGCCAGTTTCCATACAGTGAAAGAGTCACTGCTGAAAGTCTCTGCATTGTATTTTCCATCCTAATTAAGAGCTGGGGCAGTTTATGAGTAGTAAGAAATGATTTAGCATGAAATAAGTTAATTCCAGCGCTTACATAGTGACAGCTTATCCCATCCAGTATTTACCACTTACTCAATGCATCCCTTTCTTTCAGTTTCAGAAGGTGAAAATGTTACCTTGATATTAGTAGTCATTTTTAGGCTGAAGCTTACGGAGTCTTCACTGTAGCTCTCAATGTGTATGACAGGAGGAGGAATGACTGGAAGCAAAGAGAAACACAAAGAAGTGCAAATACTTATTGAGAGGTAAAATACAGGCTTTCATTATGACAACCAGCTCTCAGACCAGGAATCCCCCATCCTTCCAGCCCCAACGTTGCCTGTAAGCCATACATCCCTCAGACAAGACACTGACAGGCTGTACTTCCATCATTTTCTGTCAACCACCCACAGTCTGCCTTATCCGTGCCTTGCTCAGAACAGGCTGGAAGCAGAGAGGTTTGGGCTCAGGTATTTTACTTCTGAACTCAGTGGGACAAGCTCATATCACAGTTAATGGCCTTCTGAGGGAGGGGAGGAGGTCTTGGTGGGGACAGTTGCCAAACACTCTTGCAAAGCCAGAAGTGAAAATTGGTACAGTTCTTTCTACCTCTGTTTTTTTATCTGAATCCTGCAGTTTTAATAGCATGGTGTTTCCTTTCCTTCCTTTGTCAGCAGAGTGAGGATACACTTTTATCTAACAAATTAGCAGATGATTTTGACATCGGAATGCGGGTTTGGGAGATAAAGCTTGGCGTGAATACAAACGATTTCAAAAGGCTTTTCTAAAAACAGTTTGGGGGGAAAATTGACTGTGATTGAATTTATCTGCTGTCAGACTGTAATGTTGTGGTAGTTGCTGGGAGCTTTAGCGGCCTTTCAGTGGTCTAACCTACATGAGATGCAGAAACCTTCATAATCGTAACCTAAGAGGGAGAAGAACGAGCAAGCATCCTTTCAAAAGGAGTTGGTGGTAATGCGTCTTGCCTATCTGAAGGTAGGATCTAGCCTACGTAAGCCAGAGGGAATCCATCTGCAGTCTAGGAGAGAGGGGCACCTTCGGCATAGGCTTCTTGCCCACTTCCAGGGCAGTACACCCATCCTACATGCCACAGAGTTCAGAGGGAGAGTCAGAGACCTGTTCAGTCTGGTATAGCAAAGTAATAAATAGTGTACAGCCTTCCATAGGGAAGAACAGAGGACAAAGGGGTGGTTATGCTGGTAGTGGTATGCTGATGCTAACACTTCAGGCTTAGCTTCTGCCTTTTTGTTATGTTATCCAAGTCGATTGAAACAACAACATTTACCTTTGCCTTTTATGGTGGTTATGGATTTGGAATCACTCCAGTTTCCCACTCCTCGACTAGTTACCGCAGCAACCTTTTCAAACAAGAGGGCTGGTTAATATGAACAAATGTATAATGCCAACATTGTATAATGCAAAAGGAGAATGAGGTTAAAGCAAGGTTATGGACATGGCAGAGCTCATGGGAAAAGGACTTTGAAGCAAACAATAGCTTAATTACTTGGCAATAAAATGGGTATTACAGAGATAAAGCAGACTACTTTAAGTCAATTAAAGGAATCTAAGAGGAGGGAGGTGCATCCTCTTTGCAGATAACTGTTCTCTTATGAGATCTTTATGAGAAGTCCAGCAAGATAAGGAGCTTTGGACTCTATCGGTCCAAAGAATCATGCTGGTGAAGCCCATGCAAGCTCTGAATCTAGTTCCAAAGACTTATTTGGGAATAGATTAATATGGGAAGTAATACCGTGGAAGGAAAGACTTGCTCCAGCCTACTGTAAGAATAACACTGATTCATGGGAGTGGGGTCTCATTAATCCCACCTCCCCGTGAGCTATCCATGCTCATTCTGCACAGGGAGGGGTGGACAGTGGCAGAGCATGTTATTTCCCAGGGTTCAGTGTGCAGACTTTTGTTTCCTATTCTTATTACTTCTGTCTATAATTACCCAGCTTCTCCCATGTGCATATATTCCCCATGGGTCGATCTGCTGCTTTTCCTGGTGATATAGTAAGGACCAGATTTGTCTGTGACCCAGATCCAGTGCAATTACAGTGACATTGGAATGGACAATTAGTGCAGATTTCATAATACAGCCTGGCCACCTGGGATGGCCAAATGAAGGGCCTTAATTCAGGCCTTGAAACTATATACATTAGCAGTGCAAATGCCAAGTCCCCATTGTGGGTTGACGTTAAAGGGCAGGGTTTTAACAGCATACTATTTTAGAAAGTACTTGACTGTGCAGGACTTAGACCATGCAGTGAAAAGTAATGAGAGCATGCATAGACAGAGCCTTGAAAATACTCACTCTAACTGTGTACAATGTGTTGGCCTGTAAGTTCTTGATCTCAGTGTAGTTCTTCGTGGTCCTAAGAGATGACCACTCCTTGGATCCACTCCTGCTGTATTCCACCTAGAAGCACCAAAACAAAGGATGAGGGTTCCACTGCAGGGCGACTTGACCCTCTGTGTCAAAATGTCGATGAAAAGAAGTATGAAAGCTTAGAAAGGGAGCCAGAAATGAAGCTATGAACTTAGGGTGGCAGCGCTACCTACAGCTCTGCAGCATTTCTTCTCCCAACTTGCTATGATGCTCTCAGCAGATTGCCTCTACAAAATGCCCTATTCCTGGCCCCCCTCCTTTGCAGGGATAGCTGTGTTCAGACAGGCCAGCCCATGCTGCTGTGAGCCCCCAACAGCCTTCCCTATCCCTCCGTGGACTCACAATGAATTCCCGTATGAGGCCGTGGGCATTCACAGGGGGACTCCAGGAGCTCATCACCACACCCTCAGCTTCTTTATTCAGGGACAGCTGAAGGTTAAAGGGAGCATCTGGTACTAGGGAGAGAAACCAAGGTGTTAGTGACTGTCGCAGTTGTGTTTCCAGATCACACAGGGAAAGTCTAGGACAAAGAGGGGATGGCCAAGCAGGTCTGGCTCATGGGAGATGTCTTATTCCCACAGTTGTGTCCCAAATCCCTATCACCTCCCTCTGGAGCAATGAAGCCTTGCTTGTAACAGCAGTGAAGCTAGGATTTCACCAAGATCTTTGCTCTCTTTTGCATCCTTTCCTTCGTCTGATCTCCAATCTGCAGATAGAAGGCTCTTGCTCCTTGTGTGTGGTACTGAACAATCCCACAGGCTCAGCACTGTGAGAAGGGATGAACTTCCCAGGGATACTAAACCACTAAGCCATGGGGAAGAAAGAAGGCAGGCTAGTGACTCAGTGCAGGGCTGACTCTAGGCTGGGAACCCATGGCCCTTTTCCCAGTCCAGCACAATTCCCAGACCTGTGGAAAGACTCCTTTTGTATGTAATAGGGATACCTCTGCAGTAAGTACTGCGTAAGCCAAAGCAGCATGCACCAGGTCACTGGTATGATCCGTGCAGGTTTACTTACATCCTTCTGGTGCCCGGAGGGTGATGAAGTCATTGGTGTTGTAGACTCGGCTGAGACACTGCACTTGGACTTTCACCTGATAGGTACAGTCAGGCTTGAGGACTTTCAAAACGCTGTTGGTTTTGTTGCTGTGGGTTTCCAAGATCTTCCAAATGCTTTCACCAACTGTCCTGCACGAGAGAGTCCCACCTCTCCAGTCAGGATGGTGTTTAGTAATAGAGGGGACACAGCTTGTCCCAAAGAGTGAAGCCATCTATCTGTATGTTAAGAGCCTGCTGCTTAGTGTTCTTTTCAATCAAGCCACACCACCAACTTGAAAGATGCTCTTTGAGAGCCTGAACTAAACATAGCTTAGTGACTTATCAGCACTATCCTCTGAGGTTTTCTGTAACTTCTGTGCCCTCATTTCTTGACTTTGTTCTCAATGTTAGTGGTCCCACAAAAGCAAGACCCTCTCCACCTCCAAGAAAGCTACATTACACGAGTAGTGGACAAAACAAACATAGCCTTGGTTTTCTGAGCAGAACTAGATTGCACAGCTCAGTCTTTCAGGCCTGATTCTGTACGGTACTTTGCTGTAAGCACGGGCATATTGATACCTTTGCTCATGCTTCTCCTACCCTATACTTGATATGAGTAGCACCGGGTCATGCAGTGCAGTGGGCGGTGTACCTGTAATAGATGTTGTAAACACAGGAGGTCGAGGACATTCTTTTTGGCCGAGCCCAGGTCAGAGTGATGTCGCCAGAGAAATCAGCCGTCCATTGGAGGTTCTGGACTTTGTACACGATTGTGTCATCTAAGCAGGCAATGGCAAACGTTAGCCTATCGCCGGGAAACAAGTCCTTTCCCACAACAGAAACAAGAGTTGTGTTTGTAGCCCAAACAGGTGGAGGCAGGAACAGCAGTATGACTGAAGGGAGTGTCTGCACCATTTGAATTAGATGTGTAATTTAGGTGGGTGTTATCAGTGGAGAAGAGCATGCTTGTCAGGAGGCAGTTCAGAGCAGGAACGTACCCCTGGTGCTCTCAGCTCTCCCCACAACCTCTTGTCTGTCTGCATGAAATACTCAACATCATTTTGGAAGTGTATGAGTGCAAAAGGATCAGTGCAAGCTAAGTCACTTTTCTACTTGTGCAATGGATCCGTGCTGTCACTGTAAGCTATCCAGGGCCTTTCTTGGTGCGATTTTCCTTATCGCATCTTGTGTTCAGAAGGACCCAAGCAAAGGCTGGTAATTAAAGGAGTAGTCTGGGGATTGCTTTGACGCAAGCTCTGCAGTTGAATCACCACCTGACCTTGGGAGAGGCATTTAGGGGGTAACAGGGCTGTGAAGTCCAGTGCTGGCAGAGGCAGAGACTGGTGGTGCTTGTCTGAAATGGCCCCAGTCTATGCCCTGCTCCCACTAGGCCATTCCCTGCTCTCTCCCTCCAGGGACTACGTATCAGAGCCCACATTCAAATGCCATGGCCTGGCGTGGCTTGGGTGCACAGCTTCGTTCCTCATGCTGTAGAGAAACCAAGTGGAGCAGAGCCAAACTGCTGTTTCATTTTCCCTAACAATCTGGAAATGAAACCCAGCAGGGATGCAGGTCCGCAGACAGGCACAGCGAGATATCCAAGGGAAAAGAGATGGTTTCCCCTTGGTGTAGCAGCCAAGCCATGAATCTCAGCAGCTCCTTCCCCCTCTCCTGAATCTGCTAGCCTCCCCCAATCAATATATAATTAAAGAACTATAACCTGATTGATGCTCAAACCCCCAAGCAGGTCACTAGAAAAGCAGCTCAACCTCATGGCTGTCCAGAGGCAGCGATTGATCGCTGTTATCTGCCCAGGGCCGGCTGCTGCCTGCATCCCCTGTGCCTCCACAGGACCACCAAAGGCCAGTGTGGGAGGACCAGTGATGGCAGCAGGGGACTTGCCATTTTCCCAGGGTCACCCTGCAGAGGAGGACAGAGCTGGAGACCATTGCTTCACTATGTAAAATAGACAGCTTTGCTCCCATCCTCAAGTTGTTTTTCTGTGCTTGAGGCTCAAAAGACAAATTGCTAGTGCAGAAGCTGGCTGGGAAGTTGAGTATAAATGGGTGAGGAGGCAGGCTGCACAGCTGAACGCAGGCAGATGTGTCTAGGATGTTATGAATGCAAGGTCATGTAATCAGGAGAGCTCCTCTGCGTGCTAACACAGAGCAGAGCATGGGAAATGGGAGAGGGCTGTTGCTTACCGGTACAGTTCTTCTCATCACTGCTGTCTGAGCAGTCCAGGAATCCATCACACCGCTCTGTCAACATAATGCAGGTCTCTCCATCCTCACATTTATAACCATTAGGGCATGACAGGGTGCTCTGAGTAGCTGAAAGAGGCAGAATGGTTTCAGGACTCAAGGCATTAAAGTTTCCTCACCAGCACTGGGCTGTTTCCAGTGCCAGTGCTGCTACAAAGCTGGCAGGGTGGTGGGGCAGCTGCATATCAAGCAGAGTGTGTCAGTCACAGGGCTATCTCATTGTGGCTGCATCTTCTGGCATGATGGCATCAGAAGAACCTGGAGTTTATCCCACAGAAAACAACCCCACTGGACTTCTAATGGGAATATCTCTGCTTGGTTGGGTCTTTTTTACTCTAATGCTGCATTTACTGCAAGGATTTCACCAGCAATAACATTCCTCAGTGGCTCCACTGTCCTCACAAAGAGGTTCCCAAGGGAAAGGGCCAGAGAGTCATTGTCCCCTCCTCACACTTACGGCAGTTCCTCTCATCCGTGCCATCCTGGCAGTCCCGCACGCCGTCGCACCGCTTCCAGTTGGGAATGCACTTGTGCAGCTGCTGGCACTCGAACTCGAACCTGCTGCAGCGTCCCTTCAGCGCCGGGGAGGTGGCCGTCACGTTGGGTCCTGCACACAGCAGCCAGTGAGGAAACCACCCAAGCCATGAGGCTGCCACAGGCACCAAAGACCAAAACCTGTCTCCAGGTCTCGACTCCACTAGATGGCAATCTCTTCCCATCTAGCAGGTAGGTGGCTGGTGCTGGGATGTCCAAAGCCATCCTCTCTCCTGACTGCAGAGGGCTGGAAAAGCAACTGGTTTGCAGGAGATGTGCTGCACCAGCTCGGAGCTCAGCAAGCGTTAGAAACGACCACGGTGAGAAAAACCCCTCTTTTAACCTTCAGCACAGGAGTGAGTTGGAAAACCCGCTCTGCAGCCCTGCTTCCCATGTCCCTACGCACTCTAAGACCTGTCATTTGAGCAGGGACCTGTTGTAATTCAACCCTGTTATCTGGTAAGGAGCTGAGACCAAAAGGCCAACAGTCCCTGTGGACACGATCCTACAGAGGAAGAGAAAAGCTTACGCGAGGTAGGACAAGCTTCCTCATCGGAGCCATCGGTGCAGTCCTTGTAGCCATCACAGACCCAACTGTTCATGATGCAGGTGCCGCTGTTGCAACGGAAGTGGTTCGGTAAACACGTCGGTGGGATGGATGTAGTGATGGGATGAACCGGAGAACCTGCAAATACACCGGGGAGAGCTGAGCTGAAGTCCTTGTTCCTGCATATGGGCTGTTCCCATCAGACTGAGGGCCACTGTCAGTGGAAGGCAGTGAGCAGCAGTCAAGGTGTTACAAGCCCAGTTGTCATCTGCATCGTATCTACACAGCTGCTAATCGGCATTTCCAAAACCACAGAGTTAAAAGATGCACGAGTGTGCACACTTGGCCATTTATAGGGGATTTTTGGAGCCATTGGAGCTGGCACAGGCAGCCCTGTGGGAAGGCAGCTGATGCTACAAGTAGTCCTTCAGCATGCCACAGCCCAGCCTCAGCCAGGGCTCCTGTGAGCAGAGTGCTGTGTTCCCTTACCCTCACAGTCCTTCTCATCAGACCAGTCCCCGCAGTCGTTCTCCTCATCGCACTTCCATCGGTTGGGGATGCAGTGCCCATTGCCACACTGGAACTGGTAGTACCGGGAGCAGTTTGGGGCTTCTGTTGGGTTTTCTGACAACAACAGGAGAGCCCTGTGAGCTCCAGTGTTATCTCGCCACTCTTCATCAGAGTTGAGGCATGGGAGCATCTCAGGCTGGGCCACGGCTGATCCAGAGAGCATCACACTATCTATCTGCCTAAGCAGCATGGGCAGAGTCCTTCCTCTTCATCCCCAGCATCCCCATTCCTGTTGTCATCACTATTACGTCTGCATGCTTCATGGCCAGACACCACCTATGGTCTCAGAACCAGCAAAATTCAGACAGAGCTTGGCAGAAAGGGAGAAGCAAGCCCTGCAACTCTGAAATGAAGAGGCAGCTGCTTCATCTGGCTGGGTACAGCTCCTACAGCTCCCCAGGGAACAGTGGTGTAAATATTGAGTCTGGCTGAAAACTGCCTGTCTGCTTTGGGCTGGGAATCTGTGGAGTAAATATGGTCACATATGACTTAGTCAGCCACAAGATGTGCCAGCCGCATCAGGTTATACACAAGTCCTTATGTAAAACATGAAGAATGCTCCTGATATTCAAAGGGGGCTGGAGCTACAGTGACAAGAGACCCTGAGGTACTGCTCACCACAGTTTGCCTCGTCAGAGTAATCGCCACAGTCATCCATCCCATCGCACTTCCATACCAGGCTGATGCACACACCATTCTGGCACTGGAAGCTGAACTGGTCGCAGGTCCGGTGGAACTCGGGGTCCTGGGCTGCATAGAGAAGCATGAGAGGTAAAGACCAAGGGCTTGAGGGAAGCTCATCATTGAGGAAGCAGTCAATCACTGATTTATAAACAGAGCATTACCAGAGACACCTCTTAGGAGATGTGGCAGCTTTCTGGTACCTTGGGGGATACATTTTCTTCTCCACGCATCTGGTTTCATTCTCTACCCAACCTCCTTTTGCAAAGATGCACAATATCACACTTACAGCAGCCAGCATAGTTGGCATCTTCATCTGATCCATCTCGACACTGGATGATGCCATCACACACCATGGAATGGAACAAGCACTGCTGCCGGTTCTTGCACACAAAATCCATGTAGCGGGTGCACAGGGGTTCTAGAGAGGTGAGGAGGAGAAGGGATGGCACCTCTGCTGTCCTTGGCAGAAGGAATGCCATCCACTGTGATCTGCAGACCTGAGTGCAGCAGCCAGATTTCAGCAAGTTACACAAAGTTTCCTCACCCGCTAACGCATTGGGGTGCAAGCAGGTTGGCACAGGCACCAGGAAGGGTTTGGTCACCTCCTTGAATACAGCTCCTGACAGCGCATCCTTCCTATGGGCGACAGCCCTGCCAGGGCCTTTTGCTGACACTCACAGACCAGCTGATTTCCCGAGGGGCTCCTGAATGCTAACTAAGGCTTTCCCATTATCTCACCGGGGCTTTTTTTCCCAGTGAGAGAGGCTTTGGCAGACCGTGAAGGGCTGTCAGCCCTCACTGGTAGAACCCTGCCAGCTCCCCGCAGCTCCGGTACTCACCACAGTGCTGCTCATCCGAGGCATCGGAGCAGTCGTTGATGCCATCACAGTGTTTGCTGGTTGGGATGCAAGTGCCGTTGGGGCACTGGAAGCCGTTGCACTTCTTTTCTGAAATGCAGAATTGGGTAGATGCTGGGGGTGGGGGGGGTGTCTAAGGCTGCCTTTAAGTAGCCACAGCAGAGCCCCAGTTGTCTTCTCCCTGCTTTTGGAGGGATGGGAATCATCCCCCTGCATTTGCTGCAGGTTTATCTCGGTGGGTTTGTAGCAATCCCTCCCTCCCCATTGCAGAACCCCATCCTCATGTTACCGCAGTTGGCAGGGTCCTCATCGGAGCCATCCTGGCAGTCAGCATCCCCGTCGCACGCCCAGCGCTGTGGGATGCAGTGTCCGTTGTGGCACTGGAAGCTGGAGGCCTCGCACGTGTGATATACTGCTGAAACCAGAGCCGGGGGGGGGGGGGAGGTCTGAGTGTGGGGCACTGCCACGTCCCCCCCAAGCTGCAATATGTGTCAGGCCCCTGGCAAGAGATTCCAGGATCTCCTGGGTCACACTGTGGTCTTTCCTTCTCCTGCTGTGCATGGGGGATGGCTTTTGGAGGCTAGCAAGCCCTCCCAAAGATCCCCCTTTGATCTCAGCCCTTTGAGTGAGTGGGAAAAGGTGGCAGCGGTGGCATCTTGCCAGAGATGGCAAGAAACATCACAGCATAAGCAAGGCTTGGCGGGGCGGCGCGGTCCCCCATGCAGGGCAGGACAGATCAGAGACAGCCTTTAATTAAGGCAGGCAAGGCTGTTCTGTGTTGCCAAACCAAATTAGAAATGCAATTCTCCTCGGGTTTCCAAGGGAGGAGGGCCCTGGCTTTCCTCAGGCTCCTGTCACAAGAGTATCTGCCTGTGGCGTATCTTGGTTGAAGCCTAGTCTATGTTGTCGCTTTAGAGACAAATACTGTTCTTCATCCAGGAGAGCGCTCGTCGTTATTGAGCAGAAAAGCAGTGTTCAACTTAATTAAATTGCACGATGGTGGATTTTAGGCTAGCGAGTGACATGCACTTGCAGATATTTCAAAATACTGCAATCTTGTGGCAGTAATATTCTATTAGATATTCAGTGTGAAATGTAATTATTTGAGATAAGAGCAATAATTGCCGCTGTTGAAGTCAGATGAAATGTTTCTCCAATAACTGTGATCCTCTTAGATAATTCCAACTTCAGGCTTTACAAACCTGATACACTTTTTGAAGTAGGTTCCTTTCCTGTAACAGTTCTCCCTGGAGAAACTCACATGAGAGATAAGTGATACCATTATAATTTAAACCTTATATAGCCACGCACTCGGAATACTAACAGTGAAGATCCCCTGCGCCATGCTATAAACCCAATAGGCTTGAGGCATGGTAAATGCCACAGGAGGTGAGCACGCAGGAGCTTGGAGGCCTGAAAGGGATCTTCTAGATCCACCCCAAGCTGAGCTGCAGGCTGCCTGGCTGAGTGGTGCAGTTCACAAGCAGGGAAACTGAGGCACAAGATGTTAGCTGGTATTTATAGCATCTCAGGCTGCAAGTGTTTGCAAAGGAAGATTATTGGTCACGTCAACGTGCTCACCAGTGCAGTTCGCTTCATCGGACCAGTCCCTGCAATCGTTATCACCATCACACATCCAGGAGAGACGAATGCACATCCCTGAGCTGCAGCTGAATTCATCACTTTTACACTGATGGGCCTCTGCGAACAAGCACACGCAGTTCAGATGATGTCAGGACCAGGGGAGAGGAGGAGGAGGAGCAGCCAGTACCCAGTAAACACGTAACACCCTGCCCCAAACCACTGTGCCCTTACACAGGGACAGGGAAGGAGGTTTGAGGGCACTCACCGCAGTGACTTTCATCGCTGTTGTCCCCGCAGTCGTCCTCCAGGTCACATTTGTAGGACAGTGGGATGCATGTCCCTGAGCCCTGGCAGCGGAACTGGGTCTCGGCATCGCACACAGTGGTAGCTAACACAGCGAGGAAGGAGAGGAGGAGGAGCAGGAGGTTAAGGTGGTGGTTGGGAAACAGCTGCTGTTGCCCAAGTGCGTGTACTCAATGCATGGAAGTGAAGCGAGAGGGATGGCATCCTACAAGCTTCGCTCGATGCTGCTCCTGTCTTTAAACCCAGCCTTTTTTTCCATGGTGCACTATTCCAAACCCTGCAAGCTCTGCAAAGCTATGGAACATCTGCCCCTCCTGCATGCATTGGCAGTCCCTAATTTTACTCAAAATGAGACCTCCATCTTTAATGTGTGAACTTGATTTATTAGCTCAACAAGAAGCCTATGTCTGCACGATGCAGACAGAAAGTCGCTTTCTATCTGCACTCTTTTCCTCATCATTGGCTGTGTCCTCAATTAGGCTCAGAAGACAATTACTGCAAGGACAAACACACACCCTCCTGTGAGAGCTGGCATCAGTCTCGCTGCATTTTAGACGTTTACAACTGAATTGGTCAAGGGGGAAATACTGGCCCTTGCAGGACACAACTCATCTGACTGGCTTCAGATGCCTATCAAAGGAGCACCTCTTGCTCTCCATGACTGTCAAGGGAGCATACACCATAGGCTCAGGTGCACTGCCAACACAGCAGACATCTAAATTTGGACAGGCAAACACCACCTCAGGACACTTACGGCAGTTCTTCTCATCGCTCATGTCCCCACAGTCATTATCGTTGTCACACTGCCAAATGCTGTTGATGCAGTTCCCATTGAAGCATCTGTACTGATTCGGCAGACACGTGTTTTCTGGTGCAAAAGGGAAAACAAAACCGAGCTGGCACGAGGCATGACGCTGCGCTTTCAGAGGACAGGCCATACTCCTCCTTGGAAAGATCATGCTGACCTCTTGCAATGGCAGGAGCCACCCCTCAGTATAAAGCCGCAGCAAGAACCAAGCATGGTTTTACCTTCCTTTATGCAGGTGTTGTTCTTCATGATGTAGCCACGAGGACAGTCGCACCTGACCTCCCCTGTGGGCAGCACGGTGCTGGACACCCCCTCGGGGCACTTGCAGCTCCTGCCGTTGTTTGACTTGGGCAGGCAGAGCAGGCTGCAGGGCTTGGTGATGCAGGCGTTCTCCCCTGGTGTGAGGGCAGAGAGGAAGGGGACGCTGTTAGGACAGAGGGCTGGAGATGCAGTGGGAAGCCCAATTTCACCTGATATCCCGGGTTTTGGGTTCATATTCCCATTGGGAGCTAGCTCTGCTAAATCACATCCCTAAGTATCATCTACGCACTCATGCCATTACCTGTTGTCTTTCCTCTGTAAAAGATTTTCATATCCATGATCCCATTCAATCGACCCACTAAGATCTCCATTCTTGAGCCACTGTTTTTGGATGCTCTGAAAATACTCAGCTGTGACCAGTCGTTCCAGTAGATTTCATTCTGAAACACAGGCTTTGCTCTTAGCATGCATGCTATGGAAATGTGTGCGGACGGGAAAGGAGCCGCCATATACATACCTTAAACACAGCAATAGCATAAGGGTGAGGGAGGCTGTCCAGGATCACAGACCTCTGCATCCCATTGAAATCCACCCTCTCAATCCTGTCCATATAGGCTTCGGTCCAGTAGATCCAGTGGTCATCCACAGAGATGCCATTTGGCCACCGCACGCCCTCCGAAACGATGCACCCAGCCGATGACCCATCCATGTCGCTGCGGTAAATGCCGGCTCTGGAATCTCCCCAGTCTGTCCAGAACATCAGCCTGGCAAGAGGCAGAGAGATTACTCGACATAGTAACAAACCAGCTCATCAAAAGGAAACGGGGCATGAGCAGAGGTTTGAATACTTTACATTCCGTATCTCTTGCAAGACATGCTTTGGAAAAAGGGAGCTCTTTGCAATTCAAATGAATGCTACCAACAGATCTACAAGCAGCACAGAGGCTTCCTTAGCTGCAGGCTCTGTGGTGTGAGTGCAGCTGTAGGTTACCTTGCACTGAACTGCTTTGCTTTAGCACATATGCCTAAATACAGCTCAGGTTTGTCAGGGCTCTATTTGCAGTGCACCAAAACTGTAGCTTCCATTTGGCTCTTGAATTTGAGTACAGCTCAGTTTCTCATGCATTACTGCAATGCTTTCCTCAGTGACCAGACCAGTTTTACTGGCAGGAAGAGTTATTTACTAGTAGATATGTACAGATAGGAAAAGCAGCAGTTAAACTGAAAGGAGAAACAGTTTGTGATCTCTGCTCCTGCTTTAGTTGGGTATGAAATGGCAGGAAGGGGCTGCATGGGGCAGGACTGCTGTGCTGCCTGCCATCACTCCTGTCCCCCCATCCCACCCTTTGGGACTGAGTCTTAAAAGCTTTCCATGCAGCACACTTCCTCATGTTTGCTTCTTATGAGGGTAGCAGTGAAGGACCAGAATGATTCCCCTGGTGAACACAAAGGCTACTTGCGATGCTTTCTTTCTTACCCATCTTGGGGAACTAGAGTGAGGGCTCTGGGTCGTTCAAGGATTGAGGAATTGAGGACGGTGAGTCGCAGGTCTCCGTCTGGATTGGCAACCTAGAATGGTAACCAAAAGCCAGGAGGGGCGCCTTTAGTGCGGGCAGTATGGGAGGCAGTTGTGCTGGTTAAAGTTACATGCAATCTATGGTAGGTAATCACTGCTCCCTAATAAAACAGCTGCTGTGGGCACAGGGAGCAGTTCCTGAGGTAATAAAAGAGGGTAGATCCATGCATTTATTGATGTTTCTACATGGCAGAGTGAGCACTCTGTGTGCCCTGTGGTGGCTGTGCATACTGCACAAGGCTGTTGCTTTTTCTCCCGTTTCTGCTGTGTGATTCAGCCTCACAAAGTGACCTCGTTTAAGTACACAGGGCTGAGTGTTGTCATAGCCTGTTTGTGTTTAGATCCAATGAAGTGGCATGTGGGTCAGTGTTCAGTAATGTCCCATCAGCAATAAGATTTCAGGGCAGAAGCCAGCTTAGAGCTCAGGCACCTCAAAGATGCACTGTGACACATCAGTGTAGCCCGGTGAGCATAGCTGTACCTCAATTTTGGGAATCCCAGCATTGACCCAATACAGCAGTTGACTGAGAGGTTCAAAGGCCAACGCTTCCACTGTTTCCAGCCCGGTGCTTATGATTATTTCTTGCCCGGAGCTGCCGTTGAGACAAAGACGCTGCAAAGAAAGGAATAAATCAGAAAAGCAGATGAGGAACTTGCTCATGAGCACAGTCACTAACAGACAGCTCGGAGGGAGGAGTATCCAAGACAAACATTTGCACTGAGGGGTGTGTATGGTGCAAGGAGGCGATGCCACAGGTGGCCAGCACTCCCCACCTCACCTGTATAATGTCAAGAGTGACATCAGCCCAGTACAAGCAGTTGTGGTCGTAGTCAAAGTCCAGGGCGACTGCCCCTCGTAGCCCAGCCAGGGGCAGCTCCTCACTGACACCAGAGGCAAGGTCGTAGCGATGGATGGAGTAGCGGGTGGCGTAGAGAATGAACTCGTTCTCCTCTGCAAGAACACAGGGTGCCTTATTCAGAGGCCATTTTAGGCTACTCAAGGGGCGAATAGGTATTTTGTCTTACTCCTGGTGCTTGTTTTAGCACCTCAGCGTAAGGAAGGCAAAGGCCCTTTGTCTCAGTGGGCTTAGGTTAATGGGAACACACTAATAGCCTTGTGCAGGTCCCGTGTGTGCCCAGGAGCACACTGCAACCATTGTTTGTTCCAGGAGGAGCCGAGCACGGCAAAATGTGCCGTGACCCTTCCTTCCCACGTTAGTGCACTGCCAATTGGAAACTAAATACTGATCTCCTGCTCCTCAAAAACCTCATAAAAAGGTGGGAGTGATGGAAATCTGCAAGTCCTGGGGGACATGGGCACTGCAGTTGATATCCCAGAGTGGGTTTTGTTTCTGTATCGCGCCGAATCCAGTGTAATGGGATCCTGGTCCGGGACAAAGTCTCCCTGGCATTAGCACGCTACTAGTAAAGGCCAATAATGCTCTTAATGAGTAAAGCTAATGTCAGTAAGTAACTCTGGCTGTGCATCCCTAATGAGATAATAGGGAGATACGAAACAGATACGGTACATGAAAGTGTTACCATGGTGCGAGCCAACACGTATCTGAAGACGATCAGTAAATACTCTGGGAACACGGCACTTCAAAGCCCAGCCCGGTGGGGACTGCAGGTTTACTTTTCAGTCAGCAGGGCCCTTCTCAGCATGACTAACAGCTCTCCAAATAGCTCAAGAGGGCTCAGAGGGGTGAATAACGTGTCATGCTCTGCACGAGGAGCAAAACTAAGCATGGCATTGGCATGAATCCCAGCAGAGGGAATGCTTCCCCAGGCACCTGCTGCTCTGGTTTGCAGCTGGAATATCTTCTGCACCCTCAACCATCTTAGGATGACACAGGGAAACCTCACGCTGGTGGGTCTGTGAGCGCCTTACACAAGCCTCTTCCCCGTGTCAGGCTCGCTCTTGAGCTGCTGTGCTGCAGCATGCTAATCACGCAGCTCATGACGGCAGATTAAATTAGAGCTGTAATGAGCAGAATGCAAATAACACTGGCAGAACAGGGGCAGGAGGCTGTGTCAGTGCTTTGAGAGGAGAAAAGAGGGAGAGAGGTGAAGTTTGGTGGGCACAAAGCAGTCCTGTACGTACTCACCAGCTAAAGGGCACGGTACCAGCTCCCCTTCGAGCCGCGACTCGATGTCTCCACCTGTACAAGTGTCCCCAGAGATCTTTCGATAGCTGCAACATACACAGTCATGCAGTTTATCTTATGGAAGCTATTAACGTGTGCAGCTAGCATAAGCAGTGTTGCTTTGTTGCAATGTATGTCTAAACATGCAGTTTGTTTACTGCCACTTATGGGGTGTTTGTGTGGGGGTTTTGTGGTCATTTGGGGTTTTTTAATCACCACTAGGATAAATCCTCTCCCAAGTCAAATACATACCCTCGAGTCCTCTTGTAAGTTGAGCCAACAGGGCAAGGGACTGGTGGATCATATGGTTTGCCAGCAAATTCAGGGTCAGGGACACAAACTTCTAATGATAAGTCATCACTCAGTTTAAACCCAAAATCACTGCAAGAAGAAAGGTGTAAGGAAGGATGGATGGAAGGCAAAAACTCAGCTGTGTTACACTATTGCTCTGCTCTATTTCTGCATAGAAGTTTAAAGGACCCAAAGCATCTCAGAAGTCTGTTATTATCAGTATTTAGCTGCACAATAATATCGTACAGCTTCTCTCTCCAGGGAGCTTCAAGAGCATTTTGGATATAAGCTTGCCCAAAGTAGGCAGGTGAGGCAGCAAGGCACAACTGAGCCAGTGTGCCCTGAAAGCCTGGCTGTAAGCCCCAGTTCTGCTAGTTGGCTTAGCTCACTGGTCTCTTGGCTTTTCCTGTTGGTAGAATGGGAGTTACAGTGCGATCTGTTCTTTGGAAAACACTGTGGAAGAGGTTGTGTCAATCTCATTTTACATGGAGTCCAGGGCTGTGATTCTGAGGCAGCAATTAGATCCTACAAGCCCTATTCTCAGTCTGCTCATGATGAGCTGGACTCAATCTCTGCCTCGGCATCGGACAAGCAGAGCTGGACCCCTGTCCTTAACTCTGTGTACTGGGCACTCAAGCAGTCAGACCCTGCACAGCAGTTCACTTTCTAACCCCAAACCTCTGCATCAGGTGGCCAGAGCATGGTTCCTAATCGTGAGAGCTGTGCAGGGTCAGTAATGTGCTAGTTGCAGATACAATGATAGAGCAGGTCCAGTTGCATCCCTGTTGCTAAATGGTCCCTAAGTTTTTTGGTGGAGGATCTCTCTATGTGATGGGAAATTGTCTGTCATCATTTGAAAGAAGGTGATGGGTTAACAATGCTTTCCACTTCTATGGAGCCTTTCAGAGGCTCCTGAAAGGTTCTAAAGACATTAATTAAGTCTTATGCCCTGTTGTTAATGAAAGGATGTTTTCAGTCTATTTAGTTTCCTCTGTGCTATAAAATCAAGCAACAATACACAGAGCTCAGTAAATTGGATGTTTGTTCACTTTGAGCGATTGGTCACAGGTATTTATCTCAAACTTCCAATCCAAACTAAAAGAAATTAATTGATATTTACCATTCAAAGTCTTCCCTTGTACAAGAGCAGTTGGAGACCATGACAGGCCTGTCAAAGTCTTCCCCATTGAAACAGGTCGCATGAGGAGTCCTCCTTTTGAAGACAGTCTTATGCCCCAGCAAGCATTCATTGCCTCGCTCATCGGAGGGTGACCACAGTTTGTAGTCATTCTCTGTGCAAGGGACCCCTAAGAGAAGCAGCAAGGGGAGGGGAAAGAGAGGAACAGTCCTTGTGGCACCCCAGAACAAGGGTTTAAAGGCAAGAGAGCAGCAGATGTCCCTCAGCACTGCTGCTGGTGTGTGCCCAGTGAGGATGCTGGAAGTGAGAGCAGGCACACTGGCACCCAGCCATGCACTGCAATAATGCCCGTTGTCCTTTCCCTCCCGCTGCCCTCCTCCGGCACAAAACGAGTGGCTCCCCCCTGGCTGCATGGCTCTAGCCCAAAAGAAAAGGCAAAGCAGGAAGCATTTCAGCTCAGGGCGTGCAGCGGCACTCAGTGACAGGAGGCAACAAGCAGCTCCGTCGCGGTGACAGTGAATCTGTGATGCCTCATTTAAATGGAGTCGTTCTGGTTACCAAACAGATCCATTTCTAACAAAACGTCAAGGGAATTGGTTATAAATTTTAGTCAGGGAAATTCCTCTGCTGGGTTTAACTGCTCTTTGATTAAAATGCTGCCTTGCAATCAAAGCTGAAATGGGTTATAAAACATTCATAGCTACAAGCCTTCAGAAGGATCCTTTCTCTTTTTTTTTCCCCTTTCCTCTTCAACAAAGTGCTCAGTGAGGATGGAAGTGATGGGGAAGAGCACAGGGGACATTGAATGCCTTCAGCAGTTGTGTCTGTGTGGACATGAGGTATGAGGGACAGGCACCTAAAAGCAGATGGCCTCCACAGGAGATGCCCTTTATCCCCTGCCTCCATGGGACAGCCAGCAAAGTGGGGTTGGTCTGCTGCTAACGGGACTTCAGGGCATTTCACTGGGGTTTTTTTTGGAAACCGGAATAGAGGGGAAGAGCAACAAAAGCGTTTCTGCACCCCATTTGCATTTAGGCACCCATCAGTGGGAATGTATGAGCCTTGGATGATGGAGTAGTTTGGCTCATAGCCTGAGGTCCCTTGGTTGCTTTGGACTTCTGAAAACCTTTCCTATGCCACCTCCTCGATCTCAGCCCCCCAGAAAGGGTATGTTAAGAGCTCTCTTGCACCCCCAGGGGTACTGGGCACAGGCTGTGCAGCGTGGGACTGGCTGGTTTCTGGTGTGAGGGCTTATTAGTGTGTGCAACCTGCAAAGCTACAGGGTGGGCACTGACAGAACCAGCGTCAGCGATGGCTCTGTCACTTGTCCCCTTACCCAGCACGTCAGTGGTGTTGATCTGCAGTATCAACCAGCTGTGGCCATTCTCTTTGTACGAGCCAAAGATGGTGAATATGGTGCTTTTCTCCCCAGGCTCAGTGAGCAGTCCGTACACAAACACCGGCTTCTCTGAGAAAGTGAACACTTTCCAGGTTTCCCCTTCATTTGTGCTGTACCTGGAGAAAGAGGATTGGGAATGCTGCTAGGAACAGGTTCTGCTGGGCACAGGGCACTGCCTCCCCCCTACTCACTTGAGCTGGTTGGTCTCGGTGCCTTGCGCGATGGCCACAAGAATGCCACCGTGGTCACCCCAGGTGTAATAGTGGGGTCCAGACAGCGCCTGGAAGAGAAACGCAGCCAAGGGGTGCATCAGAGCTGTGCTGAGTTAAGGGAGAAGCTTGGATGGAAAGCATGCTTTGACAGGAGTACTGCCTGACCCGAGCTGATGTTTGGGGTCGCCTGGGTTGAGCCAAGTACCTGGAGGCACCAGATCCAAGTGTTTATGGGCTGACATCTGTAGGCAAAAGCAGCCAGCCCCATTTCCCTAAATGTAGAGCTGTGTTTAGGAGCAGCACTGTGCCTCGTGCAGGGAAAGAAACACTGGAAAAAGTGCTATTACATCAAACCAGAGCCCACTGCTCCCCCCTTAGTCTGCAGGTCATGCCTGCCAGGCTTTCCTGACACTCAGCAAGGGCTTGCCACCTTCCTCGGGCTGCAGGTACGTGTAAGGTGTTTTGAATGCTCAAACTGGGGACATGGCATGCAGAAACAAGCTCTGGAGATAGCTTATACATCTGCTACACTACTACTGTAGTGACAGGACAAGAGGTAATGGGTTAAAGCTTAAACAGGGGAAGTTTAGATTGGCTATAAGGAGGAAATTATTTCCTGTGAGGGTGGTGAGGCACTGGAATGGGTTGCCCAGGGAGGCTGGGAATGCTCCATCCCTGGCGGTGTTCAAGGCCAGGTTGGATGAAGCCTTGGGTGAGATGGTTTAGTGTGAGGTGTCCCTGCCCATGGCAGGGGGGGTGGAACTGGATGATCTTAAGGTCCTTTCCAACCCTAACTATTCTATGATTCTACCCACCCTGCAGAAAAGAACCTGTATTTCATGCTCACTTACAGCTTTTAGTGACCACCAACACAAAAAAAATCACCTTTCCTTTCCTATCCCAGGAGCTCAGTGCAGTTGAGGGTGAAAATAGGAAGCATGTACGTGCCTGAATCTGCTCGCAGAACGCACTTGGGGACGTTCTTAGGCAGGGCACGGAATGTATTGTTTCTTTCTATGCTGTGCTGTGAGATCATAGCAGCGATCTGGAGAGCACTGAGCCTTCCAGCCTGCTGCTTGCCAAAGCCAACAGGGGGGAGCTGGGTTACTGCTTCTCAGCTCAGGGGTGACACTGCTGAGTGGCGTTCTGCACCTCTGCTCGTGATACAAAGGGCCTGAGGAACTCGGGAGCTGTTAACCGTGGGTCAGCGCTTCCTCGGCACGTTTAAATTGCACTCCAGCACAAACCTGCCTTGAAGCACCTCAAAGTCTCCGCTTCCTGATCCCCATCCCTAGCCATGAGGGCTCCTCAGGGCTCCCATAGGGATAAGCAACAGGTCCCCCTGCTTTCAGAGGTGCCCGCTCTCATCCAGGGCCAGCCTCTGACCCACGGTTGGCTTTGGCAGCAGTCAGGAGCTGTGGGGTGTCCCCACCGCTGCTTCCCAGTCCTCATCCCAGACCGCGCAGCACTTGGAAGAGGAAAAGGAGGCCGCTTAGTTCACAGATTTAAATGGCTTGCAGATGTTGGAATACCATGTTACACTGGCTGCAGAACGCACGGGCAGACCACAAGTACTGCCGCAGACCAGAACACCCACTTAGTAAACAGCAACCTCCCCATAAACCGAGAGCAACATCCCATTTTTCTGGAAGATGGCTCCAGACACTCTCCCATCCTAAGTCCTGGCTGTCAGCCCTGTCTAAAAGGGGCCAGATGACCTGTGCTGAGGGCAAATCCTGCCACTTGAAAAGAAGAAATATCTCTCTCCTGTGCTTGAACACACCACCTTCACCAAGAGCACTAAGAGGTTCACCTCCATGCCAACCCATGCCTGGTCCTTCACCTAAAGACCTTTATGCCTTGGTTTCAAGGGACATTCAGCACCTTCCAGCTACAGCTCTTGGACACGCAGGCGGAGGTCACCTTTAATGCCCAAGAGCTGCACATCACTTATCTATATTTCTGCCACCATCCTACCTGCTACACCACTGCCTTGGCTGGGCCAGCAAGCAAAAGAACATCCTTACCTCTCTCCACCTTGCTCCGGCACTGCTTGAGACATAGACATTGGTTTTCTTTGCCATGTTCTTGCCAATGGAACCTAGGATAATGGGAGAAATCATTCTTGAGGCATGCAAAGAGATTGCTTAAAATGAAGCCAGACACCTCTAAACTATTTTTATCTGACTGAAGAGCTGATTTTTCACACTATAAATTAATCCCTTCAAAAAGCAAATATTTTGAAGACTATTACAAGTTTCAAAAGCATCTGGGTAAAAAGCTATGGCTATAAATAACATCAAACAAAACGTTTAAGTGTCTTCTTCAGTAGCAGAGTGAGACAAACAGGAAGTTCTGTATGTTCGAGACACCCTTCATGTGGACAGTGGCAGGAAGGAGGATCAGAACGAAGCAGACAAGGTTTCTCACATCACTGTGCTGCAGTAAAATGTACATGCTGTAATTACTGTATGGGGACTGCAGCAGAGGAAGGATAGCAAAATGTACTTTGGTAACCTGCAGATACAAACTAGATGCTGCCAGGTTCCTCATGTCCTAACAACAACGTGCCCCAAGCCCCTGCATGGCCGCAGTACCGGTGGCGATGATCAGTCCTGGTGCCGACTCCTTGGACAGAATGGGCATCCTGCGCAGCTGGAAATTCAGCAGCTGGCTCAGGCGCTGGGCTAGGTGGAGGGAGCAGCCCTGGGAGAACTGGAAAGGTAAAACACAGTTCATTATCCCTCCATCGGGTGCCCTCGTCCCACCGAGTCTGGCTATCTCCACTTGGGAGAGATGCTCTCCGAGCAGGATTGCGCTCCAGCCTCTTTTGGAGGATGCTTCTCCCTGCCCTGCACTACCTCACAGTCTATCCGCTCCCCATAGCGCGTCTGCGCTGGGGGCTGCAGCAGCTCCCAGGTCCCCCCTTTGTCAAAGGTGATGACGGAGCGCATGTTCTCCTCGCTGAAGGAGCCGTTGATCAGGGTGGCGATGTAGACACCCCGCACGCCTTCAACACGATGGAAGTCTGCAAAGGGCTCGTTGGCAAAATACCTGCGAGGGAATGCAAAGGTAGGATCAGTGAATCGCAGCCTCCCTGGCCTGGGGAGTGGGAGAATATCAAGCCTGGAGATCAGGGCAATGCTTTGATCAAATGCTACAATGATTATGTCTGATATTCCCCTTAGGCACATCCCGCGTTACCTGACTAAGGTGTCACTTCCAGCTCCTCCCGGGCTGTAGTAGAGCACGTTTTCTAAAGACAAGGAGAACTTCAGGCCTTCTGCCTCTGAGATGTAGAGGTTGGTACGGTTGTCATCATGGCTGACACACACAAACACCTGGTCCTCTGAGGCATCGGCAACATAATATTCCTTAGGAATGTAAATGACAGGTGAGCAGGCTTCATAGGTGTGGGCATACAAGCAGGGTTTACATACAGACTGGTTTAGTGTTTCCTTTTAGCTGGCTTAACGTTACCCTTCCCTACACCCATGTGTATTTCTGCTCAGCCCATCCCCTCCCCAAGCAGGATCATACGAGGTCCAGCTCCTGCAGTGTCTAGTGAAAGGCAGAGAATTGGTGTTGACATCTGAGGGTATCCTTGGCACAGGAGGGAGAGAGGAGGAGGTCCCCTTGGAAAGCATCACTTACCTTAATTGGATGCTTGGTTACGAACTGTGCCACACGCATCGGCTTGCGGTTGAAGGAAACCCAGAGCTGGACCGAAGGCGGCTGCGAGCCGCCTGGCAAACGCTGCGGCAGAGCAGAGGGATGTGTTAGGAGCAGCTCTCACCCCCCAAATCACCTTCATCTCCCGCGGCAGCCAAAAGGCAGCCTGGGGCAGACCCACACAGTGTGATGGGTCTCTATTTGTATGCAGGCAAAACATGGCCTGTGACTGATGGAGACCAGCACCCTGCTCAAGGTCTTCAGGTGGAGGTAAGGAGGCTGGATTTAGGGGTTTAATTCCTCCTCTTTCTGCAGAGCAGTTTGTCCTTTCCTCCCTATTTTTAGCAATTTGCACAAAACGAAAGGCGCCAGCAGGAAGCCGAAAAAGTAACAGGCTGGGGGCAACCTGTTTCGTATGGGATGCCAATGGTAAGAACCTAAACCCAGATTTAGGCTCCAAAAATAAGTGGCCTGGTTTTCCCAGGCTCCGTATTGCTAAGCAACCGCGACTCCCACGGGAAGGAGCACAAGTCAGAGTCCTGGGTGCCTCTAACACCCAGCCTGGCCTCTCCCCATTGCGCTGCTCCCGTTGCAGCCCAGCTTTGATGCAAGTGCCTGATTCCAGACCTGGGGATGTCATTTCCAAATCTGGGGTTTGCAGCCAGGCTGGCCTCCCTCCCAGAGCCTGTGTTTCCCATCAGTCTTTGCCTGAGCACGGAATACAAGGGATTTCAATGTTGTTTAATGCAACACCAGTGATTAGAGCTGTACAGAGAAGCGTGACAGTGACTCTGAGCCTTCCAGAAGCAGAAAGAACCCCCAGATTGAATTCATGCATGGAAAGGCCCCTATACAAACCTGCCTCGCACTCTCAGGATGTTGCCCTGTGAGCCTGGTGGCTTCTCCACAGACACAACCACCCCCCCGTGTCTCACCAAACGCCAACAGCAAGCCTAGATAACATCTCCTGCAAACCACAGCAGGCTTCAGAGCAGGCATAGTGCCAAGGGGATGGGCCCCAAGAGTTGCAGGCTGTGCTACCTGCAAGAGAGACTTCTGAGAAACAGAAAGTGCTCTGCAAACACGTCCCCTGGCAACGTAGGAAACTCTACGTGGTTTTGCAAGGAGTCACCCCTAAATGGCAAAGGTTGCTCATTAAAGCAGGCTCAGTGGCAGCAGCAGGAGAGGAAAGCAATGCTGGCATGTTCTGGAAGGAATAGGACTCTACCCCTCTGGTGTTGTGGCTCTGATTGTCTAGAAAGGACTTGCCCTCAGAGAAAGCACAGATGCCTTCTAGCTTGCTTTCAGGTTGGTCTGAAACTGTCCCACAGCTGCAGAAGGTATAGGGGGGCCCTGGCTGCAGGGGGACCAAAAGGCAGCTTTCACCTATCCTCTTTTCTTAGGAAAGGAGACTGAAAATCCAGCTTTCTTTCCAGGCTGGAGCACATTCGGCTACATGGACCTCGTCCATGTTTGACAGTAATCCTCTCTGACAAGCGGCCTCCTGACCACCAAGCTGCTGCACCACATCCCCCTTCTCCTCACCGGCTTTCCCAGGCATCCTGTGGCTTTTCCTGGATCCCAGCACTTCCCAAGCTGACCTAGTTCTGCCCAGCCTGCAGAAAAGCACCGAGCATCACCCTCGGTGGTGTTTCTCGCATGATACTCACCACAGATTTGGTTGCAAACATGTATTTGTCCCTGAGCTGGAAGTCTTCAACGTCCTCCAGGATTATCTCTTTATTTTCTCGGCTTTGAAAGAAATCAGTGCTGCGAATGACAGTGGAAGCCCCAGAAGGCTCGTGCCGCTCGATGTACACTGTATTTGGCTTGTCATAGGGCTCAACCCCCCTGGAAAGGACAACGAGAGAGGTGGTGGTGGTAGCTCTGCACCCAGAGCAATGCAGAAGGCAGCAAGTAACAAGGAGCAGGAATGCTTTTAAGAGATGGGGCTGGGGACAGGTAAGAAGCAGGGTAAATGTGGAGCACCCCTGGTTGTATGTGTTGTTGGCTGTCTCTTGTCCTCATGGTGCAGGGTCTCTGCTGGATTTGGTACCCATGTCCTTGGTTTGCACAGGGCAGGAAGTGAGGAGTGAGAGAAGACAGGAGCTGGGCAGGTATCAGTACATACGCAGGTGTGATACATACCAAGAGAAAGACTTCACATGTTCCTGAATCATTATCCAGGTCTGGCCAAAATCATCTGATTTCCAGAGCTGCAATGACAAAAAGAAAGATGCCAGTGGGACTGGACAACCAAAAGAGACCCAATCCCTTAAGGAGACCCAGTCTGAGACAGCAAAAACAGGATGGACATGTGTCCATCACAAAACCATTAACTACTTTGATGACTTCTCTTTACATGGCAGCTCCCTGGAACAACAGCAATCTTTATAGCTTCAGGAGAGTAACCTAAACCCACAAAATTTGTCCCTACCCAAAGGATTTCCCACTGTCTGTTGCCCACCTGGTTTTACACTAACTCAGACATAACAATAACGTGGTGTGATGTACCGATGAAGGGCGACAGCAAGGGTAAATATCTGGGCAGAGCCTCCTCCCCCTTGGAGGCTGTTGCATCCCCAAGCACAGCGACAGGCTGTTGTTGTGAACATCAGTAAGGTAAAGGTCAGGAGGAGAGATAGCATCTTCCACTGCACCAAGGAGAGCAGCAGCAACGAACACACCAGCCCGCAGGCACATCAGCTCCCCTGCGGATCCTGTCCCCCAAAGGTGTCCCTGAAACCAAGCACTGTGGTGGCACCCAAACTGTGACTTTTGCCTCTGTTTTGCAGGTACATGGATACGGGCAGCCAGACCCCAGCCTCAACAGCCAGGCCAGCAGGGAAGGTATTGCTCCTAGCCAGCTCCATCCCCCTTGGAAGGCATCAGTGGCACCCAGCACGCACCCGGTTACCACCAGACTGCAAACACTGCAGACTGTATGCATCCCCATTCACATGCTGGAGGATGCTTGTTTTGCTTAAGCTGCCTGGGTCTATCTGGAGATGTTGTAATTACTTACAATCTTTGCCCAATAGCTCCAGGGGAAAAAACAAAGTGTTTGTTTTCAAGAAGCAATTTGTTGTGCAAGACCCAAAGCCAAACCACATGCCCACATGAAATACTGCAGAGGTCAGTTCTGCCTCAGTGCCAGCACTCCGTGGCGAGTTACAGCTGCAGTAGCTGGGGAGATCAATACAGCCAGGAGAAGCCTGGAGGGACCAGAATATATGAAGGAAAAGGGAGAGGAAATCTTTAAGGAAGCCATGCTACAGGTACTACAAACTCGCTGCTGCAGAGGTCAGAAACCAGACTGACCTGTAGGAAATGGGTGTCTTGGCCAGTCTGGTACAGCTCTGCATGCAGTGGTCTGAGATCAGACACCCTGCACAGTCAAAGCGTGAACTCACATGGTGCTGGCATAGGGCAGGGTGTCTCTTGGCTCACTGTAAGGTCTATGGGGCCTGGGGGAATGCCACAGCAGAGGCAGGATGCTGGCCCTCCCATCTAAGCAGAAGTGCTCACCTGTTTCTTCGGATGAGACCTGTCGAAGCCCAAGAGGAGGTTGGGGTTCCTGCTGTGCAGGAGGAGATCTGCTGCTCTGAAGGGGATCGAGAAGCCCTGGATAGTGCTGCAGAAGTCGGTGGTGATCCAGAGGTACGGGACAAAGGCATCCACGAAGATATACTGGGAAGAGAGGGACCAGCAAGGAAGAAGGAGAGCAGGCAGTCAGGCTCCAGGAGGTCAGAGCAGAGCTCAGGCTAGCAATAACAAAGGCACGCATCCCGGGGGAGCCTTTGGGAGGGCAAACTCTGGAAGAAAGGAATTTGCCTGCCAGGAGAAAGGTGACCTTGGTGTAGATAGATAAAGCCTGAATTAACATTTGCGGCTGTAGCTCTGTAACAACACTAGTGATGGCAACACAGCTTGTCACTCTATAGGGACGAGTTGCTAAGGATGCAGTACCTTTACAGATACTCCTCCTGTACCAAGGAGCAGCTGTACTGCTATGGGCACTGCCACCATGGCACCGAGGACCACGCATGTTTGTGCTGTTGGTGGCAATGAAGTGGCCCTGCCCTGCAGCCTCCTCACCCTCTTGTTGTCAGCTGGGCTGTGGTAGAACTGAGCTATGGCCACCTCGCTGCTGTTCCCTGTGCTGAAGCCGAACCTCTCCGAAATCTTCTTAAAACTCTTCCCGTAGTCATAAGATACGTAAACCTGCAAAGGAGAAGCCCCACAGTGACACCGTGCCTGGTACAGCAGCAGAGCAGGAGCCCCAGGGCAGCACCGGGCTGCATGACTTACATCGCTGTTTTTAGGACCCAGCAAAGACAGGCTGTCTCTGGCCAAGGCCACGATCACGTTGCTCTTCTCTCCAGCCCAGTGAACGACCATCTGATTGTGGGAATCGTTGAGGCTGACCTGGAACACCAAGGAAAAGGGCACCCTGAGGCCCAGCTCCACACCACACTGTGGTGGTCCAGCATGGCACCACGTAAAGCAGCATCTTTCATGAGCGCGTTGGCAATATGCGTGCTAGTTTTCCCTTTATAGAAATAGGATTTGGGAGATGTGAGAATGAAAACTAAAGCCAAGGACAGAGATGGGATCTCAAATCCAGGCTAACTAGGTGAAGGGCCACAGGGAAACAGGTCTGCAGCAAGTTCTTCTGTACCATGAAGGACGTGCTGGTTTCCAACACAAATGCAGCCATACACGATCCCGTTATCCCCTGTGTGTGCATTGGTACCTGGCAGCACTGTATCAGCACCAGTCATGAAGGACCACTTTTGATGGGGAAGCTATCTCAGCACCACTGTGGCTGGAGCTGAGGGTGCAAGAGCCTCTGGGCAAGCCTGTAGTAACCATGAGCAGCAAGCAGTGGCTGTAGCTCAGCCACGGATGTGCATGCCTGAGCCCCTGCACACCAGTATAGCTGCAGCTCAGCCGATGGCTGGTGACTCCTAAGCTCATGGGAAGCTGTAAAAATACAGGGCTAAGCCTTCCTTAGGCCTGGTACTCTGTGGCTCCTGCTGTGACCCCAGGATCAACGAGGTAAGAGGCTGATTTAACCTCCATCACTGACTGGCAAGTAAAATGCTTGGGAAAAGCAAGGTCTTTATTCTGGAAGAGAGAGGGGTGCAAGTGAAGCAGAAGCCCTCAAATCCCTCTTATGCAATAGGTTCATATAAGCAGGGGGGAATTAATCAAACCTTCATGGCTCCAAGCTACACTGCCTGCCTCGCCAGAGGACCCCCCCCCCCCACCATGCAAACTATGCTGTAGTACCCAGATAGCAAACACAGCAGAGATTTAGGTCAGGCAGCAGCAGCTACAAAGCAAGCCAGCAGTAGCCTTGTGTGCCCGCTGGAAAATAAAGCAGCGATGCTGTTTGAGGATGCAGGGGAAACAGGGCAGAGAAGGAATTGCTGATGCCCATAGAGACAGCTTTGGGTTTGAAATCCAGAGCAGCTCCCAGCTCCAATCACCCTCCTGTCCTTTAAAAGCAGAATAACCGCATCCGTTATCTCCTACATCTCTCTTTCAGTAGCACTTTGCATTTTTGCTCTCTACAGGAAATCCAGCACTAGGACAGCTTCAGAACCTGAAAACCACAGGAGACTCCTGCCTGCATCTTGCTTTGAGCACAGCAATAAAGCTCTACAGCTTTCCCCTCCATGGTCTAAAAGACATGGTAAGCCCCAGGTAGATGTATTCTCAGAGCAGGGACACTTGTGTCAGTCCTAAAGGCCAAGGACACCTGTTTGGGCTTTTTGGAGCCAGCTGAGCCTCCTTATTCATTAGGCATATGACTTTAGGCAGCATAATTAGGGCAGAGCCCCTGTATAAAGGCCAAACTGGGGTTGAACAAGGTTTGGTCCTCTTTTAGGAGGCAGGAACAAAAAGCAGCACTGAGTACATAGGGACTGTGTTCAGCTGAATGTTTAGGAGTAGCTGAAGACTGCTGGAGCGTGCCTTAGTAAAGAGAGAGAAGACAACAGAGGGATGCCTTATGCTGTAAGTCTCCCTTACTCCCCATGAAGGGGCTCATGCAGCAGCTTGTCAGGTTTAGGAGCCTCACCCATTAGTGTCTGCCTGTTCCTGGTGCAGGACACCACAGCCAGCAGCCCTGCTATGGCCCTTTGGAGCTTTGTGGGGACCCAAATGGCTCAGGGGAGCCACAAACAGGACCCCAGGTCTTTGCTGTCTGGCAAAGGACACGTGGGGCATTGTGGCCCAAGTGAAAAGCACTTGATGTCTCATTGTCCAGGATGCTTTTTGTGCCCTAGCTTTGCAATAAGGCTGTGGTTATCCCCAGCATGAGTAACCCTGCCCTGCTTGCTGGGATAAGGTTTGTTTGGTAGGAGCTCACTGTTCCAGGCTTCCCTACCTCCCCTAACAGGGGAAACCTTCCTCAGGAACTGGTTTAACCTATGAAAGGGCAATGGCTGGTACCTAACAGAAACATCATTTAGCATAAACTCCTCTTAATGGGGAAGTGCTTTGGTCTTTGCCAAGTGATTAAGTGTATATGAAATATGCATGAAATTCTAACTTGTCCTCCTAATATGCAAGATGCCAAAGGAAGTCCAGGAGGGGAGAACTGGAGCCAAGGCATAGCAGAGGCTGTTTGTAGCTCTGGTTAATGTAGTTAATGCTGCTAGCTTTGCTCACACCAGATATTGATTTTTTCTGTTAACAGTATCTTCCAATGACTTAATCCCCTGCAAAAATGAGGAGAGAAAATAGCCCCTGGAGCTGCTGTCCCATGAAGCACACCCCAGGGCAGGTAAGAGCTCCCTTGTGGCTCAACCCACCCTGGGCTGGGAGGGGGAATGTTGTCTGAATGTGTGGTACTCCGCTGAGACAATAGTACTGCCTTGCCCTACTGAGGCAATGACAACGGGTAGGTGAGTGGACCTGGGTGCAAAGTGTGCAGTGCCAAGCTCCTTAAGCACCCAGTGCTGGGGGGAGTGCCCTGATCCTGTGTTCCTCAGCACCCGCAATTCCTAAGTGGCAGCTCCTCTTCCCCTCACATCATTTTCAGTTGGTTATGCCCAGATTTAGAGAGGTTAGTGCTCATCAGGGGTGGCTCACCCCTTGCACTGATGAATGCAGCGGTAGCAGGCCAGGGGACGAGAGACTGTGGCATGGGTATCTCACTATAGCTGATCTCATGGCTGCATCTCAAGCCTTTCCATCACTGAAGGACTCTAAATCTGAGCCTTTGAACCACCAGTGAGGTCGAGATGCTCTGCGTGGGAAGCATGAACATCCCCATGCAGAAATCACACCATTAGCTGTGATGAACTGCAAGCAGCTACACTAGTGACTTGTAACAGTGCCTCGCACCCGTGTGCAGCGACAAGTGTCAGGACAGCATTAGGGGCTATTCTAGGTGCTGAGTAAGCTTGGAAGCTAACTGTGTGTGTCGATGGGTTTGCTCTGTTGAGGATTAATGTTCTGGCTATAGGACTTGGACCGCAGCTCGACCCAGGCGCTTGCTATTAATCAGGAGGTGACGCAGTGCGACTGATAGGGACTGAAGCTCAATGCTGTAAAATCAGGGGTGTGCAGAAGAAAGAGACCTGAGGATCATTTATGTGTTTTCTTGTCCGGATTATGCAAGTGGAGATGGGATGCCTACAAATAATGCCTAGGAGATTTCTGAGTAGTTAATGGGTTATTACTATGGCTTGATAAGTGAGGGTATTGCAGAGCAATGCATCTGTGTAGTGATGAATGGCTGTTGGAACCCTCAAAGTTTAGCCAGCAACTCAAATCTTGACTTGAAGTCTGTCAGGAGATGCTTGTGGAAGGGGAATCAGCTAAACATTTGGTACCCAATAGCCAGGGGAGTGAGGATGGGGCTGAAGAAAGCTATTGCCGATAGGAGTAAGAAGTGAAGTCGCAGCTCTGTTAGCATAGGCTTTAAAAGGCACGGCGCTCTCACCAGGCTCCTCATCATTCCAGCTCGCTGGAAGCCGCAGTGGACAAGTGCCGGGCCTGTGCGTCCCGGTTTCCTCTGCTCCCCCCCGGCAAGGCTTACGCAATAGCCTGGCATCATGGAGAGTCGAGTGTCATGGGTGGCTGCTGCATTCCCGGCACACCACGCTCCCACTAAAGCTTCATTACTGCACCTTCTGCTCTGCGCCCGAGCATCTGCTTCTAGCCCTGCCGTGGTATTTGAAAACACAGGCTGTGCCTGCCATAGCGCTGCTTGTGGCTTGGACTGAAAATGCCAGGGTCTGAAATCATTGATATGAAACACGGGTGACTCATTTCACAGAGTGCCAGGCCCATGTTAATTTTGTTAATACTGAAATCATCTGCTTTGCAAGGCTGTTTTCTCTCTGCTACCAGCAATAGAGCTCTCTGTTAGCTGTTGTTTCTAAGGAGGAAGGAGGGGGGAGATGAGGTTGAGGCATGAGTCCTGCTTACCCCAGAAATGAGCAGGTCCCTCAGTGAGAGGGTCCCATAGGTCGGGGGATGACAGAGAATTGAGGTTGCGCTGGTAAATTTGGGTAAGTGCTGCTGAAAATCACTCCTCCATAACTAAGGCACGGAGGAAAGCAGCAGAAAAGGTCTAAAGCGCTGCCGGTGAAGCGTGCCATGAGCTGGTTATTACAGCTACAGAAGCTTAAGCGATGCCTCTGGGACGCTGCAACGCTTGCTTAGTCCAACAGCAGGATCCGAGAGGAACCTGCTGAAGGGAAAACAATGAATAAACCCACAAATACCTTCCTGGCTGCTACCCTGCCAGGAGCAGGAATTGTGTAGCTTCCAAAGACCTGTCTCTCCTGGCAAGCTCAGGCACAAGAGTGAGTGCCAGGAGCTGGGAACCTTCGCAGGGCGGCTGGGAAAGGGGCAGATGCAGTGATGGGAAGGGCTATCTGCCAACATGAGGAAGGATGAAAAGGCTGAGGAGTTCTTCTCCTCAGCCCTTTGTTAGGACATGCCATCACCACCCAGTGCACCTCCATCATCTAAAGTCTGATCTGGGAAGGTCTCTGCCAGGCTGGCAAACTAGGTCAAAATTAAGTACGGTTCAGTTCCAACGCAGTGATTGATGTGTCCGTTCACATAGCTGGATGGCATTTGCCCTGCACTTCTCTCCTTCTCTGAAAGAAGAAAGGCTCTTTGACAGTTTGCAGGTTGGGAGGGAAGGGAGCTAAGGTGGGACTCCCTACCTGGGATGTCCTAATGGCCTCAGAAGAGAAACTTCAGCTCTCTCTGCTCAGGCTCTATCCTGACCATAAACTCACAGTGTTTTAGGGTAGTTTGCCAACATGACCCAGGCCACTCTTGTCCTTTGCACTGAAGGCAGGTTTGGATGTCACCAGGAAACAAGAAGCTTGAGAGCAATGAAGTCGATTGCCCCAGAAGGGAAGGAGATGAGCTGGTTGTTAGGGCAGGCAGTAATGCTGGTTCAGCGGATGGGGAGGCACAGAGGTGATGGCCAGGCACAGAGTAGGAGGGGGGGGGGAGTCTCAAGGCCTCAAAGAAGCAAAACGGAGGGTGATTTGGCTGCTGCAGGAGCAGCCAGTGGTTAGATATAAGATGCCTTTAGTCTCAGCATGGTTTAAGGCAAAGGTTTCTTGTGAGTTGCATGATTTTGGGGGAGGTTTCAGATAAGCCCTTTCCAAAGAAGGGAAGGGGCTGTCTGCAGACAAAGGTTAGACCTGTACGTGTGTATTTGCAGCCCAGCAGTGTAAATGCTCTCTGTAACTGTGATTCTCTCTCTTGCCCCTCAGGACTGGCAGACAGAGGCTGGCCTCCTGTTCTAGCTACAACACGACACTCACTGGACACCAGCCTTATGGGCACCGAAGATGCTTCAGCCCAGCACACAGGTAGGCAGCCAAAGTGGCTGCTTTTCTTTCCCTTCTCTGTTGCATTAAGTGAAGTCCTTGCAGGTGATGCGGTTTATGGCTGGTTTTCCCTAAGAGGGGACAGGATTTACAGGATGTGCCCCAGAAATATAAAACCCTGGAGCCAAGTACCCTTATCCAGGTCTGAGTAGGGATGTGTAGGCAAGAGCATGGAGGCTGTTAAAGGACTGGAAGGTGAGCTGCAGCCTTGGTATTCAGGGGCCTGTGACAGGAAAAGGAGGGCAGTGTGTGGTGCTGTGGTTGCTGGAAGGGGTTTGGGGAGTGCTGCTGAACCTAGGGGGTGTAGGCAGCATTTGTCTTGCCATGGGGATGCTCCTCTGCTGTAAGTGGCAGCCTAGAAAAGACCTGTCTCACGTGAGTGCTTTCTTTGTGCCGGTCTGTCCCCTGTAACGCTCGCCAAGAGTCCCGTAGAAGTGAGGGCTGTGCAAGGGAACAAAACCCACTCTGTCTCAAAGTTGATGGTATCTGGAATCGTGTGTTTGGTAGCTTGGTTGCTGGTGCTTTTGGAGTGAGAAAAGCAGAGGTAAAGCTACAAAGGCACAGGGTTTTAGGCTGCTGGGCATCTTATTCATTGAGGTTCCAGAAAGTTTTGCCACACATGCAAGCTGCGGAAGCCTGCCCAGCAAGGATGTGATCTATGGTGAGGATCTGGACGAGGAATCTTATGTCTTTGGTGTCTATGGCAAGAGGGCTCTGAGCCTGTGTTTGTTACTGACTGTGTTTGGCTCCTGAGGAGCCACACGGGTTTGGACTTTCTTCCTCTCCTTGCTTGTGGCTTGTGTGAGGCATCCTTCCCTCTTGCTCTGGTCCCCCAGCGTCATCACCCATGGCAGCAACAGGCAGCACTGACCTTCTGCACTGTGCTTTCCTTAACCTCAGAGCTAGGCTGGGCTCTAAGCTGTCCTACGAGGCTGTGTTCAGACCACAGTTGAGAGCTGGGGAAGGGCAGGGAATTTCAGGGCACAAGCCAGCACGAAGCATATGGCTAAACAACCTGCCAAATGCACAGGAGCAGGATGTGTCCCAGATAAGGGACTGCAGTAGCACAGCACTAGGATGCTCGGTCCAAGCATTGCTTCTTATGATGATGTCCCTGATACAGGACCACTTTTTGACTGCAGGATTTTCTGGTGCCAGTGCCCAGAGGACTTGGGGATCATTAGGTGCTTGTGACAAGTTGTGAGACCCCTCAGCATCACGTGCACAGCTTTCTGGCTTCCTAGGTGTTAGCATCTCCATGCGGTCAGATCTGTACAGGGGCTAGGACACACAGGCTCCCTCTTGTCCCTTTTTATTAAAGCAGACCCTGATTTAAAGCCCTGTGTAGTGCCAATAAACTCTTCCTGGTGACACGAAGGACCTGGGCTTTAAAACTCGTACATCCTGTTCTCCAGGCAAATCCCCTCTGAAAGCTCAAGGCAACAAGGAAAGACCAAACAGTGGCAAACTGTTGAACTGCTTCCTATTAGTTCTGTTGTGGATAGCACCAAGGTTACTGCACTGCCTTTTAGCTGCAGCTGTATGACCAAGCAATAGCGGCTGCTCCTACCAAAGCAGCTCTTTACCTGCCCCGGGCAGGTGGCTGAGATGAAAGCCATGGGGAGACAGAAGGGCAAGTGCCACAAATGTCTTGCTGTGGATGAGAACCAAGTGCCATGTTTGTTCTAAAATGGGGGAGCTGAGTTATGCTAAACCCAGCCAAATGTTGAGGAGGTAGAAGAGGAGGCGAAGCAGATTTTCAAGGCAAGGAGGAACAGCTTTTTCTGTCCTTTACATGGGGAAATGAGAGCAGGGCTTTAGGAGCAGCACCAGCCCCTTGTGTGCCCCTCGAGCAGCTCTGCAGCCAGCCCTGCCTCACGGCCGGCTCTTTCTCATCCTACAAGTAACAAAAAGGGGAAATCATAGGGCACCCAAAAGTGAAAGTGCTATCTAAGGAGGTAAATGCAGATGTTCCTCTGCGGGCTGGTGTCCCCGTGTCCCCCCTCTAGCAGCCTTTCAGACACATGATAGGACACAGGCAGCATAAGCAAGGAGGGTTAAGTGGGGCAGAATCTTTAAGGCTGAAGCTTTCCATTGCAGGCACCCGGTCAGCTCGAGTATAATTCCTTATCACCCCTAAAGTGATGGTTGTGTGGAAAAGGGAGGGCAAGGGGGAGCCTTTAGGGTCCTGCCAGCAAAACTTGCCAATGAATCAAGCCCAAGAAGGGATACTTTCAGAAATAGCAGTTTCTATGGGGTTTTTTTTCTGATGAGCAAGTCCTCTCCCCCTCTTTCTCAAGGAGCAGTAGAGGATGGATTAAAAATGCAGTGGAGGAGCCCTTCTTAAGGAGAAGGTCACGGTGCCTCTTCTATCAGCCACCTCCCTCTGCCCAGCTCCTGAGCATCGAGATGCTCACCACGAGCATCCCTGGGTGAGGAGCTGCTGCCCACCGCCCGCAGCAGGGAACTGCTTCCGATCCGGAGAACTAGCAGAGAGGGGACAACCTGGCCCATCTCCCTAGCGCATGCCCTTGGCCACCCGGCAGCTCCCGCTGGAAACGAACCCTGGAATATAACCCGCAAACCTGAGCAGTGCCACTACTTTGGGAAGGCTCTGGGAGAAACGGGAAGCGGGAGGGGGTCAGGGATCAGCAGCGCGCTTCGAACGGGGCAGCGACCCGTACCCAGGGCCCGCCGGGCATCCCTATGGGGGGACCCCCTCCATCCCCCCGCCGCCAGCCCCGTGGGTACCGCGCCCGGTGCCCCCATCCCCTTCGCGTCTCACCTGCCCGTACACCTGGATGGGCTGCGGCGCGGGGTCGGCGTGCGGCGGCAGCAGCGCGGGGTGCCCGCCCGCCGCCAGCAGCAGCAGCAGCAGCAGGAGGCGGCGGGGGAACGGCCCGGCCCGGCGCTCCCCGCCGCTGCTCCGCGTCGCCATGTTCGAGCCGCCGGGGGCCGCGGCCGGGGCCGGGCGGAGCGGAGCGGAGCCGCCGCGCCGCCGCCCGGAGAGAATGTGCAATGGGCAGCGGAGCCGCTCCCCCCCACACCCCCCCAACCTTCCCCGCGGGGTCCCCTCCCCGGAACAAGGCGCTGCGCCCTCCTCGGGGGATGCTCGGGACCCGAGCGAGGTACAGGGAAAGGATGGGGTTGGAATGAAGCCAAGCGGAATGACGAGAGATGGAGGCAAATTGCACGAGAGTCAATGGGATAAACTCAAAACAAAACGCGTCAAAAGCATTGCAGCATCTTCCTGCTGCGGGGATGCGTGAGGTTTTCAACCCACCCTCCCCCAGAAGAGCAAAGCTGCACTTTTCCTCCCCAGCAGTGCGTGACCCTCAGCCATAGGCCTAAAGTACCCCCAGTATCAGTGGGAAGTGGCGTGATTGTTCGTACAAGCACCCAGGCTGAGGTTTAAGTGTTCAGGATCTGCTTGGCTTGTGGTTTGGAACCCTTTCCAGCCTCCTGGAAGCTCTCTGCTGCTCGCTCCCACAGGTCCTGCTCACAGCAGTGTACCTGGTCCCTCTGCTTTCTCCAGGTCAGCTTCTAATCAGCTTCTCTGGTCCTTTAATTTCTGTTCCCAGGAAGCCCCCTTTGGTTTTAAACACCCACCAGCCTTGCACAGCCATGCAACTGGGGCAGCAATGGTCTTCCATGCATTGGTTTGAGGCTCCTTGCTATGTCTTACGTGTCATGGGAAAGAAGAGCAGCCAGTAGAGATGTCTCTTTCCTATAGCCAAAGATGTGTGAAGTCTGTGTGGTATAAATGCATAAGGGAGATGATCCTGCTGCTGTCCTGGGATTTCTAACACTGTTGGGAAAGCTTCAAAGACAATGGATGTGACCCAGCAGTGAAGGAATGGGAGTTTCTAAATCCCATGGACAGCACCAAGGCAGTCTCGTTCCCCCTCCCTTCACTTACTTTAACAGCAGAAACATTGTCCAGTGCTTTCCCTGAGGTGCTTTCACCTAGAAACCTAGTTAATGTATTTCAATTACCAAGTCAATACAATTATAAGCCCTCCTAATAAAGCTTTTAGCGGTCTTCACTCAGTGTAATGTCCCTCCAGAGGACTGGAGGTCACCATGGGTAAGGGCAGAGGGAGTTTTATTGCATGGGAATCCCAGTTTCACTCTGGAGTGGGCAGCTGAGAGGCACCCAAAAAGGCCATGGCATCATTCCCAAAAGCACTGCCATGTCCGGAGGTCCATCCCATTGCACATGAAATGACTGTTCTTTGCCAAATCCTCCCAAAAATCAGGAATAGTGCGGGGATAGGATAAGAAATAGTAAGAAATTAGCAACTGGCTTTGTTAGCACTTTGTAAAGGGAGGAATTTGATGAGTGGTGGGTTCAGCATCCTCCTCCTGGCCTCTGTTGAGCACTCCAAGCAATGGTCCCTGCTCCTGCCTTGGAACTCCCTGTGCCAGGTCCCTGTGGTGAGTGCAAGGGTGGTATCAAGGACTGCTTGGGTGAATGCAGTGCTGGTAAATGCTAGCAGATGAATAGCTCTTTCTGTGTGCAGGGAAACACACGTTTCCTTTGCCAAGGTATTTTTTTGTTTCTTGAAAAGAAAAAGGCTCCTGCTGTAGAGGGGAGGGGCAGCAGAGCAGAGTTGATTTGAAGGTCCATCTGGATTTCATCAGCAGCAAATACTGTGAACTCCAAGAGCAAGGCGAGGAGCCCCTGGCCCCCCAGGTTTCCTTCCCCTCTCCCATTCACCTTTTCCTGGTGTAGCTCTAGAGGTTTTGGAGGGTTTAAAGGACCACGGGGGCCAGAACAGCAGCCCCCCCACAGAGCCTCAATGAGACTGTGGGTAGAGTTGTTTAAAGGATGCATTCATTCCATGTTGCTGGAATTGGGGAGTGTTTAAGCAGCCTGATCTGAGCCCCAACAAGTGGGGATGCTGGGGATGAGAGCCCGTGAGCAAACCAAGGTGTGTGTCCAATGAGCAGGTCTCTGAGCAGAGCTGGGAATTTGCTTTTGTTCTGGTTTATGTGGGAGGATGAGGGCACATCTCCCCTGGTAAAGTGGGCCCTTGATGATGCTGTAGTTTGCTAAAGCAATGGGGATGCCTGGGGCATTTGTGGATCTGTTCTGCAACTAAAGTACTTATTATGGTTTGTGTGATAGGTTTTCTCCTCAGCCCAGGGAATTATTGCCACAGAGGGGCCCTTCAGTGGCTGTCTGGCAGGTCTAACAGTCCCAGTGACCTTGGCACAAGGAGCTGCAATCTCAGAGCGCGCTCTCGCCCCAGTGCAGTTGATTTCCCTGTGCCTTCCCTTGTCTTTGTGCTTGACAAACATCCAAAGGCATTAGCATACGCTCGCCACTAACAGGCTATAAACCCTCAGTCCCAAGGAACCACACAGGATAAGACATTCAAAGCCAGTAGTGTGCTGTCTTGTGAGCCCAGGCCAGCCGTGCCTTAGGCAGTGTCTGGCAGCTCCGGGATGCCGCTCATGCATCCTGCAGCACAGCAAAACCTTTCCTGTCTCTGGGCCCCATGCTTCTGGGGCAGCAAGGAGGAGGAAGGCTGGCCATGCAGGTGCAGCTCCTGCTTGCTGGTGTGCAACATCTCCATCTTGTGGTAACAGCAGCACCAGGGTCCCAAATACATAACTGCGTTTGGCTGTTGACCGCTTCTCACTCCCCAAGTGTCTTTCCATGGATTTCCTGCTCCAAGGTATATGCCTGACCACCCCGGCAATGGTTTTGTGCACACTTTAGGGGTTGGCAAGCCCACTGCTGTGCATTAGGCTTACTGAAGGCAGAGAGACAGGCTGACGAGAGAGCCTAAGGCTTTTCCCAAGGGTCTAATGTCAGGAAATATTAGGGCAAGGTTACCGTGGTGGTTTGCTGTGATTTGACGTGGGCTTTGCCTTGACCCTTGGCACTTCTCCGGGCTCCAAGTTAATCAGCAAACAGGGGTCAGGGTTCCCTGTGCAGCTGGGGGAGAACAAGCTGTGCAGGGAGGTGAAAGCACAGCATGGCCCAGGAAGGTGACTGCACCAGCAGGAGAACAGGACCTCCCAGGGCAGGCTTTCCCTTGTGGCACAGGCATCTCTCATCCTGTTGGGTGCCACGTGGTGCAGTGATGTGACCTCCAGCTGTATCTTGCCTGTGGGATGGCTGAGATAGAGCATAGTTCCGCAGGGAACAGCAGAATCCTTTGCTCTAAGGGGTTTTGTGTCGCTGTAACCCTGGAGGGGGCTCACCAGGCATAGGAGCCTGGCTGTATCATGCCAGGGAAACATACGTGTGCCCTTTACTCCAGCACTCTCCACGTGCTGCATGTGAACAGCCTCTGGTGAAGTCCCAGCCCATCCTCACAGCTTTGCATCAGTCTGGATGCATGTTCTATTTTTCTATTTTAATTTCTATTCTAACAATAGAATATTATATGTTGTATTTTTCAGGTGACATGAATGGCTTCAGGAGCGAGAGCAAAGGGACCATCCAACAGCCAAGTTGGCAAGTAAGATTTATTGAATGCAGGTCAGACCCCAAAGTGGGATGACCGGGTTTCAGCAGGAAGCACATCGGGCATTAAGAGGAAAAACCAGCCACGAGCCCTCAAGAGCAGAGCAGCCCCCACCCCTTCCTCCTGTGCTCCTACTCCTTCCCCAAACGCAATGTCCTCAGGGAGCCCTAGGGACCCACAGGACTCAATGCCTCTCTTTGTCCTACAGGATGCTGCTTCCAGGATACACCCCTTCAGCACCCTGCAGGACATCCCTAAGAGAGAAGAAGGATGAGAGCATGTCGAGCACTGAGGAATCACGCTGCGTCCTGAGGCCGCACTGAGGAGCCATGGGGAGGATCCACATAATTCCAAAAGGTTGGTGTTTGCGGCTTTTTTTCGTGACACACAGCTCAAAAGAGACAGAAAACCAAAAAGCAGCATCTTCAGCATCTTGGCCGGACTTGACTGCACTCATCCCAATGGACTCTGTGTTGGCAGCGGCGGATCGGCGACAAAGGCATGGAGCACACACAAATGGAGACCCTGCTGCGAGCGTGTTATTGTTCTGCTTGTGCCATGTTATTGTTCTATCTGTGCCATTGTTCTTTTTGTAAAGCAGCAGCACAGTACTGAAGGGACCTTAGTAGAGATCCAAAGGCAGCTGAATTGGAACAGGGGGAGCAGGGCAGGTCTGTAATGTAGAGTGAGGCTGGACTCCGCCGTTTCGGGAGCAGGGAAGAAGGCTAGAGTTCTCACCATGAATCATCCTGTGTCATTCATGCCATCAAGGGACAGGGGCTCTTTGCCCGTAGGAAAGTAGTCTCAAGGCCAGGGAGGAACAGGATGAGATGCGGCCGGGGAACCTCATCCCAGAGAAGGAATAGGCTGGGAAAGCCTACTCAGTTTTGGAAGCCGGGACACCATTGGGTACCCCCGGCTCTTTCTCTCGGAGCTTGCGCAAGTAATCGTGGGGGCCTTTGCCCTCAAAGGCCGTGGGGCTCTTGTAGGAGCCACCGATCTTGTCCCAGAGGGTGAAGTACTGCCCATAGTTGTAGTCAAAGTACAAGTGGTGGTCGGTGTGGTGGGCCGAGCCGTTGATGATGTGCCGCAGGAGGCGAGGCACGCGGTAGTCGCCATCGTGAATGGAGATGGTCCAGACGTTGACGAAGATGTAGAGGCCCAAGTAGGTGACTTTGTGTAGGGGGAAGAGGAAGGGGTAGATGTGGTAGGGCAGGCTCTGCATGAAGCCATCGACAGGGTGGAAAGCATGGCTGGCGAAAGGCGTCGCAATCTTCCAGAGGTGGTGGGGCTTGTGGAAGCGCTGCAGGGAGAAGGTGCACTGTCAGTGCTCAAGGCTGATGGTGATGGTGCCCTCTTTTAGGGGGTTTTCTGGCCGGGGCAACTCATTGCCCAGGGGCTGTCACCACTCAAAGGGCAAGAGAAAGATGTACACCCTCATGGGCTTTTGGTTCCCACTGCGTTGTGGACTGAGGTGGCCTCCTACAGCCACACCAACCCCACTGTTCCACCCACATGCTCCCAGGGAGGAACATCTTAGTCATGGCCCTGGAATGGGATAAGGGCTCTTGTCTGGAACCCACCAGACCCATCTCGTACCTTATAGAACAGTTTGTGGTGGAGACCACGGTGTATCCAGTAGATGCCCATGTCAGTGAAGAATAGGAAGGACAGCATGCTGAGGAAGACACCGGACCAGCCTGGGGGAACAGGAGTGTTAGGGGTCCTAGAAGGCAGTGAGGATCTGGGGTCTGCAGGGGCCAGGGAGGCACATATGAGTCACACTGGGGTCTGTCCCACCAGGGAGATAGGGTCAGACAGTCTCCTGGGACTTGGAAAAAGTGAGCCAGGCACTGGTTTATTGGGAGCAGCACCCAGGGAAGTGAAGGCCTTATTTTGTGGTGTGGGACATGTGTCAATCAGTCTGTCCCCAAGCCAAGGGTGATGGTCACTTCCTCATGCTGTCCTTAGGGGAACTTGGGATTGTGACTATTAGGTGGGACCAGCTGGAGGCAGGAGGTACCAGGGTGGACAGTTCTGGACTCGTACAAGGTGCATCATCATCAGGAGAAACAGGGGCACGCCACTAGCCAAAGCATTGGCCTGGCTGGGGACACAGGGGAGCAGCTCACCATACGGGGAGTCCTGGATGTTGTCATACAGCTTGCTGTAGCCCCGCACCTCGGCGAAGAACAGGGCGACAGTGGGCACGCTGATCCAGGGCAGGGAGCGCAGCGCGTAGGTGATCTCCCGCTGCACTTGGTTCTGTGAGGATGCAGCAGGAGAGAGTGGCTGGGGGGCGAGGGTACTGCAGGAGGTGGGCAAGAGCCCCCAGAGCCCCCATGTCCCAGCCTCTCATGATATGTGTGCTGTGGTGTGGGGCACAGTGTGATGCCTGTCTGTGGAAAGCCATGCCCGCAGCACGACAGGGTGCTGGGTCTAATGCACTGTGCAGATGGTACTTGTTTCTGGTCAGGAATGAATGAGGGCATGGATGGGGACCAGAGGGATGAGTGAGGCAGCCTGTGGCTGTTGATGGTGGAGAGTGGGATGTGATGAGTGTATCGGTAGGGCTGGGTGTTTACTGGGGCAGGGGGTGACCCACAACTGGAGTGTTCAGTCCCAGCCTTAGGAGGACAGGGCAGTCTGGCATCTCTGCCAGACTCATGTCAGGGGTGGTCTCTGAGCTTATCTCGGTGCCTGTAGGGGGCTTCTAGGGGCTCAGTTTGGAGGTTGAGGAGGGGATTAAGTCAGGCTTGTTGAGCCTGGAGAACAGAAGGCTCAGGGGAGACCTCGTAACTGTCTTCCAATACCTAAAGGGGGGCCTACAAGAAATCTGTAAGAAATATACAAGAAATGGTGGCACGCAGTGAGAGGACAGGGGGGAACAGTTGCAAACTGACAGAGGGAAGATTTAGATCAGATATTAGGAAGAAATTATTTACTATGGGGATGGTGAAATGCTGGAACAGGTTGGCAAGAGAAGCTCGTAGTGTTCAAGGCTAGGTTGGATGGGGCTTGGAGCAACCTGGTCTAGCGGAAGGTGTCCTTGCCCTTCCTGCCCCTGGCAGGGGCTTGGAACAAGATGAGTTTTAAGGTCCCTTCCAACCCAAACTATTCTGTGATTCTATGATCCCATGAGCAGGGGCTGATATATGGGAGAAAAGCTGGGGGGGTGGCCTGGGGTGCACCCACCTCTAGGAACTGAGGATGTTTCTTGAGTTCATGGTCAAAGATGAAGTAGTAGCTGAGGGTGCCAAAGAGGAGGTAGAGGGCGAGGGCCCCCAGGTTGGTGATGACGAAGAGGCTGAGGAGCTGGCGGAAGGGCTCGCCTTCGGGCCAGCCGGAGGGGTACACGTAGGGTGTGAGGATGTGCTGGTCGGCAGCAGCCAGGACCAGGTCCATGGTGGCTCCTGCGGGAAAGAGAAAGGGTCAGTGTGACTGGTTGCAGGAGGTGTCCCACCTCTGCAGCCCCTGCTCAACCATGGGGCTTATAGGGGTCGGGTCCAAGCACTGCATTAGATCATGGGGGCAGAGAAGCCCTTAAATGCCTCACGCATGGTGGCAGGGAGGTCCTGATATGCCTCATGTACCTTAGCCAGGTGTGTGAGGCATGTCAGGGAGATGGAGGTTGTGGGGTATAAAGCATCTTCCATGGTCTTTATGCCGCACAACAGGTACGGGCTCCCCTGTTTGTAGGACAGGGTCCCATCCGGGTGAAAGGGTGGCAGCGGTGTGTAGGCTTTGGGGAGCACAGGCTCCTGTTTTGGCCAGCATATGATGCACGGTGGGGGGGGGGGGCATGGCAGCATCTGTCGCTTTCAGGGCGATCCCAGCAGCGCCCATCGGCGGTCCCGGTGGGAGCGGGGCGATACCGGCGCAGGGGGTCGGGATTGATGCGTTTGGATGCGGAAACGCGTCCGGGCGCGGTGTCAGCGCCGGCGGCCCCGCGCCGTGCGTACCCCCCCCCCCCCCCCCCCCCCCCCCCCGCGGTGCCCCCCTTCCCCGGTCCCCCCGTACCTGCTGTGGGTCCCGGAGCGGCGGCGGCTGCGGCCAACCGGCGGGGGGGGAAGGGACGGGGCGGGGCGGGGCGGAGCCTCCCGGTATCGCCATGCGACGTCACCGGCGGGAGCGGCTCTCGCCACCGGCGGGGGCGGTGACGTTGCGGAGGGGCGGGGCTACGGCGGTGACGCGTGTAGGGAAAGCTGTCGGTGTGTGCGAAGGGATGCAGGAGGTGGGATGTTGGGATGCTCTTCCCTAGGAGGGTGGCAGTGCTCAAGGCCGGCTTGGAGCAACGTGCTCCAGTGGAAGGCGTCCCTGCCCCGTGCAAGTAGATGAGCGTTAACATCCCTTCGAACCCAAACCATGCCATGATAACCGAAACAGGTGGTTGTGTACGCAGTATTTATTCCCAAAGGTCTGGAATGCACCTTGTTGTGTAAAGCAAAGCCCAGTTTGTCTGCTTTGGGTGAGCAGAGGAGGGGTTGCTGCGCCGCAGTGTGCTTCATGCTGCTGCTTCTCGTGTAGGGTCAATGGTGGTTTATTTCATGTTACTAAACACCTGTGTGCCCTGTGACCCATAGGGAGGCTGTGGGATGATGGGTTGTGTGCTAAGAAACCAGTCTGTCCTGATGGTAGGGATAAATACGGTGTAAGCTTTGCAGTGTGCATTAAGCCAAGTCAAAATGAAGGAATTTCCCAAGGCATGATTTGGAATGGGTAGGTCTATAGATGGTGAGCCAAAGTCTGTGCAGATGCTTAAAAACCACTGCATATTCCGAGTTTTTTTTTGCAGAGCAATGTTCTGTTCTTAATGTCCCCGTTCTGCTTTTGTGAGCAGGAATTAAGGCATAAGTATGTAAGTGAGATGGCGGTGATTTAAACTGAGGCACGCAGGCCCTATAACCAAGAATTCGTAATCATTTCCATTGCTGTTTGTGGTGACAGGATAGCTGCAGTGGTGATTTCTCCTCCCTTTACCATAGAGGAGAAGCATGGGTGTGTTAATGCGTGTTTTCAGTCATGGGAGGATGGTACAGTAGCTTGATCTTTCAGTTGCCTGCTCTCATATTGTCATATTTTAGTTTGTGATATTTTTCTATGGAGCTTAATTATCCTTTGATTAAAAAAAAGATAGTGTTCACTGATAATGTAGGAAGAAGGGCAGGAATACTGTCAATTGTCTTACAGGAGCCCTTAGGGACAAAGTCTGCTATGGTTCGTAAGGGGAACTTCACTTGCCCGAGTTAGTTTTTGTAGCGGTGTTGAACAGGACACATGGATTGGGCAGTACGTGGCCCATTGTAAGCTCCAAAGAATCTCTGTAAAGGGCTGTGAGTGCCACAATTACATGAAGTTTCTGTCATTAAGTGCTGCAGGTTGTTTTATTGTTGGATTATGAAGATCTTGGTGTGTGTAGACTCGGTGTTGCAGTGATCACAGGGGAAGAGGCAGGATTGTCAGGAAAGAAAAGGAGACAGTGATGCTGTGGATGGGGAATGGCTCATATGAGGGTTTCCTGATTCAAAGTGATGGATCTTGGAATCCATAGTAGCAAAGTCTGCAGTACAGACCAGGGCAGTCTGGGACAACTGGTGCCAGTGTGAGATAGTTCAGATTAACTAACTGGTGTTTTAGTTATCATTAAAAATGAAATCAAATGCTTCATAAACTAAAATGCATTGGTCGTAGCTTATCCTAAAGCATACTTGTTAACAGTGCAGGTAATAAGCCTGTTGTATTATTTGTCTACCACCTTTGTAAAAAATGATATGAAAGAGTTAGATAATAAAATTAACTGCCCGGATTGATAGTAGCTTATCCCTAAGAAGACTTGGGAATAGGGAGTGCAGGAAATAAGATTTTTAGGACACATCCTTTGATATTAAATTGTTGTTACATTAGGTAGTCTGGAGAAGACGAATTGAGGAAACCTGATGCTCTGGTAAAAATCTATCAAATAGTAAAAGTAAATGAATTTTCAATAGCTTATATAGGTAGATACTGGTGTGTGTGTATATATATATGCAGCTATATATATAGGGTACACAGTAACTTACATAGGTGTGTATATTTATGTATTATGGTATATATTCATTATATATGGGTATATATATGTATTTATATAGTTATATATAATATTTGTATTTATATTTATTTGTATGTATTTATAGATCCTTGAATAAAATATATTTGTATTAATACATAATAGGGTGTTTATTAATTTATTTGCATTTATTTACATATAATAGGGTATAGATTCATTTATATCATAGGGTCTATCTTCATTTATTTGTATTTATTCATACAGGGTATAGGTTCATGTATGTGCATTTGTATTTATGTACAACAGGGTATATATTCACTTGTTTATATGTAATGGGATCTATATTGATTTATTTGTATTTATATGTATTTATAATACACTGTATATTAGTATTTATAAATCTTTATATAAAATAGGGTGTCCATTTATTTGCATTTATATGTAATAGGGCATATATTCATTTAGTTTTATTTATTCATATATAGGAGGGTATAAATTGATATATAATAGAGTATAGATTCATTTAGTTGTATTTCTATACTGGGGTTTATATTCATGTATTTGTATGTAACAGGGTATATAGTCATTTATTTGTAATTATATATATTTATGTAAAACAGGGTTTATATATAATAGAGAATAGATTCAGTATTTATATATTATAGGGTTTCTATTGATATATATGTATTTATATGTAATACAGTGTATATTAATTCATTTGTATGTATTCATATGTAAATTCATTTATTTATATGTAATAGGGTATAGATTCAGTATTTATGTATTTATATGTTATCGGGTTTATGTTTATTTGTATTTATGTATAATAGGGTATAGATTCATTTATATAATAGGGAGTATAGTCATTTATTTGGATTCATATATTTATATAAAATAGGCTGTATATTCATTTACGTGTATTTATTCATGTATGACAGGGTATCGATTCATTTATTTGTATTTATACATTTATATAAAAAGGCTGTATATTCATTTACGTGCATTTATTCATGTATGATAGGGTATAGATTCATTTATATGTATTTATACATTTATAGAAAAAGGTTGCATATTCATTTATTGTATCCATTTACGTGTATTTATATATTATATGTGTATAGTCATTTATTTCCATTTTTTTAATATATATATAATAGGGTATAAATTCATTTATTTGTATTTATGTAAAATGGTGTGTATATTCATTTATTTGTATTGAATTATAAATTATAGGGTTTCTATTGATTTATTTGTATTTATATGTAATACAGTGTATATTCATTTATTTGTATGTATTCATATGTAAATTCATTTATTTATATGTAATAGGGTATAGATTCAGTATTTATGTATTTATATGTTATCGGGTTTATATTTATTTGTATTTACGTATAATAGGGTATAGATTTATTTATATAATAGGGAGTAAAGTAGTTTATTTGGATTTATATATTTATATGAAATAGGCTGTATATTCATTTACGTGTATTTATTCATGTATGATAGGGTATAGATTCATTTATTTGTATTTATACATTTATATAAAAAGGTTGCATACTCATTTACGTGTATTCGTTTACGTGTATTTCTATATTATATGTGTATAGTCATTTATTTCCATTTTTTTAAATATATATAAAATAGGATATAAATTCCTTTATTTGTATTTGTGTAAAATGGTGTGTATATTCATTTATTTGTATTCAATTATATATTATATTGATTTATCGTGATTTTTTTGTATTTATATGTAATACAGTGTATATTCATTTATTTGTATGTTTTCAAATGTAAATTCATTTGTATGTATTTTGGATTTATATATTTATATAAAATAGGCTGTATATTCATTTACGTGTATTCATGTATGATCGGGTATAGATTTATTTATTTTTGTTTATACATTTATAGAAAAAGGTTGCATATTCATTTTTTGTATTCATTTACGTGTATTTCTATATTATATGTGTATAGTCATTTATTTCCATTTTTAAAAAATATATAAAATAGGGTATAAATTCATTTATTTGTAAAGGTGTAAAATGGTGTGTATATTCATTTATTTGTATTCAATTATATATTTTAATTGATTTATAGTGATTTTTTTGTATTTATATGTAATACAGAGGATATTCATTTTTTTGTATGTTTTCATATGTAAATTCATTTATATGTGTTATATATTTATATGAAATAGGCTGTATATTCATTTACGTGTGTTCATTCATGTATTATAGGGTATAGATTCATTTATTTGTATTTATACATTTATAGAAAAAGGTTGCATATTTATTTATTGTATTCATTTACGTGTATTTATATATTATATGTGTATAGTCATTTTTTTCCATTTTTACAAAATATATAAAATAGGGTATAAATTCATTTATTTGTATTTGTGTAAAATGGTGTGTATATTCATTTATTTGTATTCAATTATATATTATATTGATTTATAGTGATTTTTTTGTATTTATATGTAATACAGTGTATATTCATTTTTTTGTATGTTTTCATATGTAAATTCATTTATATGTATTTTGGCTTTATATATTTATATAAAATAGGCTGTATATTCATTTACGTGTATTTATTCATGTATGATAGGGTATAGATTCATTTATTTGTATTTATACATTTATAGAAAAAGGTTGCATATTTATTTCCTGTATTCATTTACGTGTATTTCTATATTATATGTGTATAGTCATTTTTTCCATTTTTATATTTATATATAAAATAGGGTATAAATTCATTTATTTGTGTTTGTGTAAAATGGTGTGTATATTCATTTATTTGTATTCAATTATATATTATATTGATTTATAGTGATTTTTTTTGTATTTATATGTATATACAGTGGATATTCATTTTTTTGTATGTTTTCATATGTAAATTCATTTATATGTATTTTGATTTATATATTTATATAAAATAGGCTGTATATTCATTTACGTGTATTTATTCATGTATGATAGGGTATAGATTCATTTATTTGTATTTATACATTTATTGAAAAAGTTTTTATATTTATGTATTGTATTCATTTACGTGTATTTATATATTATATGTGTATAGTCATTTATTTCCATTTTTAAAAAATATATAAAATAGGGTATAAATTCATTTTTTTGTATTTGTGTAAAATGGTGTGTATATTCATTTATTTGTATTCAATTATATATTATATTGATTTATCGTGATTTTTATAGTGATTTTTTTGTATTTATATGTAATACAGTGGATATTCATTTTTTGGTATGTTTTCATATGTAAATTCATTTATATGTGTTTTGGATTTATATATTTATATAAAATAGGCTGTATATTCATTTACGTGTATTTATTCATGTATGATAGGGTATAGATTCATTTATTTGTATTTATACATTTATAGAAAAAGGTTGCATATTCATTTTTTGTATTCATTTACGTGTATTTCTATATTATATGTGTATAGTCATTTATTTCCATTTTTAAAAAATATATAAAATAGGGTATAAATTCATTTATTTGTATTTGTGTAAAATGGTGTGTATATTCATTTATTTGTATTCAATTATATATTATATTGATTTATAGTGATTTTTTTGTATTTATATGTAATAGAGTGTATTTTCATTTTTTTGTATGTTTTCATATGTAAATTCATTTATATGTATTTTGGATTTATATATTTATATAAAATAGGCTGTATATTCATTTACGTGTATTTATTCATGTATGATTGGATACTGATTTATTTATTTGTATTTATGCATTTATAGAAAAAGTTTGCATATTTATTTATTGTATTCATTTACGTGTATTTCTATATTATATGTGTATAGTCATTTATTTCCATTTTTTAAATATATATAAAATAGGGTATAAATTCATTTATTTGTATTTGTGTAAAATGGTGTGTATATTCATTTATTTGTATTCAATTATATATTATATTGATTTATAGTGATTTTTTGGTATTTATATGTAATACAGTGTATATTCATTTTTTGGTATGTTTTCATATGCAAATTCATTTATATGTGTTTTTGATTTATATATTTATATGAAATAGGCTGTATATTCATTTACGTGTATTTATTCATGTATGATAGGGTATAGATTCATTTATTTGTATTTATACATTTATAGAAAAAGGTTGCATATTTATTTCCTGTATTCATTTACGTGTATTTATATATTATATGTGTATAGTCATTTATTTCCATTTTTGAAATATATGTAAAATAGGGTATAAATTCATTTATTTGTATTTGTGTAAAATGGTGTGTATATTCATTTATTTGTATTCAATTATATATTATATTGATTTATGTGATTTTTTTGTATTTATATGTAATACAGTGTATATTCATTTTTTTGTATGTTTTCATATGTAAATTCATTTATATGTATTTTGGATTTATATATTTATATGAAATAGGCTGTATATTCATTTATGTGTGTTTATTCATGTATGATAGGGTATAGATTCATTTATTTGTATTTATACATTTATAGAAAAAGGTTGCATATTTATTTATTGTATTCATTTACGTGTATTTATATATTATATGTGTATAGTGATTTATTTCCATTTTTTAAAAAATATATAAAATAGGGTATAAATTCATTTATTTGTATTTGTGTAAAATGGTGTGTATATTCATTTATTTGTATTCAATTATATATTATATTGATTTATAGTGATTTTTTTGTATTTATATGTATATACAGTGGATATTCATTTTTTTGTATGTTTTCATATGTAAATTCATTTTTTATGTATTTTGGATTTATATCTTTATATAAAATAGGCTGTATATTCATTTACGTGTATTTATTCATGTATGATAGGGTATAGATTTATTTATTTGTGTTTATACATTTATAGAAAAAGGTTGCATATTTATTTCTTGCATTCATTTACATGTATTAATATATTATATGTGTATAGTCATTTTTTCCATTTTTAAAAAATATATAAAATAGGCTATAAATTCATTTATTCGTATTTGTGTAAAATGGTGTGTATATTCATTTATTTGCATTCAATTATATATTATATTGATTTATAGTGATTTTTTTTGTATTTATATGTATATACAGTGGATATTCATTTTTTTTGTATGTTTTCATATGTAAATTCATTTATATGTATTTTGGATTTATATATTTATACGAAATAGTCTGTATATTCATTTACGTGTATTTATTCATGTATGATAGGGTATAGATTCATTTATTTGTATTTATACATTTATAGAAAAAGGTTGCATATTTATTTCCTGTATTCATTTACGTGTATTTCTATATTATATGTGTATAGTCATTTATTTCCATTTTTTAAAAAAATATATAAAATAGGCTATAAATTCATTTATTTGTGTTTGTGTAATATGGTGTGTATATTCATTTATTTGTATTCAATTATATATTATATTGATTTATCGTGATTTTTTTTGTATTTATATGTAATACAGTGGATATTCATTTTTTTGTATGTTTTCAGATGTAAGTTCTTTTATATGTATTTTGGATTTATATATTTATATGAAATAGGCTGTATAGTCATTTACGTGTATTTATTCATGTATGATAGGGTATAGATTCATTTATTTGTATTTATACATTTATAGAAAAAGGTTGCATATTTATTTCTTGTATTCATTTACGTGTATTTATATATTATATGTGTATAGTCATTTTTTTCCATTTTTGAAATATATGTAAAATAGGGTATAAATTCATTTATTTGTATTTGTGTAAAATGGTGTGTATATTCATTTATTTGTATTCAATTATATATTATATTGATTTATAGTGATTTTTTGGTATTTATATGTAATACAGTGGATATTCATTTTTTTGTATGTTTTCATATGTAAATTCATTTATATGTATTTTGGATTTATATATTTATATGAAATAGGCTGTATATTCATTTACGTGTATTTATTCATGTATGATAGGGTATAGATTCATTTATTTGTATTTATACATTTATAGAAAAAGGTTGCATATTCATTTATTGTATTCATTTACGTGTATTTGTATATTTTCTGTGTATAGTGATTTATTTCCATTTTTTAAATATATATATAATATAAATTCATTTATTTGGTATAAATTCATTTATTTGTATTTGTGAAAAATGGTGTGTATATTCATTTATTTGTATTCAATTATATATTTTATTGATTTATCGTGATTTCTTTTTTTTTTTGTATTTATATGTATATACAGTGGATATTCATTTTTTTGTATGTTTTCAGATGTAAATTCATTTTTTATGTATTTTGGATTTATATATTTGTATGAAATAGGCTGTATATTCATTTACGTGTGTTTATTCATGTATGATAGGGTATAGATTCATTTATTTGTGTTTGTGTAAAATGGTGTGTATATTCATTTATTTGTATTCAATTATATATTTTATTGATTTATCGTGATTTTTTTTGTATTTATATGTAATACAGTGTATATTCATTTTTTGGTATGTTTTCATATGTAAATTCATTTTTATATGTATTTTGGATTTATATATTTATATGAAATAGGCTGTATATTCATTTACGTGTATTTATTCATGTATGATAGGGTATAGATTCTTTTATTTGTATTTATACAATTGTATAAAAAGGTTGCATATTCATTTCTTGTATCCATTTACATGTATTTATATGTTATAGTGTGTATAGTCATTTATTTCTTTTTTTTATATATATATAAATAAAATAGTGTATAAATTCATTTATTTGTATTTGTGTAAAATGGGGTATATATTCATTTATTTGATTCAATTATATATTATAGTGTGTATATTAAGCTATATATAAAATAGGGTATAGGTTCATTTAGTTGTACTTATTTATATGTTATTTCATGTATAGTCATGTATTTGTATTCATACATAAAAGAGTATAGATTCATTTAGTTGTATTTATATATATTTCTACATAAATATACATCTACATATAAATGTACAGTCATTTATTTACATATAATAGGATGTAGATTTATTTATTCCTATTTATTCATATATAGTACGGTGTAAATTCATTTATTGATAATGGTATAGATTCATTTAGTTGTATTAATTTTCATAGAATATATTCATTTATAGAATAGGGTGTATATTCATTTTTTCTATTTATTTACATATCATAGGGTATAGATTCATTTATTTGTATTTATACATAATATGGATTCATTTATTTGTGTTTATATTTATTCATATATAATAGGTTATAGATTTATTAGTATTCATATATAATATGGTATAGATTCATTTGTAATTATTTATTTATATATAAAAGGGTGTATGTATATTTATACCCTATGATATATGAATAAATATAAATACAAATAAATTACTCTATATCCTATTCAAGTATACAGAAATAAATATACACCCTATTATATCTAAAGATATTTATTTATATATTATAGGTTATAAATTATACATGCATATATAGGTATAGGGCATATACATATATACACACATATATATAGGATATACATGCGTATACCCTATTACATTATAAACCCTATTATATTATTATGTATAAATGAATATGTACCCTTTGATATATGTACATATATATAAATACAAATCAATGAATCTCTATCCTCTTATATTCAAGTACTTTTGTTATATATGTATTTATATATAATAGGTATTTATATATAGGTATTTACTGTTATATATAGATATTTTAGTATATTTGTGTATATTTAGTATATTTATATATATTGCAAGATCTCAGTATTTCAAGAAGCCTGACCCACTCTATCACCTCATTAAAAATCATATCCAATACTTAATGAAATTAAGTGCATTGAGTGTATCTTATCCTTAAGAACATTTGTTCATAGTTAGTGCAAGAAATAAGCATTTTAGAGTCATAGAAGGACTTGTAAAATGAGGACTAAGTCCTGGGGAATACTTGCAAATACACCTTACCTTTCAGGACTGCCTTTTGTAATCAATAGAAATGGTTTCTGATATTGATCAATGCCTTTTCCTACCTACAAAGGTGGTAGAGCAGTAGTTTAAAATCTCATTAAAAGGAGTTATACATTGATTTGGGGATCCAGAAAGTATCTCTTACAATAATGGGATTAATTTTATTGTAGAAATAATACAAGTGTTGTCCAAGTTAAATGGGAAATTACATATCCAAAAGCGAAGTGGAAAGAATGAAAAAGCCTCACACTGCTAAACTCTGCCAAGAAACACACCTAAAGTGGACAGGAATTGCCCATAGGGCTTCTGCAAATTCAGATAGCATTCAAAGAGTTAGTAAGAGATCCTTTCCCACATTCAAATGGGCTAAGGGGGACCAAATGCATACAAAAGCACAGACTATAATTAAAGAACATTTGATGGCTATTTCACAGACTTTCTTCTCACTACACAGGTACCTAAAGCAACAGGCTTGGCTTGGACACACTGGCTCACCCATTCCAACCAGGAGACAGTCTTCTTTGTGTAAACATGGAAGGGTGACGCACTCAAAGAAGTAAAAAAGCCTCAACACTGAGCTGAAAACTTCTTAAACTGCAGTGAAGGTGGAAGGAATCAGCTCCTGGATCCACGACACACAAGTAAAGGCAGCACCTGTATCTGATGATGGCAAGATGCTTGGATTGGGGAGCTCAAACTCTGATTGACAGAAAGTCATTAACAAACAGACTGCTCTTGGGAAATAAATAGGACTTGCTTGTGTAGATGTATTGGGGCACCTATGATTGATTAACTGGTTTGCTGTGTTTAAACCGATTCAGTTTAATAAAAGAAATAATAGTGACATCTAAGAGACTCCTCAAATCATTGTCTCATAGGCTCAGAGGGGTGGGATGCGAATTTGCCATGGTGCAAATGGTGTCTGGTGAGATTAAAACCAGCACTTAGAAAAACAAGACTTTGTATATGCAGTACATTCCTCACTAACTAAACCTGGGAAAAAGAGCTGAAGGACTGATAGCAGCGCAACACCTGCACCAGAAGGTGCTGAAGACAAAACAGCACTAAGCTTATCCTTAAGATTTGTTTAGTAGTACTACAGAAGTACAAGTACTTCAGTAGTCTACAAGAAAAAGCAGTAACTGGGTCTAATGGAACGGTGGCAGGGATAGATTGTGACCACTGACTCAATTCAGAACCGAAAAAGCTTGCCCCCAGACACCATCATGGAGCACACACTCTAAGTTACACGGCAAGCAAGAGCAATTTACCCCATGTAAGATAGATAGCCAATATAATTAATTAGTAGTCTAACTTTTGACCAATTAAATGTAACTTCTTTGTCCCTGCATATACAAGCCATGGCTCTATAATCTTCCTGCCAAGCGTGACCTCACTTCCAGAGAGATGTTTGTTACAATCCCTTTTTCCTCTTGAGCCCCGCAAGGAATTCCCCCTTCAGCCCAGCTGCTATTTTACCCCATTCACTTGACTTAGAACACACTGCTCCCGTCCTTCTCAAAGGTGGCTGTTAAAGACTGACCAATACCCTCAAATCGCTGCTCCCCACCCCCTCACGGGGATCCTCTCCCCATCAATCAATCACACAGGACCACACCATTTACGAAGGATTACAACGCATTTTATTCCCACGCAGCCGTGTCACTGAGTACAAACATAAGACACAAACACCAACACAGACAGACAGCCCCCCCCCAGGGCCATTCACAACTGTCCCACCAGGCAGCCCATGCCAGTGGACCCCAACCCTGCTCTCGCCCTCTATAAAACCTCTGCCACGGCACACCACGCAAACACAGTAGAGAATTCCATCCCTTATTCCTCTGGCTCTCACTCCTGCTCACCAGAAAAACACCTCTTTGCAAACACTGGGACTGGCTTTTCACCACTACAGCACAGTAACAAGCTTCCCAGTCCAGCAGGGACAAGCTCAGCTTTCCACTGCATACTCAACAGCAGCTCTGCTCTGGAGAGCCAAAGGGTGACATGCTCCCGAAGCATCATGACATCCAACAATGATGCCGTGCTTCTCCAGCCCATGACCCGTACTGCAACACCTACCTCTGGTTGAGTCCGTGCACTCACAAGGCACTGACAGCAGCTCCTGAGGATGATGAGTACCCCAAGCTGTATGTGCAAGGGGACAGCACACATTTCAGCCCACCCCACGCTACCAACAGGGGTGTGGGCCACCTACAGTGCATGCTATAGGTAGGGAAAGCCTGGAAATAAAACCCCCTCAAGTACCACTTTGTTATCAGACACCTGCAAAAAAAATCCCTCAAGCACCACAGTGATGCCAGAAACCTGCAAAAAAAGCCACCTAAGAAGTCCTATGTTGATGCTAGCAAACATAAAGCTTTGCCTTGATGCTGTTGCTGCTCCTGCCACATGCCATCATCTTCATGTCCGTGGCCATACTCTCTCCAGGTCACGTCCCTCTGTTGCTTCCACGTAGCAGGATGGGTCGGCAGCAGTTGGCCGCTGTGGGGGTGCTGTCTCCTACCCTACAAAGACTCAGGCTGACGTGAGAACAGTCCTTGGCTGGGTGGCAGAGCCGTGCCTACGAGGTCAGGTCCCGCAGAGCTGCGCGTAGCCACAGCCAGAGCTGGGCTGCCACCAGAAGGGTTGCTTGAGCACGGTGCTCCTCTGAAGAGCTGGAGGCTGCCAACACAACAACACCCCCCACATGAGCTGGTGTCCCGGCACACGCACAGCGGGCACCTGCATCCCTCAGGTACCACGCTTGTCCTGCAAACTGCGCCGGTTCTGCACTACCAAGCACCTCTTCTCCATGGGAATGGTGAGAATCCACATCACTGCCCTCTGCAGCCCTCCTATGTATGACACACTGGACATTCCAGACGCGTTTCCCACCCTACTGACCCCTACAGCCCCTCAGGAAAAGGGGTTACACTTGCCCAACTCCTTTGGCACCATCCCCAGTACTTGCCCCTGCAGCTCTTGCCGTCCCCTTGCAGTGTCCCCGTCACACAGCTACACAGGGGTCCGTCCGCTCGGCTTGTGCAGATCTGCTCACAGCCTCCATTGTCCTCACACCAGTCTGATCCTGGGCATAAAGAGCAAAGGCGAGCACCTGAGTGATGCTCCAAAACCCCAAGCCCCAATCCTTGGCTTCTTAAGACCCCACTCCCACACTTGCTCCTATAACAACGGGGCCCACAAAAACGTGCCCATTACCTGCTGGATACACCTTCACACTACACATGACATGGGAATGATGCTAGGATGGGGCTAGCCACTTGTCATCCCCCATGACCCCAAAACTGCATCTAATCTGATGCCAACAACCCTCAAAGGGGAATACATACACGAGCACCCACAGCATGGGGCCACACAGCCGAAAACAGAACTCTCCCTGCCTTACTACCTGCCCTGCTGTCATGCCATCTCCATGCCAACAAACACGTTCCCAAGCAATGCAGACCCCTAATGTGGCCCACACATACACTCATTTGACCAGCATCCTTCCCTTGCCCCAGTGCCCCAGAATCCTCGGGCACCCTGTGGCACACCACCAGGCTCTGCACGATGGCAGACAAACCCCTGCAGCCTTCCTTGGGGTTACACACACTTACGCTTCCTCCTGATAGGTCCCACCGAGAGGATCTGCTCCTTGGTCTCCTCAGCGAACGCGCTGGCCATCCTTGTGTGCTGAGGGCAGTTCTGTGTGGGGAATTTATTTATCCCCATAAATGCTCCTTCCGTCACTCTCTGCTCATGTCCAGCCCCTCTCTGCTCCCCGCCGGCCAGCCCAATGGGACCCTGGGACCAGGCTCAGAGAGCACTCTTTCTTCCCGGCGTCTAGAGGGACGCACGACCCTCCCGGTCCCAGCATCTCCAGGCACTGCAAAGCAAGCCACCCATCCCTTGGCCCTTGCCCCACTTACTATTTTGCAGGAGTACTTCTCCGAGTCGCAGAGCGAGACAGCGCAGTGGAGGTGAACTTCATCGTAATCCCCAATGAACTTGAAGACGGTGACGTGGAAGCGACACGTCAATGACACCCCGTTCTCCTCTATGCCAATGGTGTTGTCCTTCATGTTTTGGCACCTGTGCAAAAGCATCTATGCTCTTATCAGCCCTCCTACGACCAGGACCCTCTCTTGAGGGTTGTCCTTGTCCCCCACAAGGCCCATTTTCATGTGTCCTGCTGTGCCTGATTCCTCTGTGCGTTGTGCCCTGCCTCTGTAAGCATGTCCCCTCTCAAGCGCTTCTGACTTACTTCACTGTAGTCCTGCTTCCTCACAAGCCACATCCCCCTGTCACATAGAGATGCCCCAATGCCCATGGCATTGGTCCCACAAGGAAGCCTGCTTCTATCTGCAGCTGGGACTCCATCACACAACACTACCCCTTCAAGCACCCTCCCCAGTGAAAAAACACCACACCAAAAACCAACAGTGCATGCTGGGCAGCCTGGCCCACGGTCACTCACCCTCCCTCGATGATGAAGTAGCGCAGCTTGTCATTGCTGTCCCGTGACGGGGTCGCGTAGCACTTGTTCAGCATCAGGATCAAGTGGTTGGAATCAGCCCCGACAACAAAGACCCCCACGTAGAGCACATCCCGGGTGGTGAGAACCACCTCACCCTGCCGGTAAGGGTGCTTGTAGGAGGAGTTCTTGTACAGGGCCATCTTGGTGGTGAAGCTCCCTTCTTGTGTCGGCACCGTCAGGTTAATTACACTAATGAGCAATAAAAAACATACCAGCTTGGATGGAGGAAAGGCTATGAACCGACTTTGGTGCCTTGCTTTGGACCCTCACCATGTCCTCCTCTGCCTATGTGCTTCTGTGCCTCTGCAACAAGAGAGGCTACGCAGCTCATCCCGGCTCCTACCTGAGCATTGGCCGCACGACTGAATCTAGGGAGATCTTGATGTCCAGCTCATAGGCACAGGAAAACTCCACGTTGATGGTCCTGTCCCGAGTGATGATGTTGCCTGTGTTGTTTGCACTCTCGATCCACACCGTGTTCTTGTACACTATATGCGTGCTGTTAGACTGCAGAAGGAATGCAGAGAGTCGTTTGAGATTGCCTGTCTTTGCTTCCCTGCTCCTAATGAACGCCTCAGCCCCTAAATGAGCTGTGTGACACCGAGGGCACCCTGCCCCACTGCTGCCTCTAGCCAGAAAGGGTACAGTATAGTAGAGCTAAGAACTACTAGGCTAGTCCTTACCCCTGACCCCCACCCCATCAAAGTGCCTCCTGAGCATCACACACTGATACACACCTCAATGCCCTAACCCTGGAATTATGCTCCTTACGCCCACGTGCTCTGTGCCTGGCTCACCTGCACCAGATTGCCACAGTTGCCTTTGGTGTTGTTGATCTGGAAGGAGATGAAGTCCTCCCCTTCGATGCCGGGGCAGTGGCGGTCATTGACCCGCACGCCTTCACGCTCAAAGCCCAGCTGGAACAGCTTGCACTTCGAAATGGACACCTCCATTTGGGCAGCTTTGCAGGTCACCTCCGCATCAATGATGTCGTGGGTGGCTAGAGGAGAAGAAAAAACAGCTTTGCATCACCACATATGGCACCACAGGCCTGACTCTCCTCCCCACCACCAGAAACAGGCTAGGATCATCTCCTCCCCGTCTGACATCTGCTGCTCAAAGTGCTCCTGAACCAGAGATGCCCATAACACGCACTCCAGAAAACTTGCTCCTTGCTCCCATCCTGAATGGTCACAAACCCCATCTTAGCAGAGGTCCTGGTTCTCAGCATCCCCCTTCCCAAAGCCCCATCATTACAACAGCCAAATATGCACCCGCACTGCTCGGTGCCAACCCTGCAGCCGGGACCAAAGGACTCACTGTTTCCATAGGGTGGGGGCTCGATGCAGCCACACAGCTCCCCACCGTTGTCCAGCTCACAGCTGCGGTTGGGGCAGTCAGCTCCTACACAGGGATCTTCCACCACTCCTGCTAAACAGCACAAGACAGCACAAACACGATCTTTACTCTCAGACCGCAAGGTGGGTGCCTCCAACCATCACAGGACACCCCCCTCCCACCGGCTGCAGTCCCAATGGGACCCGTATCCCTCAACCCTGGCTCTCTTACAGCAATTCTCCTTCTCGATCCACTCGGTGCCCAGGATGCCGAAGGTGCGACACGCCTCGCCGTAAGCAGCCAGCGAACCGCATAGCTGGACCTTCTTGTGGTTGTAGCAGCCATCCAGAAAGCAGGACTCGTAAAAGGGCAACGGGTCCAGGAGGCCGTAGCAGGGCTGGAAGAAGCCTTTCATGTCGGTCAGCTTCAGGCAGTAGCTGTCGCTCTGCAGCTCCTGGATCTGGACGTTGTCGCAGGAGGCGGTGTACTGCGAGTACTGCAGCTCGTTGCAGCTGTGGGCACCGGACACATCGCGGAGGCTCCCGTCGCGGCCGCCCCGCTCCCGCTCCCGCCCAGCGGGGAAGGGCCGTCCGACCGCTCACCTCTTCTGCATGCCGTTGGTTTTCCAGCTCTGCGCCAGCACCACGCTGCTGACCGCCGGCTTCCCCCGCAGCGTCGCGTAGTCGTCCGTCCGGTCGCCGTTGAAGTTGCCGCAGAGGCCGCACACCTTGTTCTGCAGCCGCTCCCCGATGGTGATTTTGATGACGTTGAAGCCGTTGTAGCGGATCTGGATGTCGGGGCTGGAGTCGATGACCAGGAAGCCCTCCTGGCTGAAGATCTTGGTGGAAAGCCCCGTGACGAAAGGGATGCTCACTTGGCTGCCGTTCACCTGATGCGGGAGAGGAAACAGCACTGGTGACCCTGCCATCCTTTCTGCCCACAAACGTGAGTTGCCCCCAGATGGCTCCATGGCTACCTCCCACTATCCCAGCTGTGAAAACACACCATATTGCCTTTGGCAGGGGCTGGCGTATCCTCCTCCTCCTTCTTCCAAGCCTGATGGATCACTCTGATCACACTGCCTCCCTTAAATGGCCCCACAAGGCTGTGCCATAAAGGGAACCCTACTTATGTGCAGAAGATCTAGCCTGGGACTCATCTCTCACAAGAAAAGGCCACAGATGGTGCCCTTTGGAGACTGAGTGATGCTGCAGCATCTGTATCCTTTGCTCAAAAGGACAGCTTCATATGTGCCACCAAGAAGTGGACGGGCATACAACTACAAACCTCCACAGCTGCTTCAACAGGGCCTTCCAGTGCTCTCACAGATACCGTCGTGTGGCCCCATGTGCCATCCCACTCCCCACAGCCCACGTTCCTGCTCTGGAGGGGGCAGACGCCCCTGCCAACACCTTACCTTGACCGTATTCCTGTCACTGATGAGGATCTGCTCCTCGTTGATGTAGAAGTACACAGGGGAGATGATGGTGAGGTTGGGCGAGGACCACTTGTCAAAGTTGATGATGAGCTGGAAGGAGAAGTCGGGCAGCTTCTGGCAGATGGTGGAGAGGACGAAGGCGCAGTTGGCGGGGAAGCGCAGGAAGGCCCCATCGAAGGTGCGGAAGACACCGCCGCCTGCTGCCAGGCAGAAGGAGCTGCGGGTGCTGAAGCAGCCGCGCACGCCGTTGCGCAGCCCGCACTCTTCGTCAGACTTGCAGTGCCGCGGGTCGCACTGGATGAGGTTGCGTCGGAAGCAGCGGCACCGGCGGGTGCAGTCCCCGTTCCAGAAGAGCTGCTTGGGCTGAAAGAGGGACCCATCACAGGCCAGCAGGGCTGCGGACCTCTGCCCTACCCTCTGCGGACACTTGGGCAAGCAAGAGCTGGCAACGAGGACAGAGGAAAAGGTGCAAAGGACACGCTGGCAGCTTGCACCTACCCCTTGCAACATCTCCGAGACCCACAGGCATGAGGCAACTGCATGGCTCCCCTGCCACCGCAACTTCCCTCGCCTCTCGTACATGCACAAAACCACAGTGTGCTAAATAACTCTCCTTCCTGCACCCTGCTGCCTGCCAACCCATCTGCTAAGGTCCCCATATGACAGTACCCCAATATTGGCTCCTTATGGATGATTTTGCCAGACAGAAAGACTCGCTATGCAGCACACTGTGGAAGGACATCCCTCTCCTCTCTACCCCCTAGAGCTGTGAGAGCCTTGTGCTGCCACTGCATCATCCCCTCCCTCACCGACAACCTCAGTTTCTATCACCAGCATGGTACCAGGCTCTTGCCTTGTGGAGTTACCAACACCACTTTTCCCACTCCTCTAGGAAACATAATTCCCATAGGCCCTCAGATCAAGGCTTCCCACGCTGGCCCTCCTCACACCAGAGCTCGAAAAGAGTGGCCATGCAAGCCCAGCCTTGACACAGGGATTATGGTCTGCAGTTCAGAGAAGGACTTGGGACACTGCAGGACAGCTTGGCCTCAGCAAACATCCCACATGCCATTGCTGGGACTTCTCTATGGATCTCACTTCACCTATCTCTGGCTCCGGTCAATGCATATCTACCTGTTCTGCCCCTTATTCTCTGCCCACTCTTGCTCAGTGCAAAAGCACCAGACTTCAGAGTAATCCCCAAACATGGCCATGAGTACACGATGCTGGGGAAGGACAGGACCTGTCCCTCCAGAGCACTGAGGCTATGACCCTGGCAAAGACTCACTGTGACACTCAGCCTGGCCTGATCACCATCCCTGCTCAGGGCCCAGAAATATCATAATGAGGGAAGGAGAAAGCCTCAAGAAGAGGACACGAGCAGCGTACCTCATAGTATTTGCCATCGGAGTAGCAGCCGCAGTTGTGGGGAAGGATGCAGCTCTTGCCATTGAGGACGTACCCAGGGTCGCACTGGCATCCCTCCACACAGTAGTGGCTGCAGTCACTCTTCAGCCGGATGGCAGCGCATCGAGGCTGGCAAAGGGACACGCAGCTTTCGTAGTGGCTGTTGGGGGGGCAGCTGATGGCTGCAAAGGTACCAGAGGACAAAACAGATGATAGACCAGCTCCCTGGACAAGACCAACCGGGCAGCCAGCACCACATCGGGCTGTAATCCCTGCTGTCAGCATCCCTGGGGGTATAACTCCCCTGCCAACATGGCAACACTACCCAGAGAGGGATCTGAAACTCCTGGGCATGCAACTGAAGGCAGAAGGCAGCCTTCATGCCTCTGTCCTATGCCACTTGCCAGCTGCATAGTCCAAGTTGATGCAGTCCAACACTTCTCTGTACTCACCACTGTCTCTGAGGTCCTGCACCCTGGCTCCCTGCTCTCCCACAAACAAGCTCACTCTCTGACACCAGACTCCCTGCAGGAGGGATGCTCATGCTGGCCCTGGTGCCTTTCAGGCAGTGTACCAAGCCTCTGTGCTCTTCATACAGGAACATGTTTCAGGGCATGTTTTCACAGTGTGAAGCCTGCAAGGGGTGCTGCCCATGCCTGAGCAGGACACTTCTCCCTGTGCCCCATCAGGGATAATTCCTGGCATCCAGGGTGCTGGTCGGCAGCCTCAGCACCCTGCCCTGCAAGAGCAGCGCCTTCTGAGCCACAAGTTTAGCTTGTTAGAAGGCACAATGACATGAATGTAATTTTCAGTCTTGTTAGCAAAGACAATTGCTTCCCATCAGATTTGCCAGGCAGATCAGCTGCCAAGGAGGCTTGTGGTCCCCATCCTCAGGAGCCTAATTGAGGATCACATTGTAATCTTATTGACAAGAGCTTATGGCTTCATAAGAGCAAACACATACTCCTGGCTTTGAAACAGACTAATCTCATTTAACAGTGGAGAGGGGAGGCTGATACCTTCTGAACCTGAGGCTTCTCCCTTTCCATCTCTGCTTCTCCTCCTATACCACATGCAGTTTGTAACAACTCCGAGAGAACACAGTGCTCCAGACATGATCCCATACCTCTGCCTCAGCTGGCAAGCATGGGAGGGAAAAGCTGCCAGCCCTACTGGTATAGCTTTAGCTCACCACTCTGTTGACTGGCCCCTTATCTGGCAGTAAAAGAGGATCCCCAAGGCCATCCCCAGGCAGTGGCCATGGGGACCCTGGACGTGTCTGGGTCAATGGCCTAGACTGCTGGTGCTCCATGTGGTGCTCTTCTAGCCCTCTACAGCCTCAGCTACAGTGGACAACCCCAGGAAGCACCTCTAGTGCAGGAGAACCCGGTCGCAGGGTGATACTTACAGCACGAGGTGAAGTTCCTCCAGCCTGTAATGGCAATGCCCTGCGTTTGGCACGTGCTGGCGTAATTCTGCAGCCAGCTGCAGGCTGTTTGCATGGCTCCCCCATCGACACAAGTGTCAAAGAGGCAGTTCTTGTAGAAGAAGCTGGGGCTGATCTTGCTGTGGCATTTGGCAAAGACACCGCTTTGGCTTGGGATGAGGCTGCAGAGCTGCTGGGGTTTCCAGAAGCCTTCCACCTTCCCGCAGGCAGGGCAGCGGTCACCACAGCCCACACGGCAGAATGCATCCCTCTTCACCCAGCTCTGGACAAAGTCGGTGATGCTGCCGGCTTGTGCACCGCCTGCAACCACCAGATCATCCTCTGGGTTGCCATTGTAGCGGCCACAGAGGCCGTAAGTGAGGTTCTGGAAGCCACGTGGGATGGTGACAGACAGGAAGGTCTTCCAGTCATACACCACCTTCAGCCCAAAGTCGGTCTCGACCACGATATGAAAACCAAAGGCAAAGATGTTTACTTTGCCCTGGCCCAGCTTCAGGGGCAGGTAGAGACGTTCATCATTGACCTGCGGGGGAGGAAACAAGATGCACCATGAGTGGGACTGATGGTCTGAGCTGCTGCAGGAGGACACAAATGAGGGCAGCTCAGCACTCCCAGAGCAAGGCCCCTGCTGGCCTTGCCTATACATCAAACAAGGCAGCCAAAAAGCCGTGCTGGGCAGCATCTTTGGGATGAGCCCAAGTGTATTCACTTCTATATCCTCAAGAAGCCCTCTCAAGCCATAAGTGTCTTGTACCTAGGGAATCGCTCCACAGTTTGGGAGCTGTGGCAGGGAGAAATAAGCATAGCCCTTGTGGCCTCATACTCACCAGCACAGTGTACTTGTAAGCACGGTGGATGACAATGTTGTAATTGAAGACCTCCACTTCGACTTGTTTCACCCACAGAGCCAGAGAAGTGTCCCGATCCTCATTCTTGGCTGTGACAGTGAATGCTGGGAAGGTATCTGAGCGTTCTGCCCTTGGCCAGGCAATGGTGGTGCACAGGACCAACGCACAGCTGCTCTGGAAGTCAAAGGAGTAGCCATCAAAAGTCAGGTAGTGTCCATAGCCGGAGATGATGCAGGAGGCGTCAGTGCGGACGTGGCAGTAGTAGAGGCCGTTCTCCTCCAGGCAGTACTCATCATCCTTGCAGGAGACGTTCTCGCAGTAGACGCTGTTGTCGGAGCCGTTGCAGTAGCAGAGGAAGTGGCAGGCGATGTCCATCCAGAAGGTCTGGTTGGTGGCCAGCTGGCGCCCCTCGAAGTTGCAGCCACACTCACCACGGGGAACGCAGCGGTTGTTGCGCAGGGCAAAGCCCTCGTTGCACTGGCAGCCCTCTGTGCAGGTATCCGTGCACACGGGGCCCGTGGCCAGGGTCTCACAGGTCTCCACGCAGCTCATGCACTCCTCGAAATGGCTGTTCTCCGGGCAGGTGAGAGCTGCAGGACCGACAAACATGGAATGTGAGCTCCCAGCTCCAGCAGAATGGGATGGAGGAACAGGCAGAAGATGGGAACAAATAAGCAGTGACCAATTGGGGGGGGGAAGCAAGAAGGGAAACAGCTCCTTCCCACCCCTTTTGCTTTCCATCCCCTTTGCAGCACCCTCCTAACATCACAGCCCTGTGCCACTATGAGCTGACCAACACCTCCTCTCTCTATTTCAAAGGGCTCCTGAACAGATGCCTCCCTCAAACCTCCACACTGGAGACAGGGGCTGCCTCCCCACCATGTAATTCCACACTGGGGATTTTTCACATTCACTTCTGAATTATGAATGTTTTCCCATCAACGGCAAGTTTATAGCAACAGCTGAAATCAAGCGTTATTCAAATGATCCTCTGGTGGTGGCGTTCAGCACTGTCAGACACCATCTGCAGCTCTGGAATGCTCCTACACCGCATCATAAAACTTGTGATGCCTCCCGAAATGCCACCCTGGAATAGTTTCACTGGGAAATCTGTCTCTGCCAGCACGAGCACAGCTTAGAAGCTATTGTTAGTACATGGGGCGGCACCGCCTTGCCTTCTGTAGAAGAACTGCAGTTCTTCTCCATAGGCTACATGAGAACATGCTCTGTATGTGCCAGCCTCCCTGACAGCAGAAAGCTCTACTGGGCATAGCTCTTCCTATAGCAAAGCCAAGCTTTGGTTGACTGGTAGGGAAAAGAATAGGAAAATTGTCCCAGAGTGCCAGGTTTAGGCACTTGTGTCCCTACCCCTTCATATGACTTTGGATGTCTAATGCTGCTGCGAGTGCTGTCAGGGCCTACCCCCCAAATAGCCCTTCTCCTGTTGAGTGTCTGCCAACACAGCCACAGAGGAGCACGCTGTGGGTCCGGGGTACCCACCAGAAATGAGAGAGGAGGCAGGGGAGAGCCTGAACACCACAACATCCCATAAGGAAAGCAGCTCTACCTCTGTACACCCGCAAGCTCCTGCCAAAACCACTTCACCCAAGGTCGGTGGGGTCTACATCCCCTTCTCCCCACCCTGGATACTTAAAAGCTTTGTTGGACTCACGGCAAAAACTGTGGCTCCTCCACTGGCCAACGTCCACCTCTGCGTTCTTGCAGGCGCTGGCGTAGCGTGCCACTGAGTCACACAGCTCAGACAGGTTGCCCCCGCTCTGGCACAGACGGAAGAGGCACGTCCTGTAGTAGGCCGAGACGTTGACCACACTGTGGCACTCCAGGAAGGAGCTGTTGGTGGGGTCGTTGATGATGCCGCAGTTGGAGCGGCTCCTGTAGAACTTCAGCAGCTCCGAGTCGTTGTTGCAAGCCTTGAGGAGGTCCCCGCACTCCCCATTGCAGATCTCATCAAACGTGGTCCAGCTCTCCAGGAAGAGCTCCAGGTTGTCCGTGCACTTGCCCTTGGGCAGGCAGAATTCATCACTGGCATTGCCATTGAAGAAGCCGCACAGGCCACCAGTGCAGTTGAAGTAGGTGGTGGAGAGGCGGATCTCCAGCAGGCCTGAATCATAGTAGCTAATGGCCAGGAGCCCCTCTGACTCCATCACGGTGCCGTTGTCACTACGGTAGATCTCCAGGCGGCCAGAGGGGTGGAAATAAGGCAGCTCCACGTCATAGCCATTCACCTACAATAACAAGCACATCAGGACACTTCAGAGAGAGTTATGGGACTTTGCATGGCTGCTCCTCTCTGCCGGCCACACCACACTGAAGACACACTTCATGACCTGGAGCCAGCCTCCAAGACCCAGAATCTCCTTTGAGTGAGGGCATACAGCTGCTTCCTTGCTTTTTGCCCCATCGAGAATGCTCTTCCAGGGAAAAAACAAGTTGCAGGAGTCAACAGCAATGCAGTAGTCTCCAGAGCTGACACAGCAAGCAAACAGAATAACAGTGCTGTGACAACTTTGCACCGTCTCATGGGCCCACACAGGGTTCCCTCCAAGTGCCACCATGGTGTCAACCGGCAGGAATGGTCCAGTGCCATAGACTCATAAGCCCTTCTCCAAAGGGACATGGATCACACTTGTGAGCCACTGCCTCCCGCCCCAGCCCTGGGAGGGACCACCTTGATGGCAGCACCTTTACCTTGATCTCCGACAGGCTGGTGCCTCCAATCTTCACCTCTTGACCAACCACTTGGATCCGCACAACACGTGGCCCATTGGGAGCAGATCCGGGCTTCTTCTGGCTGATGTCCACCTCGATGAAGTCTGGTTTCTCAGAGCAGGTTTTGAGCAGCGTGTAAGAGTTCTCCAGTGGGTAGAGGAAGGCAACACCATCAAACGTCTGCAGCACCTGGTTCTGCCCCACTAAACACAGAGTCTCCCGCTTCGGGTAGCAGCCCCGGTAGCCGTCCTCAATGGCACAGACCTCTCCTTCGGGACAGATCGTGTTAAAGCACTTGGCCTCGCCGCCTTCCTCGCATTGACACTTCACTGTGCAGTCTGCCACTGCCCAGAAAGACTCCCCGATGGCGTAGTACCGGCCGTCCACGTCGCAGCCGCACTTGTGTATGGGGACGCAGCGGTCGGTGCTGAGGACGTGGCCCTCATTGCACTCGCAGCCCTCGGCACACGGGGAGGTACAGGCCAGTGGGGCTGTGAGGTCTGAACACGTGGCAGGGCAGCTGCTGGCACACACTGAGTAGTGGCTGAGCTCTGGGCACTGCACAGCTGTCACTGTGGGTGCAGAGGGGAGACAAACAACAGGAGGACTACGTTACAGAATGGTTCAGGGCTACCCGTCTCCTATTGATCCACAGCAGTGACAATGCAGAGTGACCCAGGAGCCCAGCTTGAATTGCCCCCTCCATTTCCCTACTGTGCCTCCCTGGCCATTCCTCTCACAAAACAGCCCCAGAGCCACTGAGTCACCCACAGCTATTTAATTACACAAGCGTCCTTGTTCTGGTCCAGCCTCCATCAGTCTGATGCCATGGAGAGAAGGGACCCATCTGACTCCCTTCACTCTGGACAACTCCCTCCTCTGGATTTCTCCCCCCTCATCTCACACACTGCTGGGTAGACCGCTCCAGAGGGGAAGACTCCTGGCCCGAGCACACAAACACTTACTGCATCCCGTCTGGGTGCGCCACTCTCCCACCGAGATTCCCAGGCCCTGGCACACCGCGGCGTACGCTTGGATGGCTTGGCACAAGCCAGTGCCGTTATCCCGAGCGCCGCAGAGGTCATAGACGCAGCTGTGGACGAAGGCAGTGGGGTCCACTACAGCACTGCACTCCCACAGCGGCCCGTCACTCTTGTTGATGAAGCCACAGTATTCAGAGGTGAAATAGAGCGACTCGGTGGCAGCGTCGCAGAGGCTGCAGTTCTCCAAGCACCCGGATGAGCACTTCCGCTCGGGATGTGGCACTTGCCAGCTCTCGCCCAGCTCCGGCACGGATGTGGCCAACCTCCCGTCTGAGCGCAGGGCATCGTCCTCAGGGTCTTTATTGTAATTGCCACACAGACCGCATGTGGCGTTGATGTATGTGCCCGGAATGGAGACGGAGGCATAGTGTTGTCCATCATAGGTCACCAGCAAGCCAAAGTCAGTCTCCAGGGCTGTGGACAAGCCGCTTTGGTAGACTTTTATTGCACCCAGTTCCAAAGAGATGGGTAGGGACACCACCAAGTCATCCACCTGTGGGAACAACACCAAAACACTAAGCTAGCACATGAAATAGCAGAGCCCTCATACTGGGACACAGACGGGACACGTACAGCCCTGTTACGGGGTCTTAGTGTCAGGGACGTGTGCAGGAGGACAGCCATCAGTAAGCCAAAGGCATTTGCCACCACAGATGTCCCTTATGCCCAGTCCCTGAGGGATGCAGAGGGCTCAGAAGTGCTGTCCCATGCTCTCCAGGCTGCCACGCAGTCTCACCACCGCCTCAGAGGAGCTGACCCAGCAAGTTCTCCCCCTTTCAGTGGGGCTCTTACCTTTGCTTTCCCAAAGCTGCCCTTGGGGAGGACGATCTTGTGCGAGTAGACCTCTACAAAAATATCCCTGAGCCAGGAGACGGAGGAGCCGCCTCGGTTCTCGTTCTTGGCCTCCACGTTGAAGTAGGGCAGCTGGGAGCCTGGCCAGCACTGCCTGGTGAGGAGGTAGGAGCAGGAACCCTGGAAGTGAAAGAGGAAGCCGTCGAAGGTGTGGTAATGTGGATCTCCGAACACCACGCAGGTGCTGCTCTCCACCGGCACGCACTGGAAGAACTTGGTCTTCGGCTCGCATGCTTCAAAGGGGCCGCAAGCCATCTCCTGGCAGAAGATCTCATTGTTGAAGTCCAGGCAGCGGCACTTGGTGGTGCAGTTGGCATTGTCCCAGAAGATCTCCCCTTGACGGAGAAACTGCCCTAGAAAGACAAGAGATGGAGAAACCCATGCGAAAAAGAACAGACTTGAACTGCACCGTGTCAGTCTCAGAGGGGTCTGCCAGCCCTCCAAAGCATCCTGCTGTGGGCTTCTTGGCTGCTTTTGTTGGGCAGGCTCTCAGCAAGAGCCACTCGGCAAAGCACTGTGATCACAAGCTTCATTTTCAATGTACAGTGTGTCCCCTCTTTAAGTCCTGCCCATGCCGCAAGCCCATGGGATGATGTGAGTGCTCTACTGAGCAGGCTGGCTGACTTGAAGGCTATTCCTCCTGCTTTCAACACCTACCACCCTCTTTGTGCTTCAGTACTGCAGGACACAAGCCATTTGTGCTATTTCCTCTAAGGGAGAGCCCACTGGTAAAGCTTGTGCCTTGTGGAAGCCATTTCCAGCACTGTTGCTGTACTCGTGTCATCCTTCAGCTTTGTTGCCAGCCCCACAATCCCTCCATTCACATAACTTTGCCAGTCGGAGTGCGAGTCTGCCATCAGCTGCCCAGAAGCAATTTATTCCCATTCAGAAAGTGCTCATAGTAGCTATGAAACCAAAGAGCTGTTGATAAGTAATTTCCACACCATACACCAGTGACGACAGGAAATGATGAGTGATCACACAGCAATAGACTGAGCAGACTTGTTACACGGCGGCACTATAAAGGGAGGCAGGTTTGTCTGGTGAGAGACATGAGAGGCAGAGAGAAGACGAGAGAACAAGGGTGGCAAATACCCGTGAGAGTTTCCCTCTCTTCCATATGGCTGCCTTTCACACTTCTCATGTGCATGGCTTCCACCGTGCGCGTTGCCTGAATTTACCTCTCCTAAACTTTTTGTTCTCTTCCCAGCCTGCTACAAAAATAAGAGCTATTTTCTGCTTCCCTGCAACAAACAGCATCTTTCCTTAGCAAGACCCACTAGTGAGGGCTCCTGTGCCAACCTTCCTGGTGTGGGGTTGGGCACACAAGTGCTACTAGGCATGGTAGGCCTCCTCCCCTCCAATGCCACACACTGCATCACCTCTTGGAGAGGACTGTGAAACACAAATCCAGTGGTGGGTCTATCCATCTTCACCACCTCCATAGCTGAGACAGGCTTTCAGCCCCTTTACCTTTATTCCTGAGGTCAGTACCTGCAACAGTGGGACCCGAAACCTCCATGGGCTCCAAGACCCTTGAAGCCTCATGGACCTTCTTTAGTACAGTCCTTGACCATAAAGAGGCCAAATGTCTCACACTGGTGACATGTCCAGTGTCCTTTGGCAAGTGACAGTCCTCTCTTGCTAGAAGGACTCCTGGAGCAAAGTCGATGCTCCTGACATTTTATTTGTCGAATGGTAATGCAATAATCTCTCTGCAGCAGAGTCCCTGTGCAGTCACTGTGGGCATCTATAAATCCCTTTATATCCTCATGCTGTCAATATCACATTTCTTCTGCCCCCAAAATCTGATTTTCTTCTGCAGAAACAAGGGAAATGGGACTACACCATGAGCTTTCCTACTCTGGGGGCAAAGGAAATTGCTGTTCCCAGATCTTTCCCATTGCTGCCATCAGCATCACAGAGAAGAATCGACATGATGGCTCAGTGGCACTGCAACACACTCAGGCTCCATCTGCCCTTGACTTTGGGTTAGGGTCTTCTGGGCCCCACAAATGGAGGCTAACAGCAATACCATGTTACTAAAATCCCAGGAAGGAAAACAACCTAGCACCAAGGCTTGTTTTGCCAGGTGATCGTGTGCTGCATGCAGCAGCTCAGACCCTGCTCACGTGTTTCTGTCCCAGCAGCTCCAGCTTGAGGAGATGCCTTGGCAAAACCAAGCTGCACAGCAGCTCTGAGCAGTCAAGCACCTCTCCACCAGCACCCCAAGAGCATTACCTTTTGTTACAGAGCCCCCAAACATGAAAAAGGGCAATGTCATTTCCCCCTTACCTCTCAGGCTGCAGCCATTGGCTGGATCTATTTCTCTGCCATCTATTTTGAAAGCCCAGCGCCCGGGGACATTAACGTTGGTTGTTTCTTCAATATTGACTATGTCTGGGGTTCTGGAGCCGGGGATGCTAAAGAAGTTGGTGATATTCCCACCATTAAAGCCAGCCTAAAACAAGTAAGAGAGCAAACTTCATTACACATCTTTGCTATGGCAAAGTGATGCTGCATTTCCACAATCCTCTGTCCCCCCACAGTAACTCCGGACTTTTAAAGTCTCTTTTCAGACATTTCAGTTTTCAGGTAGATTGGATGAGAGTGAAAAGCTTAACAGGTACTACAAGCACTATGGGTGTATATTTACATATGCATATACACATGGAGCACTCATCACCTGTGCCCAATAGTGAGCTTGCAAGGCCAGTGCTGGAGATGTTGAGGGACTGAGTGAGCTCAAATACACTGGGAAAGCTACAGGCAGCCATCTGAGAGCTCAACAGAGATGTGGATATGAGAGTGTGAGCCTCACCTGGGCCATCACCCCACCGAGACCAGTTAGGGGGTCCCCTCCACTGGCTGTCCCCGTGGTCCAGCTGATCTCATGGTAGTTAAATATGGCAAAAGAGGACGCTCCATCTGTGATCAGGACCGCTTGGAAAGTGTTTACCTGTTGAAAAAGACGAGCACATTCACAAGGTGATGCTGCTCTGCTCACTCTGCTCACCTGTCCTGCTGACATTCATCTCTAGCACCATCTGGGTGAGACGGGGCAGGTCAAGACTCACTTAAATCCAACTTAACGCCAATAGATGGCAGCATGAGAATAAACTGGCGGGGAGAAGCAGTCGGCAGGATTGGGGTTGTTACGGACTGTTATCTCCCATTACCCTATCTTAGCTTTATTCCTCGCCGCGTTATCTTACCCGCTTCCCTTCCACGTTCACATCCTACAACACTGTTAACGGTGCATTACATCCAAGGCAGCCATGTATATTATGAGCTGCTTTGCTTGGCTGACAGATGCCCTTGGTACCTGCTAAAGCTGCTGCTCATTCTTCCTTTCCCTTAAAATGACTCTGCATTTCCAGCCCCTCAAACTCCAGATACATTCAGATGACTGCCAGCCTGGGCCCCGGGCTGGGAGAACGTGCTTTGCCAGCCAACAAGGGTGACATAGCCCCAAGCTCAGAAGATAGCCCCAAGGACAGAAGATGCCTCTCCCCTTGAGATCTCCCCTCTATCCTTCCAGCAGGGATACTTCTCTCTGCTTTTTGCATCTCCCTGCCCTCCCCATCCCTGCCCAGCCTACACCAGTCTGCACTGGGACCATGCCATGATAAATAAGTGCTCCTTCTGCTTCTGAGTGAGCAGGATTTTAGCAGAGCAGAAAGCATGGGCTGTCCCCTTTCAATTACTCAAGAGCAACACTAGGAGCCTGGGCACAGCAAACTGTGAAGGAAATACAGCCACAGAAACACAGATGATATGGGAGAACACATTGATGGAACCATCTCATGCTAGAAAGTGTTGGGGCTTACCCTGTCAGCAACCCCCAAGCAGTGCAAGCAGAGAGAGCTTTAAAAGGTGAGCACAGGGACCTGCACTCACTATTTGCATGCCACCAGGGATGTCACTTCCAAGGCACATTAGGCTCTTGAAAAGGGAGGCAAAGCAGCCTGTAGGAGCTGTCAGAGAGAGTGAGAGGTGTGGGAAGAGCTGCTTCACAGAGCTGCAAACGGTGCAATTCACACCAGAGCAAGCAGAGCGCAAGCTAAGGGGAAGCCATCATTTCCGTTCCTGCATCCTTTCCCTGGGATTCTGCCTGCGTCTGGTTTCCCATTCACCACACTTGCTCGCCTTTCCCAAGCCTTTTCCCGTGGCCATGAGCTCAGAAGGCGCTTATCACAAAGCAAGATCGCTTTGCTAGTACAACAACAGCTCTTCAACGGAGCAAACGCTGCTCCACTCAGGTGCCTCTTCGGGGGTGGTGGAGCTGAGCAGGTACCAGGAGGTTTACAACGTGTGCTGCTCACGGTCAAACACATCCTGAGCACCTAACGGGACTCTCACAACTGAGCCCGTTGGCTCAGGTGTCATTGAGGGGCAGTAACTGCGGTGTCCCCCGAGGCCACATTCACACAATTGTTTTCCTGCAGCTTTTCTGCACTGCGATGAATTCCCTGCTTAAGCTGCATCGTGCTGCTCCACGTGCCAACCCGGAGCCCTGGCTGCTATTGAACGGGAAGGCTGCTCTATAACAAAATAAATTGCATTGTGTTGCAAATGTAATTCTTCAGGCAATACACGAATCTCTGTATTGCTTGCTGTCTGCAAATATATATATATGTATTATTTTCTTCCGCAAGCACTGCCAGGACTGGCAAAAAATATGCATTAAATCTCAGCCTCTCTAACAAATGGAAAAGAACTGAACTGATTATCAGAGCCAGCTCCTTGAGACAGAAGGCCACAGCTTTTGGCACCCACAGCACACAGGCTAATCCTAAACGACCCTGGCCCCAAACAACAGCAGTGATCCTTCGCTTCGCTATCTGTGCCCCAAGCTTCCACAGGGGCCCTACCAGCAACACATCAGTGGCCTGGCATGGACCTTTTGACATCAGCTGTGGTTGCAGCTCGCGTATTAGCTAGGTTTTTAAAAGCTGTTCATGCCCTCAAAAGCATCACACACTGCTGTCTCCAAACTCTTGAGATACATCTTGCACTTGTATGGAAATTGAGGAGCTACCACGACTGGGTTGCTAGTGTGACCCTCTGGTCAGTCTGGATCAGGCCGTCCATGCAGGCAGACCAGTTGTCATCACAAAAACACCATCAGTATTCCCTTTGGCTTTTCCCTTTCTACCTCATGTCTGAATAGAACAGCCACTCAGCCCTTTTCTAGATGCCCTCACCACCCTCTTGGATTAGTGCTTTGGAGAGAGCACTGCAGCCTCTGCCACAGAGAAAGACATCATGATTTGAAAGGAAAAGGTTGTTTTTTTTCCAAATAAATACATATTAAAGCTCTCATTTTCTCTTTCCTTTCTCCAGCTCCTTGGAAACTGTATTACTTCCAAAACTTAATTTACCACAGATTCCTGCTCCTTTTCTGTTGGAGCAGCCCTCCCTCCTCACACAGGCAAGGAGCAAAGCTTGTTTCAAAGCTCATTTCAAAGATGCTGGGGCCTTGCAAGGTGAGCTCAGGGTGCAAACCAGAGCAAACTCATGTTGGATCCTGGATAGAAGTGGGCAGTGGAGAGGAAAGGGCAGGTTACAAAACCCAGCCTCAAGAGGATGACCAAGGAGAAGAAGGGAGCACAGAGCAGAAGATTCTGACCAGTGAGAAAATGAAGGGCATCCACCTCTGCAGCCTGTTCTTCCCATCACCAGTTTATCCTGCACCCCTGTAGTGGACAGAACTGATCCAGCACAGGAGCAAGCGGGAGCCTCGAGTGGTTTATATCGTGACATAGCTACTGTTCAATGCCAAAAGTTTGGTTCCATTATAACTGACTTTTGCTTGAGGTCCCTGTAGCCTCCTGCAGAAATAGCTCTTTTCTATCACTGCAAAATGAAGGTGCCATATCACAGTACTGAGAAGAGGGAACTGAGGAGCAGGAGCACAAAGCAACTCAGTTCATGCAAAAAGGCCAAGACAGCTTTATCCAAGTATAGATAACCTCAACCATCAAACACCACCCGTCAAGAAGTACAGCTGGTGGCCCTTACCGGAGTCGTGCTGCTTCCCCCGTAGAAAGTGACTTCCTCCCAGGTGACGATGAAGATCCAGGTGGCAGAGAAGGAGGACATGTCCTTGAAGTGCTTGCGGATGTCCTTGGAGGCTCTCCTCAGCAGCTCGGGGTCCATGCTCTCCCTGTAGTAGATCTCCCCCCGGATGCCATTGTGCACATCAGCCCAGAAGGGCGCGACGAAGGCCCGGCCGTCCGTCAAGGGGAAGGCTTCTGGTGTGAACTGGCTGACGAGCGCGTTGAAGGAGATCACCCCGTTGTTGTTGACCTGCACAGAGACCCGCTTCTGTTTGAGCAAGCCTCTGCAGGGAGCAGAGAGCTGCTGCTTTATCAGGTGAGTGACCTGGGGCAGAAGGTGTCTTATGTAGTGAGAGCTCTGGGTTTACCCAGCTTTGGAGAGCAGCCCTGCAGCCCTGAGAGACCCTGGCCTATGACACGGGTGGCTGCACGGCCGGGAAGAAGTCCCCTTTGCCAGGCTTTTGCTGTGCTTTCATCTAAGAACACAGCAGCCCATCCTTGTCTCAGGTATGGGTCCAAGCCATTGCAGTTGTGTTTTCCCCTACAGGTCTCTGCATGTGCTTATTTCTTGCATGTAACAGGAATAATGTTCTTTGTGTCAAGGCCTTAGCTTTGCTGTATCATTTAATCACCTACAAAAAATTTATTGCCTTTTATATTCCTTCCTCATGAACATTAGCCCATTAAATATACCTTTGACATTCTTAATCATAAAACCTATCAGTTCATGAAATCTAAGAACTTGTCAGGTAGGTGCTAATAAATCTTCCAATTCCTGATGACAGGGAGAGAGTTTAAAATGCAGCTGCTAATGGCAAGAAAAAGAATAAAGGGACGGTCTGCTTCTTCACTTACATAAACGCTCCTGTACGGGGCTCCAAAGAAGACGAATGGGACGGAGATCTTGATCTCAGGAGAGCTTCCATCATCCACTTTGGGCGTTTTGGTGTCATTCTGCCAGAACGGATACAGACTCTTCATGGCATGAGCTGGAAGGAGAGTGAGAAGAGAGGCCTTATGGCAGTGCCAGGAAGGTGCTCGGGTTGCCTATCCCCTAATGTTGACCTCCTGGGAAGAGCAAAAGAGCTGCCTTGCCCTCCCCTCCTTCCCCGGTGTGGATGTGCCACAACAGCTCCACAGTTTGCTGGCAAAACGAGGTTTCCTGCTAAAAAGCACTGTCAGGGAACGTAATTGCCTCTCCTAAAGGTATTTCAGAAGACGGTTTTGATGTGTTTCGGTACAAGCCTGACACTTCCTAGCAGGATAAAAGCCACTGATTGGCTTGAGTTGCAAGCGTCCACTTCTGGCCCTAGGGCATGTGTCCTTTGCCATTGCAGCCTCTACCAGATCTCTGCTGTCATCTCATGGCCTCCTTCTTCCAGTTAGCGACTGGAGTGGCTCATCACAGAGCAAATGGGGATTTTGCTGGGTTTTCCTCCTCCTCCTCCCCTCTTTGCTGTAGAAAATCAGTACCCTGAACTCACGACATTCAATATTGGCTGACATGAGGCTCTGAACAATCCTGGCTCTCTTCACCTGGATTCAGGACATGCTTTGGTTCCCTAGCCCATGCCCTGCACTGTTCAGGGGCCTCCAGCTGAGGACAGCTTGCTCTATGCCCCATTATGGATGCAGGAGGAGCTCTCCTTGTTGCCCAAGCTATCTCCTAGTCACCCTGAGGATGCTCCCTGCCTGGGAGTAGGGAGTCTCCATCTAACCCTTCTTCACAGGTTCAACTGCTTCAGCTTCCTCTGGGAAAGGAGACAAAGTGAAGCCTGGCCTAACCCACTGGCATCCTGACTTCATAAGACACACATGTGCCCCACCAGACATAAAGGGAGGTGGTGTGTGATGGTGTCTGGGCTGCAAGCCTGGTTTCACAGGTATGTCCAGAGGACCACAGCAAAACTCCTGGCTGCTAGGTAGTAAAATCAGTCATTTCACAGCTGTAATGCACCTGACAAGTTATTGCAGCTGAGGCTTAGCTATGAGACAGGCATTTTACTCCTTCTTTAAACTGGAAACTCAGCAGAAGCTTCAGCACTACTAGTGTGACACTGCCACACTTTAATATGCATCACCTCCTGCAGCCAAACAGCCCAGCAGGCCCCCACTGGTTGTGATTTTTGCCCTGGAGGGCATTTCTCGAGCTAGCCCCCATGTCAGGCAGCACACATCTGCCACATTACCCACCCATATTGGTGGTCCCTCCCTCCCCATAGGAAACACTAGGTTCACCCTGCGTCTTGCCCTTGCACCAGCCAAGGGGCTGTGTGTGTTTTCCAAGCTCTCTGTACTTCCCAGCATAGCTAACCAGTGTTGGCCTCCCAGGCAGGAGATAACTCACCTTGCTGCTGTGCAGTTATCACCAAAAGGGCCACCCAGGCCCCGAGAAATGATCGCTTGTTCATCCTACGGGAAGGAAAGAAACCCGGACACGTATCACATCAATGGGAAAACGCATCCTCAAGGAAGCCCTGGGTGATGCTGAGTGCCATCACTTCCTGAAGCCACCGCCATGAGCATGCTTCAGAGACTGAGGTCCCTCACCCACCAGGCAGACCCTGGAGAAACGCGTGCTCTCTTCAGTGGTGTAATGAGATTTCCCTGGTGATACCAGCAAATAACCCTGCAGGTCCTGGCAAAGTAAGCCCATAGCTCCACGGAAGAACCCCTGCTCATTGCACGCAGTGTCTGCAAGTTGTAGATAGCCCCGGCTCTCCGTGGGCTGCCTGTTCTGACAGTTCAAAAGCAATTCCTTCCCGATGTACCTAGTGTGAGGACAGACACCTCAAGAGCAACAGCTTTGCACTGCTCCAAAGACAAGAGCCGATGCAGAGCTGAAGCGTGCTCCCCTGGGTAAGGGGCTTCAGGCACCACTTCAACTAACGCTTTGTGCTGGCTGCTAACACAACAATCACCATTTTTGACAAGTGTGAAAGAAGCACAAACATTTACACAGCTCGGCAACTCCTTGCTGTACAGGAATCAATGATAGAGAGAGAAACGGATACAGGGCTGGGAAAATGAAAACGAAATCCTGTGCCAGCTCCAATTCCTTCTGTGCCTAATGCAATTTGTTACTCATTATTAATTCAATAGAAACTATTGCTAAAACACCTGCTTTGATTACTTCGCCTGTCGCTTTCCCTTCATTACACGCAGGCAGAGCTCACACAGAACTCCCAGGAAGGTATCGTGTGCTCCCAGCGTGTGCGCGCCCGCCAGATAAGTACGTGATCAGCTTCAACACAAACTCTGTCTATGCATCATGCACAGCCTTAGTTTCAATATCTTTGCCTTCCCCCTTTATACATCCCATGCATTTCAGTTGCGTGGACACGCTGCCTACAGAATCTAGCATCTCTTTGTGTTCTCCCTATAGGTCTGCCTCAGTAGCATATGGGGATCAACAGATCCAACTCCTTCCAAGTATACCTACATAATGCATAGAGCACAGGACTGCAACAGGGAACATGCCATCATCCGTCGCACATCCCTGCCACTTGTCTCCCCCTACCAGGAGCATAGAAAGCATGAAACACAGTGGAAGGAAGGTTCCTCCCTGCTTTGCTGCTCCTCAGCATGCCACTCGCATCAACACGGGCCCACAGCAACTGTTTTCTGCACTGAGAAAAATTCAATCCACCAAGGAAAAGTTTTACCCATCTTGGAAAGACAAAAGGAGAATGTCAGAATTTCACATAAATCATACATCTGAGTCACTGTGGATTCACTAGGAGAGACTGGGCACACAGTGACTACAGGAAGCTACGGCAGTCAAAGAACAAGAGCTTGGGAAGCATGACAGATGATGCAGAACGTGCTACTTAACATATCACATTCAAAACTACAAAGTTTTAGGTATGGAAAAGAAAATTACCAACCTGTTTTGTAGATAGAGGAGCAACCTAAATCTGAAATTTCAGACAGATCTTGGTAGACCGGGGAAAAATCCTATGTCAATGGAGAATGCATCCCGGTCCTCCTTTGCCAATTATTGCCGATGACTGAAACAGTGTCTCAGTCCCCTTGCTCTTGCAATTGTAAAGTCTGTTTCCTTCAATGCTGTTCCAGGGCTGGAGGAGTGTTGAGTTGCAATCACAACTGTTGCCTCTATTGATAACCAGCAAACTAATCTGCAGATCAGATTCTGGCCTGGAGAGGGAAAGAAGCCTCTTTCTTCCCTGAAAACTCACCCCCCTCAGGTGGATTCAGATGGAAATGCCAGCGAGCCGGAGCTGGGCTTGTGGCTGTGCTGCTCAGCATCACTTTTTGCCGAAGGGAAAAAAAGAAACCAACTCAAAAGAACTGAGCCCCTTCCTCCTTTGTGTCAGTGAAAAAGCACGCCCATCTATATAATGTTACAGGATTAGCATTAAAGAGTGCTAGGCTTAAAGCAGTGTTCAAAGGCAGTGCCCCAGAGTTCCAACCGAGTTACTTTTCCATCCAAGTCTTCTTTTACTTTCTGTAACTTACTTCTGATTTTACAGGTGGGAAAGGGAAAACTTACCCAGTGTTGCGTGCTCTCTCCACATCTGCCGGAGAGGGCTTCATTGCTGGTCCTGTTTCCACCCTCTCTGGAAGGATTCTGCTTGATCCCGTGGGAAGCTTCACTGGGGGGCTGCTGTGTTATTACTGTTTTCATTCTAGCAGCCTGCAGTTCCCCAGGGACATAATGGGCTGAGGGAGGATGCTTTCCATACCCGTGGTCACCTGAGCTGAGCAGCTACCAAGGATGCTTATTGTTTCTCAGGGCTTGGTGATGGCTGCTGCTCGGTGAACGTTTCAACCTGTGCTGACAGCCTGGGAAACACCATAAGCCCCAGAGAGTGGTACCTGCCAAAGGTCTGCAGGCCTTGAACTGTGTTACAGAGACCAAGGCTCTTCATGTGTAGCCTAAGATCCCGACTGCTTTCATTTGATTCCCATTGATGTCAATTGAGAGAGGCAGAACAGCAGCCGAGAGGTGATGGATTCCGCAGTCGGCAGAACCCTGCGCTACCCGTACACACACTCCCTGCCCTTCCATCAGGACAGGAGGGGACAGGAATGCCAGCAGCCAAACAGGAAGCACTTAGAAGCCCAGGAGCCTTGCCCAGGACCCTGGCTGCTCCTAGAACTGTGTCTAGCAAGTTCAGCCCCAAAGTGCTGCATCTTACCTCAGCAGTTTCTTTTAGTACATCAGGGCACCAGGCAGCACACTGCCTCCACAGCACATCCCAGAGCTTGCTGGCTCCGTACACCCCAGCGTGGCCTTGCTAGTAGGAAGCTTCCTTTTTTAATGTATTTTTCCCCACTTCTAAACCAACAACTACTTTAGGAGGGCCGGGGCACTGTAAAGCATTGACTGGTATTTCAGGGGCAGTTACTTTTCCAGCCTGCCATTCCATGCACCACGGCTTTTCCTTTCCATCCCATACAAAATGTGAATGTTACCGGCCACAGAAAAAATCAATTGACTCTTCTCAGCCTGTTTTGTAACACAGAGAAAACCAGGGAAAAGAGGTTTCCCTCTGCTCCTTTGTCAACTTAATATTCTGGTCCTGTTCATCCTGGACAAGTCTACACTGATGAATTTTGATTAGGTTTCACGGTCTCTTTGGGGAAGACTTTGTCTTCTAGGCTATTTTATTTTGGCAGGGGATGCTCCCATCACGCAATGCTGAGCAAACAACTGCTTTCCCTCTTCTTTTTATCCTTCTATCAGAAAATCTCCTTCCTGTGCCTGACCTCAAGGAAAACTCAGCATTGCAAGATGAGATAAGGGGATCTCCGGCTGCTTGACCTCAGCAAAACAACTGCAGGAAGAGCCGTATTGCATTCCCTTTCCAAGGGACCTGGCCCAGTCCGGGGAAGACTGCATCCCATTCAGAATCCTGAAGGTCATTTGGCGCAGGCCAGCATTGGCTTAGCTCATGACTCCTGCTTTAGTGGGGATGCTGCCCTCCCCATCACCACCTACAAACCTTTCCTTGAGGGTGAAACTTGTTTTAACCCCTAGGCCAGTCCCACTTAGGACATGGAGCAGGTAACGGAGAGTGAGCTGGAGCCTTCTTCAGCACCTGGAGTGGAGATGAGTAACCACCATGGAGGAATACAGTCCAGAAGAGGATTAGGTCTTCCAGCATCCTGACTTCTCCTTTCAACAAGCACATACCACACAATGAGGTGGCTCTGCCCGAGCTCCTCGGGCAGACAGGAGGCAGGAACAGTCAGCAGGACAAAGAAATCTCAGCAGCTTTCAGCCTGCCAAAGGTGTGTGTTAAACATAGAGGTGAGACGGAGGGAACACAAGAGTGCAAAACTTGGGACACTTTGTTTTGTGTAAAAACTTACATAAGTTTATTGAACTGATCCAAACCAATTACCTATTTGGCCTGAATTCCACTGCTAAGTCTGCGAGCAAACCAAAGGCAAACTGTGGGAGCAGGAAGTATATCCCCTGTGAGAGAAACCAGAGTAAAAAACAAGCTGGACTTAAGAGTTCTTCCTTTTTCTTTAAAATTACATATGGATGCATCATTAATAGGGAGCAAGAATAGACCTTCACATTGAAATTACAGCTCAAGTTTCCAGTAACTGCAGAAAAGCAATCACAGAGGCAAAGGCCCGAGATGGCTAAAGCCCTTCGAACGCTGCTCTGGGGAAGGCGTCTCTCTACCGCCTACAGAAGTGCCACATTCAAATGAGGGAGGCACAGCTGCCAGGAATACATATTTCAGCCTCTGGGCTGCTTTCAGCACCTCGTTTGCATTTTCAACTCCATACACGAACAGAACCTACAGAATCTCATTTACAAGCAAGAACAGCAACCGACGGAGGCAGAGCCGCCAAGTCGCCTTCATCAGATTACAGACCCGAGGAGGCGAGGGCAAACCAAGAGCCTATCCCCAGAAGCAACGAGCACCATTAGGCTCAGTTCCTCTGAGCCACCACGGGCCACACAATTATCTGCCACCGGAATGTGCGCAACTCCCAGTAATGGGGGTTACAAATCCCAGCGAGGAAGCAGAGGACAGTCGTCACGCCATGCATATTCATCACATCGCCGGTTAAGCGATCTGCATGAAACATCTGGTCAAAACATGGATAGTCAATAGGAATGTATCCAAAAAACACAACAGCACAGCATCTCATCTCAACACAAGGAGCCGTGCGACACTTTGGTATATAGCTGTCACCTAATTCCTTCCGAAGCAGGTGCTTTGCCCACCGCTATGCATGAACCAGCACAAACAACAAAACAGTTCTCGACAAAAGTAGCCCTCGGATAGAAGGAAACAAAAGCTAGAGAAGCCTGCAAATCTATTGTGTAATATAGATCCAGGGACCTCTTCCTAAAGCAGGGATACGCCAACACCACCAGGTCACAGCCCCTCAGGACATCGCACTGATTTAAATCAAGCCTCCTGCTAGCTCAGGACCCTCACAGATTCTTGGCACCCATCCTCAGCCCTAAATCTCCTCTCTCGCTCAGAGGCCTCCCTCTCTCCCACTGACACTGTCCCCTCTTTAGTGGTTACATGGCACACATACAAGACCTTTGCCCAGAAGGCATTACAAAAGGAAAGCAAGCCGACCTGGGGTATTTTGCCACATCAGCTGCATGCCATTTGGCCCTACTTTTCGAAGTCAACCATCTGGACACATAAACTGTCCCTGGATTTGGACACGACTCTTTGTCTGTGGGAAGCAAACCAGGATCGTTGGTTTCCAGCCCACAAGTGCTCTGCTAGCCACACAGAATGTGAACTGCTTCAGAACATCATCCCAAAACAACCTTCCCCTAACAAAGCAACAAGGCAGTGGTATTCATACTATGACTTACTGACCTGAACAAACCAGGGGAGCAGGTTTGGGTGCTAGCACCAAACCCCTGTCAGCTCCATGGCACTTGTCACCTTGTATACCTGTAGGTGTTCTCCTTTCCACCTTCCTCTCCCCACCGGGTCCACCGTAAATAAAAGCATGATGTACTGACTTTTCCAAGGTGGCACAGTGACAGCACTGTTCCCTCCACAGACTGGCTAAACTGTGGGTGAACAAAAGTCAAAGCACATACTTGGCACTTCTTTAACATCCCATTCCACTCTTTAATGGTGTTTACTTCCTTTTCTGAAACCGAGACATTTAATTGTGTTGAGGATGTTGGTCAACAGTACAGCATCTCATTAATACCAGTTACAATGCCATAAACATACCCATATAGGTAATTACTGCTCTATAGAACTAGGCCAGAGACACTTTTGCATCCTCATCGGTAGCTTACCTCTGACATTGCAGCGACTGAGAGATAACCTACTTAAACTGGAGGTCAAGGGGAGAAATAGGCTTCTAATATTAAACAACCATATCTTCATAAAACTTTGCTTTATAACAAAATATCTTATTAAACACAACTTTTCCTATGCCTATGTATGTATATATCATACAGAAGTGTTGGCTTAAGAGTTCTGCTATAAGGCAGCAAATGCCTTTCACTGCCCAAATGGAAAATACATCTTCAGTAAAGCTCTAGCTTATAAAAGCATCATCTTATGTTACACTGCCACCATCTCCCTGCTCTTTTGTTTTATGGGTACCACAGCTCCGCAGGTACGTGCCGCAGCCTCTACGCTACTAATGATGAGTCTTGCTCCATTTCCTATTGCTCATCTCAACAGGGCCAGGTAAATGACATTTTTGGCAGGGAGATGAGGCACAAATTAGTAACTTGTCTTAAATCCTCCCATTTTTAATCATTCCTCTGGACGCAGAACTACTCCGCTCTGGCTGGTCCCCACATCCCCGACCTGAAGACTATGAGATAATACTTGTTCCCCTCCCCATCCTACCCCACCCTACGATCTAGGTAAAATATGAAGAGAAATACACAACTCCAAGAATATAAAAGGAGCTTGGTGATATGGACAAAAGCATTATGGGAAAGAAAGTGCACATGGGGAGAAGGGAGTGTTTCAACATTCAGGTCAGAAGTTCACATGTAACTAGAGCCCTCACTGCACAGCTTCAAAAACTTGCATGTAGCTGTTTATGAGGAGGCCATCTAAAAGGTCTTCAACTTGTCAAGGGGGCAGAGGAACAAGGGGCATAAGAGAGATAAAGGAAGGAGGATCTCATTACACAATAAAGGGAATCTGCTCTGCAGTAGAAAATGGAGACTAATTTAAGCAGCAGCCTGCGATGCCTACGAGGTGCGTGTAGGGGGGAAGCCAACAGAGAGAGTGAAAACCTGCTTTACAATAAAGTTTTGCTACTCATCTTCTAGAAACTGATCTGAGCCAACACATTCTCCTAGTTCAGACCCTTAGCTGGGACCCCGCAGCTAGGAACCCCTGGGGGGAAAGTGCTAGGTTTCATTTCTGGTGCAACAGCAACAAACACAAACTTCAACTTTCCCCTAACTCTCTCCCAGGAGAGAAATCAATACTTCTTTTTTTCCCCACCAAAAAAATCAGGACAGTATGGATATAAAGCCTGCATTTTGAAAATAAATTGTTTCTTTCTAATAAGGGTCTCTTTCTTTCCCCCATTTCGTGCACTCATCTAACCCAAACCAGTGGAATTAAGTGGATGCACTAAGTACCTGAGCTCTGAATCAAGCGGAATACTGTTTTAGATCTTGTCACTGAACTCGAGCGTAACAAAAGGTTGAGACAGCACCTAGCTGCAAACAAATACTTGAGCAAGCTCGAGCCACAGTTGGATAGCTAGGCCATAGGGTGCTCTGGTGGAGCCCAAACCCTAACAATTTAGACAGAGAAGACAACAGGTCAAATTCTGCACCGAGCTATCGTCTCCCTTATGGACCCTAGCACCCTTTAGCTTGAAGAAGTGACCATTCATGCCAAATCACGAGTATACCGGAGCATCAAAGGAAACATCAAGGTATTGCACACACTGAAACACACGCACTGAAGTCAACTGTCACCTCAAGGTCACCTGCAGTGGATGGCAGGCATGGTTTTCAGATCAGGGCACGTCCTCCGGGCTAAGAAATCACCTGCTAAAGAAACACAACCAAACCTCAACCAACCAACCAAAACAAAAACCTTGCCAAAACTCCTTAATGCATGTGTGTGGGTGTGGGGGGGCATGTGTGTGCACCCGAAAAGAGGCTATTTCATTCTGGGCTCCACGTAAATTTTATCTCCATCCCGAATGCCGTAGGAATGCAGTGCTCGCGAGCTGTATTTCATCTCCTCGGGACCAAAGGGAGCTTCCTGGTCCAAGTAGAAGAGCAGCATGTTGCTTGTTGACAACTGCACGACAGTTTTTAAGTGCTTCTTCAATTCTGCCACAGTCTGATCCAGACGGATGGACATCTCTTCCACCTTATCCTGGAAGTGAATCTCCACCTTCACGCTGCTCTGTGGCCGAAGATCCACCACTGCCAAGGGCTCCAGCTTCCCATACTTTGTGACCAGCTCGTGATACCTGTAAAATTAAATGCGTCCAGAGTTACAGCAGAGCTGCTCATAGTGTTTCACAAGTCAGTTTCTGTTTCACATTATGATTCTACCGCACTTGAGCTGCCACTTGATGCAAGGATGCTATTAGGTTGCAAAGCATAAGCAAACATTGGCAAGGAGAGTACAGTGACTGGATGACAAGAGGGTGAGCACAGGTCCCAGGGTGTGATTCATGTGAAGCCTGGAACTCTGATGGAGCTAAAACCAGAACCCAGACAGCAACGAGCTGTCCCCATCCTCCATAGCTGGCTCTTCTGAAACATCTTGCAGTTTAACTGGCACTTCAGTCAAGATGGGAAGGATGGATGAGGCTCTTATGTGTAAAGAATACTGCTGAGGTAGCATTCAAATTGCATGGAGCTTCTCTCCATACAAGGCTCCTTTTCCCTAAAACAACAGGGGAATTTTCCTAGCAGAGCCACACACTGCACCATCACTTTCTCTTTGGAGCCTTCAACTGTCCCTCACAAGGCCCATCCTCGGGAGCCATCTCCTGCAATGGAAAGCCCATCTCACCCTCCCACTCCCTTCAGCAGGTACCACTCCAAGTCTGCAACTCCCCTGCCTGGCTGGGAAAGAGGCGAAACGACCACACAAAACACAATGTGACTGAAATGACAAAGACCAAGAGCTGCTGGGAATGGTAACGTTTCAGAGGCCCTCCACTATGTGCTGTACAGAAAGCTCTTTTTGTTCCCAATACGAGCCCGAGCTGAATGCGATCGGTGCTGTGTCACGGCCCCTGTTGAGAGATGATGGGACCTGGCAGGCTGGGTGACCCCAGGGAGTCCTGCTCAGGACAGGAATGCTCCTGAAGAACAGCAGACCCTCTGTCTGCAGGGGAATGAGGTAAGGGCCACAACGCACTAGGATTTCCCCAGTCTCACAGACAAAACGAGCTTTCACTAAGGCACAGCATCCAAAGGCAGGCTGGAGCCCTGCTCTCACACTCACCTGCAGAACGATAGGATCAGGCCTATTTCCTTGGAAAAACCATTAGTGCTCAAAGGAGACGGCACACTCCCCATATTTTACCCACTGGGCTACTGCCTGCAGTAAGAACAAGTGCTAGCCAACGTGTCGCCAGCAGAGAGGAGATCTTTGCAGCACAGTTTCCAACACCTCTGGAAGGATGTGGTCAGGAGAGGAATAGAGAGCAAACCTGCCCTTTGCTGCCCGCAGACCATTTTGGGATATCCCTTCAGCTCTCATCATCTCCACATGCTGCAACCCTTCTTATGTGCCAACTAGAAGCAGTTCATGCCTGGGGAAACTGCAGTGAACAGGGCTGATGGTGGGAAGAGTATGAAGAGGGGGGCAGATTTCAAGCCTGCTGAGAGAGAGAAGCACCAGGAGTGGGCTAAGATTACCCGAATGCATGCTGTAAGTATGCAGAGGGTCAGGCAATGCTGTCTTACATTTTCTCATGTTGAGGAAATGCAGAACAAGGTTTGAAGCCTGCTCCTTGTATACTAGCTGCAGCCTGCAAATAAAGTTTAGCCTGAATGACTGGCTTCCCTCAAATCAGTAAGAACGAAGGCACTCTCCTCATATGGTTCTTTTGTACCCCAATAACAGGCACCCTGGAGACTTTCATAATCACCCCTTGCAGCCTGGCAGGCGCTGGCTGCCAGAGCAGAGGATGCTGAAGAACTGAGCCCGGCTAAAAGTGTCTCTGATACTCTGCAGATAAACAGCAGACCAGGCAAGCGGAGGACTCATTAAAAACCCACAGACACAAAGACGTCAATCAAGAAGACAGCCAATATTGGACTGTAGGCTCAGCACTGCTTTCTAACCCACAACATCCAGGCAGAGATTACTCTTTCCATTTCCCTGCTTTCTGATCCCTTTGAGCTGCAGCCCATGAAGACATGCAATGCAAGCAGAGGGGTTTGCTGTGTGCTCTTCACTTATCACATGCTGCACCTTGACAGTCTTGCGGGGGGCTGCTTACACTCGTGAGGTTTCCATGCCCAAGCGTGTCTTCTTCCTCTGCTTGAGGCAGCACTGCAATGCAGATGCCATACCCCAGCAAGAACATGCATGTGTCCTGACTAGACTCTAATTATGAATCACCTTCAGAGAAACCACACCAGATTTGGAAGCAAATAAGATGAAGCTTTAGCAACAAATACACACGGAATCACTGCAGAGAATGCCAGCTTTCCCTTCCTACAAGGGCTGCTGCACACAGGTCCAGGAACTGAAAACCAGCCCTCAGCACTAGGGACACTCTCAGCCATCTGCAGCCTTGTTAGAAAATAGCTTGTAGTGGCACACAACTCCTCCAGAACAGAACAACCCTCTTTAGTAGCTGCTTAAGTCCCTTGGAAATGCTTCACAGATGAAGGGATTCAGACAAAGAACCCATTGAGCAAGAAAAGGGCAGTAACAGTGTTTAAAGGTTAAGAAATCAAAGGAGGAGGTAATTCTCCTGTACCTTAGTGAAATAGCATAAAGCTAGCATGCTGGTTATACCCAGCTTTTTTGGATGGGATGAGATACCAGTTACTTCTTACATGAGCTCCTGTCTGGAAACTGACCCTAGCTGCATTTGGTACTATATGCACACAGCCTGCTCCCAAAGTCCACATCCTAACAGTAGCATCAAGTTGTATCCCACTGTATCCTTCTAAACAACTGGACATACAAAAAACTTGTCACCACAATACCCAGAGACACAAGGAAAAGAAACAGAGTCTGACATCAACTCATTTAGTCATCCTCTTATGCACAAGCCCTGGCAAGCTCAGTACTGCACACACATTCCACCAGGATCAAAGGGCTACTCATACCTTAGTGTCCCTCTCAGTATGCAGCTGAATACATCGTTATTCTCCCCTTCTAGAGCCACAAACACAGGGAACAAAACAGTTTTGGTAGAAATAAAATGTTACGGAAAATAATCCATTTTGGGAGCAGCACCATGAGCTCACGGTCCCCAGCTCCCCATCCTCTCCCCTGCATCCTCCGCCTCTGCTGCAATTCCTGCCAATATTTCTTTCCATTTTTCTGCTTCAAGGACTTTTAAAATTACAAGCAGGGCTTGTCCTCAGAAAAAGGCACAAGAGGGATCACCAGCTGTCTTGCTTCCCTGACTACATTAGTACCCTTCGCCTCTGAACTGACCCCAGGATGCCTTTAACAAACACAGTAATTGCTGGACCTATTAGTAGTCACATGAAATGCCATGCCCTCATTCCCCATTCCAGCCTTTCCTTGCCCTTACTGTATCGCTAAGGCACATACACAGAAAGGAGACAGTTTATTTAGGAGGAAACACCAACCAGATTCCATTTGCACCTTTCTTACCCGTACCAGGCCATACCTTTGACCTTCTCTGCCTCAGTTTCTCCCTTCCTCTGTCTGGAAACACATACACACTCTTGTCCTACCCTCTTTCCATAAAGAGAGGGCTCCGAAGCTTTGCTGTCTGTAAAGCACATGGGGGTTCCAGGGCAAAAGGCATGCCAATGCAGTGGCTTGATGTTCCGTGATCCTTCCTCAGCCCATTAAGAAGCAGTAAGTAGATGCTGGCACAGAGAAGATACCAACTGAACAGCATCTGTCAAAGTTCATTAGTTTACCAAGATAAACGGATCATTGGGCATACTTTTTTGGCACAGAAAACCCATCAGATTTCTGATTTGTGGGCCTGAAAGTGAGGGGACAGCATCCCATCACCAGTCACATTCCACACACCAGATGGTCAAGAGAATTAGACGCCCTGGCCTGGCACCAGAGAACACGTTTGTACTGGCTTGTGGGGACTCCCAAACACAGGTGGATTATGAAGCTAGCCATCAGGGAGGCCAGGAAGCAATGAACATCATGAATTGAACAGTCATGTGGTTTAATGGCACTTGACATGGACACTCTAAGACTAAACCTGACTCAGAAGTGATTCTACAAGTCATCAGACAATATTCTAATATAACAACATTAACTAAAACAGATTGAGGAAGGCAAGACATGGAACAGCTAGCCTGATATAACACAATCCGTTCTGTCACCTTTCCTTTTGCCTTGCTGCCCTTCTGCCCCTGCTCTCCATTCCATGACAAAGAGCATACCTGAACGGGACTTCCTCCTCTGGGAATTCCATGTAATACCGGATGAAGAATCGCTCCGAGTCCTCTCGCTCCCCATCGGCAACGATGCTTCCGTTGAGCTTGACGATAGACGGCAACCTGCATGCAGACACCAAGAAATACAGTCAGCAAGAAGAGAAACCCACAGGGTGACTGACAAGACAGTCACCGCCACATTCAAACCAAAGTATTTTCATCTCACGTGTGCATCATGTGCACAGGTACGTATCAGGCTCAAAATTCGATGAAAAGCAGAGAAATCAGGCTCAACATTGCCACTACTCCCATTTTCCAACACAACAATAAAGAAACCAAAGCTCACATCTTCTTGAGTGGTGAATTCGCACCAAACCCTGTCTCCTAACAGCCTCTTCCTCCAATTACCCACTCCCAGCCATTCATTGCCATGTAACTCTTCTGCTGAGCACAATGAACAAGGAACAGACCTGGCTATTAGCAGCTTCCTGCGCTCCTCAGTGGTGTAGGACTGCAGCAAAGGGATTCCTAGCAATTTCACTTCCTCGAGCTTGGGAAAAGAATTTAACTTGTCAATGTCTTCCCAGCAATGCAGACCTGCTCAGAAGAAAAGACTTGCTTAAACAAACACAGATAATACGTCGTGTATCCAAGCTAACAAGACTATACATGACAGGCGAGCATCAGATCCTGTTTCTGGGAGAAGTCAGCCTTTTGATCACGATGTACTGCAAAAAGTCTCTTTCATTTGCTACAAGACAAAGCAGTTTAAATTCACTCATGATGGTTTGCATGTCTAGGAGGATGATCTCCACAGCTGATTAGGGAGCTCAGTTTTTTATGGACTCTTTGGCCTCACTGCTGACGACTGACTAGCATCAGTTATGACGGCTGCATCTATAGAGATGCTGCCTTAAGTAGTATTAAAGTTATCAGGACTTTGGCCATTCTAGACATCACTAAATAGCTATTAAATAGCTTTAGCTCGCACACATGACCACCTTGGGTCCCATTTCCACTCCTGACCCAAGGGTAAAACAGTCCCAGAAGCCATCCAGCCATTTAATGAAAAAGACTTTAACTCAATTTCAGCCCCCTGAAGACCTGACATCTGGGATAACAAAGCAGGCAGAGAGTGTAAAATAAAATAGGATTGAGCAGCAATACAGCCCTCACTATGTGCTGACATCAACACTTCTCATCTTCTCTTCCCCTTGCTGTGACTGCAGAAACATCTTCTGCGATGCTTTTCTGATGACTGCTCCAAAAGCTTACACTGGCAATGTGAGTTAGGAGACTGGTTTCTCTGAACAACACCCAACAGCTTCACCCACACAGTACAGAAAATGAGAAAAAAAACAGAAATAGTACTGGTTTAAATAAAATCAGGGGTCTCATTTGAGCCTCAGTTCAGAAGAAGGGGCTCTTTTGAGAGCAGAAAGAAAACTCCTAAGCATCACGGCAGGCAGGCAGAGTTTCCGTTCCCCATAGCACTCAAAACACATCTGCCAAGTGTTTAACATGCTCCTTGGGATTTCTGTTTGACTTCCAGCTCCCAAAACATCAAAATGCAATATAGAGTCCAGAGTTCTTGAATATCTGGCATCAAAATTGCAAAACTACTTACCACAGGAGCACTCGCTACACCGTGAGACAGTGCTTTCGAATCCAGCTCAACAGGCTTTTCTTCCTCTAGTTAGCTTTAAGCTTTTATTATAAGGATTCCTTGATGCTCACATTGCAGAGCATGTTAATAAATCACCTTCTACCTTGGCTAACACTAAACTATCACTTGCACAGCACATAAAGCTGTAAAGAACAGAAGATTATGATGCATTAAGTACTCCTGCAGAAGAACTTCTGGCATCTCACAAACACATCAGAGCCCTCACGAGCTGCCCTGCAGCTCCTGCTCCCCGACCATGGGGTGCTCTTCCTGATATGCCAAATGCTGCTTCTCTTTCTGGAGCGTTGGCTGAAAATTCTCTGGGGCTGAAATGTAAAAGCAGCCTCAAGCATAACTTGTGAGCTTCTAATAACTGAGCACACATGACAGACAGCCCTCACATGCCACATACCTACACATACACTCATTTTCACTCAGAATAAAAGAGGGATTAAAGGCAAATGGGATTCTTTCATCCCCTCCACAGCCAGACATTTATCCTTCTCCAGCCAGAAGCATCTGAGGCTGGGATAGGAAACAGAGGGGAAACTACTAATGTAAAAAACCTGTGGAAGCTCCTTTTGAGTAGCTGCAGGTCCATGCTCCTCTGACTCATCCTTTAGACAACGACTAACCTCAAAAAGCAGCAGGTGAAGCCCACAGAGATGGGCAAGTTGATTTCTTGCCCATTTTCCTCTCCTAATGCTCCCTTCTTCAGGTCAGGACACTTGAGTGCATCTGCTTGCATAGCCCTGCATTAGCACCATTAGAAAACTGGATGTGCCAGGCCTGTTGGGACTACATTTATCAACAGCTTTTCGACTCTGCAGAGAAGCCAGGACAGACTGCTCAAAGGTCACTGGGCATTTCCAGCTCTGCTACAGCAACAGAACTATCCCAATGGTTTAGACTCTTGCTCAGCACTTCTGCCTTCACCTGCCCTTTCTCCTACATTGCAGGAAGCAATGCTGACTGCAGGCTACTTAGTGCTAACGCAGCCTGAGAAGCAAGCACCTCAAGGCTGATGTTTCAAAGAGCACAAAGCAAGTGTGGGTTTTCACCTTCTCGAGAGGAGAGGCTCAATGCAGAGAACAAAAAGCATACTGCTTCCAGGCTCTCACCTGACTTGTGCAAATTGATGGATCGCAGGTTGGGGAACAGCCTTGCTAGGGAATCCTCTGACTCTTCAATGGTTGTGAGGTTGTTGTTAGCCAGGATAAGCGTGTCCAGTGATGGAAACATAATTCCCAGTTTTCGAATTTCAGTCCAGTCTTGAAGATTGTTATCAGTTATGTGGAGTAATTTGAGAGACTGACAGCAAACTGGAGAACAAGACACTGTTTCATAGTCATTAAGGCACAGAAAGAGCTCCTCCAAGCTGCACAGGGGAAGAAAGATCAGATCGCCATCTCAGCATACATTGAGATCTCAGGTACAGGGACATGCGCATGCGCTTTTAACATGACTTTCTACAACAGCTCTTATGTGATTTGAGAAGCTGGTGTAGAGAAGAGATTTGAGCATTCTGAATGGAGCATTTCAACTCCATCTCTGCTTCCATTTGTAAGCTGGAAAACACCTCCAAGTGTTCCCCTAGCCCCCAGTATTAATCGTGTAACAGATTGCTCTGGGTGGTGTCCCACATGTGTGCCCAACAAGCCCCCAACCCAGCCCCAGTGGTGGTTGGTAACTGCTCTCAATGCTCACAACTTATAGAGGTGTCTTTACATGACACTGATGATGCTTTTTTCCCCGACATCACTGGTTTTGTCAAATATCCCCATTAAAGAATAAACAGGTCCCACTAGGTTTTCAGCCAACTAAACTAGCTCTCCTAATCCCAAGGAAGTGAGCATTGGCCATGCAGGTTATACCATTATCATCATCTCTGCTCACAAAGCCACACAAAGAGGGATCCCTTATCAAATCGAAGCCACTGAGGACATCTGCAGAAGCAGAATGCCTTCGCCAAGGTGGACTGTGGCCAAGCCACAGAAATCAACACTTTTGCCCAGAAAATCATGATGAAATATTACTTGACAAGCAGCCAGACCCTCAGACTTGCATCTCATTCAAAAGCTATTAGCACACGTATGCATCGCACCATTCATTCTGCAGTGACTCAGAGGAAAGCACGTCACCTCCTGCATTGTTGGGGTCATTATCCGTCCCTCGTATGCAGATTTGGATGAGAAGCCCAAGGCTTTGCAACACCACTGATGCGCTTTTAAGACAATGTGAACTATTTACTTGGCCAGTTCCCCTCTCATCCCTCACCATGTGATTTGACCTGCATACAGCAAGCACCCCTTTCTATGCCCCACTTGCCATGCTTACTCTGGTAATTCCTGCAGGATTGTGTGGACTGTCTCCCAGGAAGCTTTGCTGTTGTTGAGCACAAGTTTGCGAACCCCAGCGAAAGAGCCAGCACACCTTCGCTCTAAAACGGACAAACTGAGAGGGTTGGAACTCAAGTTTAGAAACTCCAAGTGGGGAACGTTGGACACAATTTTACTGACCTAAGTGGGGAGGGAAAAAGAGAGAGAAAGAAAAGTGTATCAGGCAGTGATCTAACCTCATGCATTAACACCCTATCCCCTAAAAGGGGGGCCTTCGGAATCACCACGAGCCAAAGAAATTATACTGGGGGGGGGGGGAAACAATGCTTCTGGATAACTACCCCCTATAAATCATACTCCTGCTATTCACTGATCTAGATCGATTGGTTAATTGCTCATTCACCTCAACAGTTCATTTAATTACACTCTCCAAGCAGCCTGATAAGAGAAAGCCTGTCTCTTGCGAGAGGTCGTAAAAACCTCAACACCAAGATTAAGCAGCAGCACGCTCCAGGAGCCAGCATACTGTACCTCTCTTTTAGCAGGAAGGGAATGGGCACATCTCTTGGGTTTATGGCCAACACTGATCACTTGCTCGGGTTTATGCTGCTCCCCACTAGCCACAGACATCACAATTTTGCCCAACTTAAAAGCCAGAAGCTCACTGCACACATACAATGGATTCCTTACTCAATTCCATTACTCTGAAAACAGCAGCTTTCTTACATTCAATCCCAGTGTTGGATGGGAAGAGATGGGGCAGACCATGACATACACAGGGCCCAGCTGCTAGCAAAGGGCAGCTGTATCATGCAGCAGTTGAAATCAAGTGTGGAATGCATGATGCTGGAGACAGTCTCCCTCAGAATAAGACAAGCCAGGAGACAATCCCAGGTCATAGCAGATACACCCTCAGTACAAAACCATCTTCCCTGGCTCTAATCTCAACAGACAAGCCTAACATTTCTCTCCTACTCGCCGAGCTAACACCTTCTAGGCTAACATTGAAATAACAGGAACAGGGAAACCCATCCCGATTCTGGCTTTGTGACCCCCACGCCAGAGCTGGGACATTTCTGCAAACACTGAGCTAACAACTGTTTAAAGATAAGAGTTTGATGCAACAGAAACACATAAACATGCTTATGTTGCAGCTCCCGTTCTTTTCCATATATTTCCAACAATAAACACTAACATAAAAGCAGAGCATAAGCCAGTGAGGAAATGTTAACAACTGAACACATTGCAATTGGTTTACTCATATTACATTGCATTTAGCTAGCATAAATGCACCCAAGCACTTCAGAGGATTTTACATTGCATTTAGCATTAATCAATGAGTCCTCAGAAATATCTTTTGAGGTAAAAGTTATTAAAACCTGTTTTGCAGATAGGGAAACAAAAGAGGAGAGAGAATAAATACAGAATTGGTAACAAAGCTGGGAATCAGCTGCCATCACTAGGACCTCTCAGTTCTTGCTCTGTTAAAAACTGCACTGTTCATTAACCTCTTGATGTTAGAAACGGCAGTTCAAGTGCTTTGCAGGATAAATATATATATGTATATACATATTTGTCATGCCCAGGCCAAGATCGTAAGTCATGAGGTAAATGGATTGAAGTGCCCAAATGGATTAAATTCATCATGTGTATTGCTCAGTTGTTGTCAGAGTAAATAAGCATCAGCTTCAAAGATGAGAAAAAAGTCACAAAAAATGGAAATCTCTCTCATTTAAATGAATAAAGCACTCTTCTAAGCTGCAATGCGTTTGCAGTCATGGCAATAGCCATCAAAGTTACTCAGAAAGATGCACATGTAGCCATTTTACCTCATGCCAGTCTTCCAGTTTATTGTCAGAAAGATCTAGCTCAGACACATGAGCACAGAAGGCAGCGATTTCATTCTCATCCCCTGCACAGGTTATGCCACAGCTGTTCAGTACCAGCACGCTCGGAAGGTTGAGGCGATCTGAAACAGGGAAAAAGAAACGATGCCCTCTGGTCAGCCTTGCGTTGCTTACTTACAGAAGGTAACAACAAGCACAAACATGACACTGAGCAACAGAAAAACTCTATCAGTAATTCCCCCATTTACACATATTGAGGGATCTCGGGATAAACATGGATTTTATAACAAGTGACCAACAACAATCAAGAAGTCTTCTCTTGCCTAAACAGGAAGTACCACTCGGTATCAGTGCTCTTCAGTTACCACATGTATTTCTGTTCACACGGCAGCAAGGATGGGGCAGTCTTTCATAGTTTGCAGTATGTCTCATATCAGCTCTTGCCAGAACTTCTGCTCTTCCCCAGGCATCTGCTACTGCAGATAGGATGCAGGACTAGGTGGACTGTTAGTTGCACAGTCAGACTCCCTTATGCTCTGGTACTTAGCCCACTTGTGGTTACTAACAGCAAAGATGTACTTTAACATTTCCATTCTAAGCTTTCCCTTTCCAACAATGTAAAACGTTCAGCATTCTTACAGCCTGCAAAAAGCTCATGTCTTTACTCTGCCTTTTAAATTCCTGTTTTGCTCTAGTCCCTGCTCAGGCAGGTAAAAGTTCTCCCAGCTATTTCACAGACAACGACTTGGATCTCAATGACAACCTCATTCGGTAAGGCCAAACCATGACAAAGTTACAAGCTATAGATTTGTAACAGGAAACCATTGCAACACAAGAAATGCACATTTAGGCAAGGCAAGCCATCAGTCTTACACTCTTCTGCATACAGTAGAGCTCTCCCACCTCTGTTGAGTATCTAAATCTAACAGCAAGCTTTTTCCTGAAAAGATGGCTCTTTTTCTCTCTCCTTAATACTTGATAGTTACACAACTAGAAAGCAATTCTAGCAGCAGACAATTATCTGGTGTGATCAGAGTTTACAAGTTTCTGGCAAGCTTGTTTATTAGCATCCAGCTTCTTTAAAGGGTAGTGTTGTACTTGGGGAATTAGTTATGATACGCTTGTAAGTCGCATCTCAATCGCATTTTAGACTTAAAAACATGCCCTTTTCCCAGCATCTAAATAGCTCAGTAAAGTGGGTGCTCACACACCAGAGAGAGGGCACTGACTGAATAGTCCATCAGGCCCATTTCCTGTTCATGCTAATTTTGAGCAACACGCTGTTCGGTTTATCCTCAGCTGAACTCAGGCCCTTTTTTTTCTCCTCTGTCACACTCAGTAACTGTGAACTTCATCCAGCTGACTTCCATGGCTCTTTTCCCCTTTGGGGCTGGTTATGATACAAATTGACTTGACGGGATTTAAACCACACTTACCAGTCAAGATGGGTAAGAGGTTACACAAAGAAGAGGCAGTTCCACTAGCACATGGCACCGACCTCAAATTCAGATCAAGTGTTATGTATTTGTTAAGCCATCTCTGCCAAAATAGCCACAGTTGCAGCCAATAATGAAAGAGCTGGAGAAAATTAACTCCAGGGACTGCTGAATCCTCAAAAGTCAGCCTGTATAAGGCCTTATTTCTATCTTCCATTGACAGATTCTGACTCTGTTATGCTGTAGGGAAACTTACTTTTTCCAGCAACCAGTTCAGCCCCTAGATCAACTTTCTTTGTTAGACCGCAGTTTCTCAGCTCTTCACTAAGGAACACATTATAATACCCCATGATGTTTCTTTTTCTGGTTAATTCAGGGCAATTCTTTCAACATAAGAATGGCCAAGAAACTGATCCCACCCAGAACCCACAGATGCTCGGCAAGACCAGAAGCCTGGTTCACCTACCTTTCATAGGTGAACCCTGTGGAGTTGCTGGGACATGCACCCCCATACCAGGTCCACGACGATATGGGAAGTTCTCAGGGCTGTATTTCTCACAAAGAACTTGCATGAAACTCCTTCCACTGGGCTGGTCCATGCTCCCTTCTTGGACTTCTGGTTAGCACTGAAAAAACAGAGCACACAACCAGTCAGCAACCAATAATAATCTCCAGTACTGGTCCCTGAGAACACAGATCACAAAGTGTCTCGATGGGTTACGTCTAATAGGTCCTATTTCCAATTCAAAATTACAGTCAAATATTACCTGAGATGAAACCAAAACCAAGCAGAGGGTCCAAGCTACACAAATGTGCTTTCAATCATATCACAACAGGCTAAGTATGAGACCTCCTTGTCCCACATGCTCTTACAGGACAATTGCCAATGTGCCCCAGGCTGCAAAACATGATTTCTGTACCTGCCAAGAGGGCTGTGTGATACTCACAGATATCTTCAAGCACATTTCCAGGGCAGCAAGAAGGGGAAAGAGCAAGAAGCTGTTTCTGGGTAAAAGACTGCTCAAATAAGTGTTTTCACCCTTGTCTTTAACTCAGGACTTTCTGTCAGGATCAGCTTTTTGAATGGGGGAAAAAAAGAAAGGCAAAAAGGATCCACACTTCTCTAACTGCTCATAAAGAAACACTCTGCAAAGCAGGTTATGGTTTGCTTTTGTAATATCAGGACAATGGTGTAAAGAGCTTGGAGCCTAATGCTCTGATAGCAAGACTTCCATCAGCTGGCTCACTGGGTGTCATGGAACTACTTGAGTTTGATGGTAAGCTTACTCAGGGCTCTCACCCTCCTCGACAGCAGCGGCCCATTCAAAGCAAGCTTTGGCCTCATAAGAAGCATCATCATTTCTTCTCTGACACTGGCAATGAACTACAGCCCTCCCATCCTGCTTGCAAACCTGTTCTGATTAGAGCGCAACTGCTGTGTCACGAAACACTCTCGAGCACGTATGAGCACATCATTTGGCCAGTCCAAAAAGCCAGTTTTGCCAATTCAATTTTGCAGCTGCTTAATGTATCTGGAAGATAAACGTGCCCTTCATATCTGTGTCTGTCACAGAACAGCACAGGAAAAAGGACTCACCACACTGCAGGCTGCCCGGAAAGATACTGAGTGTCAGCTGGAAGTATATTTGGCACAAAGACACCGTGATGGTCGGCGTTCTGCTGTACCCTAGGTGGAACTAAGCTTATCTGTCCTACTTTCCTGCACATAGGCTGACCTTGACATTGTATAGTTGTCTGGATAATGAAGGAATTTAGCTTGATACATGCACCAAGGGAACCACATTGCTCCCAGGTTTCACACAGGCTGTGTAGTCCGAAGCAGTGCCTGCTACCAGCCACGGACATGGAGCAGAGATCCACATCCACGGGTTCTAATACAAGGCACGGATTCAACTGCAGGTTTCCTACAGGGTACCATTAGTCATGGAGCAGCATTTTTACTAAGAACTGCATCATTACATTTCCAGTATAGCAGCAAAACCCAGCTCACAAAGATACATACGTTATGCACATAAACCTGCACCTCCAGGTGGAAATCCTTCTGAGTTCCTGTTGGGGCCACATGCATGTTGAAAGTGATGTTGCTAACCAACACTGCATTAAAGTTTGTGCCTGCTGCCATAAACTTTCCTTTAGCTTTATTACAGGAAAGGAGAGAGAGAAAATCCTGAGCAGAAGGGATTTAACTGAGGTTCAGGTTCCCTTCGCTGAGAATCGGCTGCTTAACAAACTGCTTCTTCATAAACAGACTAAGGTACTTCTGTCACAAAGGACTTCACTATAACAGGAAGCAAGCTGACTGAAGCCTGTTGTAATTGTTATATTATATAACAAGTTCACATGTCACAAATAGGGACTTAAAGGATTGGTCTTACTTAAAATACCCCAACAAAACAAACACACCTTTTGCAGCCCTCAACAACTTGGCTGATGTGTATCTCAAACTGAACCTCCTGTCACTAGATTATCTAGAATCAAGAAGGAAATCAAAGTTTGCATTAGGAACAAGGCATTTAGTTTCCTGCTACACCATTCTGCATGCTACAGGAACAATTTGCATTGACAGCCAAGGCTTTAGGCTGAAAGGCCTCATTCCAGAAGCAGGTCTGGAGCTCAGTGCTGCAGGACACACTGATACTGCTCCCTGAATGCACATTCACACATCCTGGTCTGGAAATTCTGGAACTCCCCCATGCATAAAGCTGTCTGTCCTTCACATTGCTTTTTTATCAGCTCCATTCCCCTTTATCTGCTGAGCAAACATCAGCTGGAATCCCAAATGAGAAAGTCACCTTAACATAACAAAAGAGGCAAAAAGCTGTGTTTTCAGCTACACTATGAGTGCAACCCAGAACTGAGAAAAAACATCCCTAATGCCATTTACATTCACCAGCTTTGAATCACAAACATTTTCTTTCTCAAGCTATACTTTTGCATGCCAAGGCCATTGCCGGATGCCAAAGATGTCAGGGAGCGGACAGCCACCTTTCCCACTTCCCTTCTCCTCCCCTTTCACATTCACTATAATCATCTGTCATGCACGTGGCTCCTCTGAATCACTACGATTGCTCGAGAGCAAGGACTAACAACATGCAAAGCAAGGATGACACATTTCAAGTGCACGTTGCCTGCACAAGGGCAGGGTGCTTTGCAAGGTGCCCATTTCCGAGTGCTTTTCTGCCGATGGCACAAGGCACAGCTCACGCCCTGCCATAACTCTGGGGTTTCTGAATGACAAATGTATGCTCCAAAAGATGCACTCAAGTCTTTGGAAGGTGTCAACGAGTCGTCTTTGTTGTCTATATTTAAATGCTCTGCCAGAAGGCTGTGGCTCCAGTGACACACAGCATGGCATGTGTCTACAGAGAGCACGAGCCTGACTCAAGATCCAAGGCAGTGAAGTGACAAGAGAACACCAGAAATGACATGAAAAACGTTTCTATCCCCATGCTATAAGCCTATGAGGAGAACAAGAGACCCTCCAGGAGAACTGCATCACTAATGCCATTCTAATGAAGCCCAGTGCCACTCGAATGCCTGCAGAGCAGGTCCTAACCAGCCACACACCGAACACACTTTGACATGTTTGGATACACGGAAAGCAAAGCGTAAGGAATAGATGCGACAGGACAAACATCTGTCTACGAGAAGCTGCTGTGTCCTTCTCCTGCGACACGATTCAGGCTTATTATACATGAAGCGATCTTGACAGCCAGAGATGAACAGCATCAGGGTAGACACGCTGACCCTGCCTCTGACAGGATGCTACCAGCACTCCCCTTGGGGGCTGCTGCAAAAACAAACTCCACCGCACAAGTGTGCAGCCCCCCTTGCCGGCCCCTGCCCTGTGCTGTGGGGCCCCACGGTGTGGGGCAGCCCCGGGGCCCCATTCCCCGAACGCTCGAGAGCCCCTGGGCCGGCCCGGCCGCCTCCAACACGGAGGTTGAACTGCCCCGACCCCCCTCAGACCCCCCGGGCAGGTCGGATGCGGGTGTCCGCGGGTGGCAGTGGCCTCCCCCGCCGGGGCAGCGCGGCAGGAGCCCGGTGACACCGGTGACAGCCCCGTTCCCCCCCCCCCGGCACCCCCGGCCCCGCTCACCCAGGCCCGGCGGCCGCGTCCCGCATCGACCCGGAAGCAGCTCGGCGGCAGCCAAATATCACGTGACTGAGCGCGGTCACATGGACAGGGGGCCGACCGGCGGAGGCGTCCCGGTTGCTATGGAGACGGAGACTCCATAGGGGCAACAACATCTGACGTCACCTAACCGCATCGTGACGTCAGGCAGGGATGCAGGAGGGTGACGACATGATGCCCGCACCCCCTATGGCTCCCAGCCCACCCAGTGCCCCATCACCACCCGCACGGCTGCACACTGGTACCCGAAGGATGCACAGGGGTAAATGATGCTCGCTCCCAATGTGATGACGGCCTGTGAGCATCCTTCTTAAGGCAGAGCTCGTTATTTATCTGCCCTATGCCCTCTGTGGTGGCACCTTTCCTGCAGTGGCTGGTCACGACTTTAGGAGGAGGGAGGATACCACGACCTCAGGAGGATAAATCATGCAGGGAATAAGGACCAATCTGCCTAGCAACAAGCCTGCCGGGTTCACCATCCCCATCCTTACATTAGAAGCATCAGAAACTGCCCAAAACGTGGCCTCTCCTTCCTGCAGTTTGGAGGAGAGCTGCATCAGTCATGGATGAATAGCTGCAGCACATCTGCACGCTCTCCCCAGCCTGTAACATCATCGGGACAACCTCATCCTGTTACTTACACACCCTGATTTATGCACAACCCATCCAGGCAGCAGCATACAATGGCAGCATTGTGGGTGCTACCCAGAAAAGTGCTCAGCACCAGCTCCATGGTGTGTATGTGAGAGACTGGTTTAGCTCCTGCTCTGCCATGCTGCCTCCCTTTGCACTGACTCACGCGCACAGATTTACAGCCAGGAGTCAGACAGCTCATGCTAGGTCAAGGAGGCAATTCTTCTGGGAACCCCACAGCTACAGCAGCAAAAAACCTCCATCCCATGAAGCAAAGCAAGCCTCAGGCAGACCACATTAGCCCCAGCTGCAAAGTTAAAAGCTGCATTAGGCTTAAAAGTGCCCCAATGTTACCACCCCTAAAATTCAGCAACTCTGTCTCCTATTCCCTGCTTTTCCTTGGTGCTGGGACTTGGTTCACTCACAGTATATGTCTTCAAGACACTGGTAGGGAAAGTCTGAATTCCCAACATCGCCTGATGCAGGATTATGAAAGATTCACATTGCTGCTGCGCACCCCAGGGCAAACTCCACCATTGCCACTATGGGAAAGGGGTCAGGGTTTTCAGGTGGCACAGTCCAAATCACACCCACTCTCTCCTTGTAATTCTGCTGTGCGGCACCATATCATCCCCATACTCCTTGCAGCAGAGCACTGGCAGCCCAAGCTGTCAAGTGCTGAAATATATGCATGGCTTTCACAGGCCTGACTTCCCTTAAGCAGAGAGAAAAACACTTTGGTGTTCTTTCTTATTACCCTGTTGACACAACATTGGTTTTATTTTGCTCCTATGCGGGCCAGCACAGATGAACACTGCCTTGCTAATGCTCCATAAAACCCCATCCACCTGCATGCTCTGAATGGCTTATTTGATTCTTTTAATACATTCCGGAGAGAGCTTTGTCTCCATTTGGTTTTCCTTCCCCCACTACTTCTCGTATCTGTTTCAGTGAGATAAAGAACTCCATCGCATTCAGAGGCTACACTCTTTTACTAACAATCCTCATGTTTTTTGCACAGCTTACGTATGCTATTCAGTTGCTAGAAGGCAGACAGAGCATACTTTAGCTGGTAACTGGCACCAGCAGGCTACGTTCTGGTTTGAAATACATTTCAATTGCTGCTTTCTATAGTTACAGATCAACTGGATAGAAGAGATGTCCGTGTTAACCTCCGCTGGGTCAGTGCTGCAAGTGTGAGAAAGTGACCGGTGTATCCCCTGGCCTGCTTTAAAGACCATTCCAGCAGGGACTGGACAAGCCAGGAATTGTTAACACAATATAGTCTTTCACCTCTAGGGACCAGTTTGAATTCAGCCCAAGCTAGGGCTGATTGAATGTGCTTATCATCCGTTGGCTGTCTCATTGTCCAAGTGAACTAAGTCTGATGGGTCTCAAACTACATTCCCCCCCCCCCCCCAGCAGACAGGTATCCACTTGCTGAAGCTTTTTCTACCATTGGCCATCGTGGGTGACCCTTCCTTGGCAGACTCCACTCTTTCCCACCACCACCTCCCCCCAGGACTCAAGAGGCCACGGGAACCAGTTCCCTCTTTACTTGCTTCCTCCCTGTCTGGCGGTGCAGGAGATGCCAAAGGTGGTGTTCAGCAGTGCTGGAGCTGGTTCACACCCATGGAACCGGTGCCACTTAAGAAGCATTCACCCCATGGTGGGTGGCAGAGCACCCCAAATCCAAATCCATTGTTTTCAGGCTTTTAGAGAAGTAAAAAACATCCTCAATATCTGAAAAAGTCCCATCATAATCCTTCCCTCATCACTCATGCTTCTAATGTACCACGTCACCCGCTCTCAAGGGGGGGCACCTACCAGGGTCCAAGCAGCTTCATGGGTTCCTACATACTGAGGGCAGCAGGGAACCACTGTTAACATCCAGAACACAAGCCACAGACTCCCCTGATTTCATTCCCATCTGATCTGGAGCAGCTCTTTCAGGCACAACAATATGCAGGCACCCTTGAAAAATTACCTGAGACGGAGAATCAAACACAGGCCATGCAAAATCAGTTCGTTTCTCACTACCTTAATGAGGGAAAATAAATAACGATAATAAAAAGGCAGGATTCTAATCGGAATGGGGCACCTAAACCCAATTACTTCCTAACCCACACTAATAGCGTTCGACAGGTCTTGCTGTGCCCAGGGAAGCAGCATCACGTCACACATGGGGACGCAAACCCACTGAGATCACAGAATTCCTCCGGGGTGTACATGGTGATAATGGCAGCGGCAGAGGAAGGAGCATCTGCTGCTTATCTGTATAATTTTCCCTATATTTAGGTTTTAGGGGGAGGAGGAGGGAGAGGACTTGAAACATACGCAATTTTCTACTTCTTTTCTGTAGCTTTTTGATCCTTTCGCTTCTGGGTTTGGCAACTGCAACTTTCTTCATCCTTGGAGATTATTCTTCCATTCCTCAAAGAGACTTCAATTTCCTCACAAATCTCTTTTCCTTTCACTTAATTTAAACATTTATGGCCAATTTCATGATTTAATAATGAGAAATAAAATTGGAGATTTACTAAGTGTCGAGAGAAGACCTTTCATTTCATCTGGGGATTAAGAAGGGAGTTAAAGGTGTGAATCCTGTTAGCCATGCTGGCCTAACTTAAGCTCCAGCGTGCTAAAGAGCCCAATCCTGAGAGATACTGAGCGCTCTCTGCTCCCACTGAAGCCCTGTGGACTCAGAGCACGTTGCGGATTTGGGCCCCTTAAGACACAATGATGGTGCATAAATCTATGGCAGTGCTGTCTCATTGACGCTTTGCTAATAACTTTAAAGCCTGACATTCATTTTGCACTAGCGCCAGCAGATCAACTCCGAGCAGCTTCTCACCACACCATTAATTTAAGGTAACAATTCACCAAGATCTTTGGTTCCACATAAGCGCTTCCCAAATCATTTCTTCAGTGTCTTGTCAATTATCTGAGACTAATGCACCTTGAAGTTACCTTTTAGAGCAAACGTTACTCCATGGCCATAACTCTAAATTATTATCAGTAGCCAAAAAGGATAGGAACGATGCAGCTTTCAACTTGAGAACTTCAGGCTGCACGTTCAAACGCAGAACGGAAATCAGTACATTGGTGCAGCCTGAAGACCTGCTGGATTTTCATAATTTGGCAATTGCTAGGCATGTTCATAGGACCAAATGGACCTTGAGCCTTTTATTCATTTGATTTCATTTTCTGGATGACTACTATTAGATAAAGGCAGCTTTCTCAGGTACCGCTGCAATGGCACTGGCCATCAAATTATGGCTGCAAATCAAATCTTGCACACTCAGGGCTAGGCTCAGCTGGCTGCTGTCTCGTCCTCTCCATCGTGACGTGGATTCTCTCCCATCTCACACGTTGGGAAGTGCAGCACCATGGCAGGCTACTCCCTGACCCAGCCTGAGCAGCAAGAAGGACAAACCTGGGCCATTGGTTATGCCCACCGCCCTTCTCCATTTGACTCTGGGTCTGTCCCATCTGCTGCACCATTCAGGGCACATCTCATTTTGGACCATGATTTCCATTCTGTCAGACAAAAAGGACACCAGCAGACAGAAATGAATCCAGACATGAGAATGGCTATGTCTTCCTCTGCCAAATGCTCTGGATTCATAACTAGTTGCTATGATCAGACAGAAGTGCCACTGCTGTCTGACTTTGGAATGGGACTTTGGCTGGGAGAACAGGACAAAACAGAGTGAGAAATGTCTCTTCCCGTCTTGTGTGTGCAACAGCTCCATTACAGGTCTGGATCTCACTCGGAGAATGATGATGCCTGAGCATGGAGGCTGCCAGCATTCATAATAATTAACTATTAATGCTAGCAAACACTTGGCAAATCTCCACCTGTTTTCATCCAGAGCTCTCAGAGCCCTTTGCAAACATGAACAGATTAAACTTTGCCAGACCCCCTCGAGTCCTACCCATTAATCCAAAGAATTTCCTCCGCTTCTATTCTCTGACAGGGTATTTAGTAAACATGGTGAGGCTGGGAAGCACTCAGCTCATCCCCATTTTACAATGCTCAGGGTGGTAAAGTGACATTCCTAAGTGCTGCCGGTGCAGCAGTAATGGGCAGCTGTGGCCTCCCACTCTGCAGGCAGCACCTCAAACCCTGCACCATCCTTCCTCCACTTGGCATGTCTTCATCCCTATCTCACTGTCAAGACAGAGCAAGCAGGAAAGGGATGCAGGCTAAGCCCAAAGCCTGACGTGGATCAGCAAGCTGGTAGAGCGATAACTCTACTGCTGTTCTTGCTGCCGGGATGCAACTACCGTCACAGACAGAAGTAACTGTGAGCAGAGTGGCCCAGCCAGAGCATAGCATCCTCTACGAGACCATCTCCCACTGTGCTTGCTATGGCTTGGTGGCACTTTTGCCACCCAGTTTTGCCATCCTTGCTACTGCTTTCTGACAGCTCTTTGTGGCCATGAACTGGTCCAAAAGTAAACTGAAAGAAAAGGGGCTTCATTCCAGCATAATGATGCTCACTTGAAACATAATGTGCACATTGGGGAGTTATAATGAAACAGCTTGGTCATCGTCACTAATTGTGTCTGCTAAACCAGCAGGCTTCCTCCACAAAGACACTCACCTTACAAACCTCTGTTTTTATGTTTGAAGTCTAGCTTCAAAAGGGAATACCCATCCATTTGACCCAGCCACATGGCCAGCAGGGTGCTGGGGCTATTTGAAACAGCCAGCAAACCAACATTCCTCGCAGAAGAGAGCAACGTGGCCCACAGGACCTCAGAGCGCAGACACTTGGTATCCTCCTAATGTCTGGCTCCCTACCACGTCATGACCTCCATTTCAGCTGTCTAAGGGCTAAAGATATCGTGGCGGATCAATGGCTTGGGAATAAAACCAGAGGCTGTGTGTTCACCTCCTTGTCCCAGTTTAGTTCAGCAAGCAATAATCAGAGCGTTCTCTACAGCTAACACGCCAGGGTATTTACTATAGACTCTGGAAGAACAATCAGGTTTAGGTAGGCAGCTCAGACATCTTAGTGCTCACCTGGGAATAAGAGGTCTTTTTTCTTTTCCTCCCCTAGCTCTTTCTCCTCAGCTGCATTCACTGTTGGCTTCAAAATAAACAGCTTTAAATCTGAGCTCAGCAAGAGCTAAGCCTGAAAAGCCACAAGATGATATTCATGAGCATTTCCTGGGAGTTCAGGCAAAAGCCAAGCCAGGACCTTTTTGCTGAGCCTGAGCAGCATGAGGAGCAGTATTTGGAGGATGAACAGAGAAAGGTGTTTGGAAGGCAGAAACAGAGGGAAACACCAAAGAGAACAGGTTTCAAAATGCATGGGTCTCACCCATACTGCTCTAAATTGCCTTCTCCTCGCCAAGGTCAGTGAAATTCCCCCTTACCTCAGTTAACACTTTGTCCCAAACAAAGCAGCAAGTCCTCTCTGCTCTCCATGCTGCTCACCAATTGGGATTTCTAGCAGCGCCTTTGGACCAGCTCCAGAGCAGGCATAGGCCAGCACAGCTCCTTATTGGAGATAGGGATGCGATCCCATGGGATTCCTAGCCAGCCATAAGAAGAACCTTTGTCTGCCTGGAGCAGCCCTTCTCACTGCATTTACACTCCAACAGATATTTTCTCTCCATTGTACCCTAAGGTCAATCCCTGAGACACCAAAACCACAAGCACCACAATAAATACAACAGAAAGGATTACTCTGTCCAAATTGACTAAAGCACAAAAAATACTGTTCCAAAACAGCCTAAGTCAAGAAACAAGAAATGTTAGGTCTTTCTGCTGTAATAGACCCCCATTTATCACACTGAGAAGGGTACTTTTTAAAGGCAAATGGCCAACTAGCCCCTTTGATACATGGAGATGCTTCAAGATAGGTATGACATAGAAACCCTAGGCAGAAGCTATGTACTGGCTAATCTGACAGTTATCTCCTTTACAGCCAACTACTGTCATTTCAGCCTCTGCAAACTGCCAGCTACATTGATAACTGCAGAGCTAAACAGCAGAGGAGAAAGCCTTTGTTAATTAAGCCAGCTCCCTTCATTTTCTTACTGATCTGGCCTCAGCAGAGCTTTCGGAGATCTGCTGTTGTGTGGCCCTTTGTGCTGGCGATGGACTGCAGCACACCCCCCCTTAAGGCATCTGCACATTGGTGGCAAGGCAGGCGATCCTCATCTGCTGGCTGGAATGCTTTCTGGGATGAAATGTTGCAGTCCTGCCACAAATCAGCCTATTAACTCGGCTGGAGCACAGCAGATTCCCCCTTGGAGGGGAAAAAACCCCTCCCTGAAGGATGCATAAACCTGCCCATTGTCCGATCCAGCTGATAACAAGGCTATTTTCCCAGTGTGGTATCAGCTTCCAGAGGAGCCTATTTATACTGAATTCATCAGTGCTACTTTGTACCCAGAAGAGTTCAGCTCTGTGTTTTCAATCAGTTAGTGGCCATCAAACTCCTAATGGGGTTTCTGGAACTGTGGGTGCTTTATCCTCTGTTCAGCAGGCGTTTCAGGATGCTGAGCTGTTGCTCTAACTCCGTTCAAGCTGCAGCTCCTCATTTTTAGGCATATATATATATATATATGTATGCATGTATGTATACCCTCATGGTTAGCTGTTGAGCAAGGAGGGACAAAACTCAGCACACTTGCAAGTGTCAAGTGTGAGCCCAGACTGACTTTTTACCATTTCTGATGGCACTTTGCAGTTCCTTTTGCAGGTCACTGGCCTGATTCTGCCTCCACTTACGCCTCTAAGCCATTGGGCTCTTTCATTTGGGTTGGAGAGGTGCCTCACTGGCAGGCTCTACTCAGAGCCATATAGTCAAAGCCACTACAGGAGATATCATCACCTTCATTGGCTACACAAGTGATGTAGAAGAAAGAAATATGTACCTTGCAAGTACTTAATCTCACAGCTAAACGAAACTCACTGATCACTTTTCATAGCCAAATCGTGACAGCTTCACCCCAAGCCTAAACAAGGAGCAGTCCACCTTTGCTCCTTTACTCTTTGATAAGCTTAGAAACCAGTCACCATCCAGCCTTCACCAAGCAGATCTTGCCTACAGGTGCTTTCCTTTTCCCAGTGGATGTCTTTGTCATTCAGAGTTGTCACCCATCAAAACCAGTTAATCACACTGCTGTGTCTAAGCCCAGTTACCCTGCGCCCAGGGCTGCAGTTATCAGTGTTGAAGGTATCACCAGCAGCTTACATGGCTGCTGGGATACAGAAAGCATCTGGAAGGGGGGTGTTAACTCAGGATCAGTGCAAGAAAAGCAAAGCAAAACAACATCACTTCCCTTTGCCTCCACCTTTTGGGTCACTTACCTGGTGAGGCACTTAGGGCTCAAGGAAAGAAGTGGACATGGCAGGGCAGAAGCAGAGAAGGTTTCTGTGGATCTGAAATGGTTAAAAAGATTCCTACCTCAGGACCACGAAGGTCCAAAGGGTTAAAGCTGTTTTATACAAAGGGTTAAATCTATTTTATACAAAGGGTTAAACCTATTCTATAGCTCACCATCTTTCTCTGCTAAGTCCTGCGGGCTCTCATAGTTCACAGAGCAACTCTTTCCTTTTTCATGTATGCCACTCAGTGCAGTGAGTGCCCCCAGTAACTAGCCCAAAACTTGTTAATACCTTCACCCATGCGACCTCCAGGGAGAAAATAGGTTTTTA